>NW_004443966.1:18565165-18594737 GCF_000243295.1 Trichechus manatus latirostris | reverse complement strand
TCTTTTTCGCTGACCCTCTACTTTACCAAGTATGATGTCCTTCTCCAGGGACTGATCCCTCCTGATAACATGTCCAAAGTACATGAGACAAAGTCTCGCCATCCTCACTTTCAAGGAGCATTCTGGCTGCACTTCTTCTAACACGGATTTGTTCATTCCTGTGGCAGTCCACGGTATATTCAATATTCTTGCCAACACCATAATTCAAAGGCATCAATTCTTCTCTGGTCTTCCTTATTCACTGTCCAGCTTTCACATGCAAATGAGGTGATTGAAAATACCAGGTCTTGGGTCAGGCGCACCTTAGTCCTCAAAGTGACATCTTTGCTTTTCAACACTTTAAAGAGGTCTTTTGCAGCAGATCTGCCACTGTAATACGTTGTTTGATTTCTTGACTGCTGATTCCATGGGCAATGATTGTGGATCTTAGTAAAATGAAATCCTTGACAATTTCAATCTTTTCTCCATTTATCATGATGCTGCTTACTGGTCTAGTTGTGAAGATTTTTGTTTTCTTTATGTTGAGGTGTAATCCATACTGAAGGCTGTAGTCTTTGATCTTCATCAGTAAGTGCTTCAAGTCCTCTTCACTTTTAGCAAGCAAGGTTGTGTCATCTGCATATTGCAGGCTGTTAATGAGTCTTCCACTGATCCTGATGCCATGTTCTTCTTCATACAGTCCACCATGTCAAATTTATGCAGTGCAACTAAATCAATGCTTAGAGGGAATTTAAAGCATCAAATGCTCATATTACAAAAGATGTGTAGAAGGATTAACTTTGGGTTGGAGGAAGGATACCTCTTTTCATTGTAACAAGAAGGAAGGATCAGAATATGGGTAGGCTTGGTGACAGTTATGGAAGTCATTGTCAATGGCTTGTGTAGTCTCTGAAGTATGAGGTGAGTTCATCTACTGATAGTGAGGGCTGGGGGTGTTGGGAAGGCTGAGGATTGCAGGTAGTGGTAAACATCTGAAATACCTGTGGTGAGAAAGGAAGAGAGCACTGAAAAGGGAAAACAGAGTGACTGGACTGCACTGCACTTGGAGCCCAGTTGAGGTTGGTAACTATTTTAAAAAGTTCAAACATGAGAACATGATTTTGTAAAGCAGGAAGGGCAGAGAAGATAGACATTTAAAATTTAGTTTTTCTAGGCAGATAAGTTGAAAGTGACAATGAAATAAGAGGACTGAAGATATCAGCAAGTGGCTGAAGGGTCAGTCTATGGAATATAAGACAGGGAAGAAAATAACAGGAGTGAGCTGAGATAGGTAAACACCAGGGCTTCAAACCATCCTTCCAGTTCGAATCCATGCCAAGAATTTCCATTTCTAACAAGTTCCCAGATGATGCTAATGATGCTGGTTAGGGACCAATTCTGAGAATCACTAGTACAGCCAAACCAAAACCAAACCCACTGCTGACGATTCTGACTGATAGCGACCCTATAGGAACTAGCAGAGCAGTGGTCCTCAAAATTTATTACACATAAGAATCACCTGGGGATCTTGTTAAACTGTAGATTAGGATTCAGTATATCTGGGGTGGAAATGCAAATTCTCAGCAGGGCTTTGAACCAGATGAACCGGTTTGAAGCCCTGATAAAAACGATGTCAGTATAATGTGAGAAACCTGAGAGGACCAGATATTGTGGTGAGACTGGATGTTATTTTAATATTTCAACATTGCTGAGTGATGACATAGATAGGATGCAGTTACTGAAGCCGATGCTTGAAGTGGCGTGAAAGAGCAGTCACTGAAGACGAGAAGGTTAAAGAACTGAAATGATGCTGGAAAGACAGGCTAACACACTTACGTTCACTGCAGCATTATTCACAATAACAAAAAGATGGAAACAACGTAAGTGCCCATCAATGGATGAATGGATAAACAAAACACGGTACATCAATACAATGGAATGCTACACAGTCATAAAGAATGATGATGAATCCTCCAAACATCTTATAATGTGGATGAATCTGGAGGACACTGTGCCAAGTGAAATAAGTCAATCATAAAAGAATATTGTATGATCATACTTTTATAAGAAGACAAGAATAGATATATATACAAAGACCAACGCTCACTGGTAGTTACCAAGGATGGGAAGAGGAAAGGGAAGTACTCTCAAGATAGTAGACACTTGTTATTTTTGGTGATGGGAAAGTTAGCATCGAATGTGGGTGAAGTACACACAGCTCGACGAAGGTAAATGGTGTCACTAATAAGTTCACAAGATAAAAGGATATTTTTGGTAAAGGATATGACAAATATAATTTTGCAACAACACCAACAACCAAAAACTATGTGTGCAGTTACACAAATATGTACATAGGCAAATATGTGTATGGGTATGAATATATGAGTACATATATGTGCCCAGATATATCTATAGGCACATGTACATACAGATATGTGTTTGCATGCATGCATATCCATATATATAATAAACCACATAGGGGACACAGTTACAGATACTTCTTAGACATAACCAAACACCGTGCAAGGTTGGTTTTCTGAGTGTGACAGTTTAGGAGCATAGTGTCATGAGACAACTCAGTTAAATGGTATAATGTAGTTCATAATGTGTTTGTTGGTAAGTAGTGTCTGGGGTCTCAAAAGCTTGCGAGTAGTCATCTAAGATACGACTATTGGTCTCTGCACGTCTGTAACAAAAGAGAAAGAAAGTAACCAAAAACCCAGAAGAAAGCAGTCTACAAGACTAACAGTCTACACGAACCACGGCCTCATCTACCCCGAGACCAAAAGAATTAAATGGTGCTCGGCTACCACTACCAACCATTCTGATCAGGGCCACAATAGATGGATCCTGATAGAACAGGAGAAAAATGTGGAACATAACTCAAATTCTGAAAAAGTCCAGACTTACTGGACCGGTTGAGACTAGAGGACTTCTTGAGACTGTTGCCCTGAGATACACTTTAAACTTTAAACCGAAATTATCCTTTGAGGTCAACTTTTAGCTAAATAACACTTTGGCTCATAAAATAAAGAATATCACCTGTGAGTAATAAGTTTCTTTTAAAAAATCACCTATATGAGACCAAATGGTCAAAAATGACCCTAAAGCAAAGATGAGAAGGGGTCAGGAAAACTAGAGTACTGGAAATGGTACAACCAGATTGGAACGAATGAGAATGATGACACATTGTGAAAAATGTAACCAATATCACTGAGTAATTTGTATAGAAATTGTTAAATGGGAGCCTAATGCTGTGTAAACTTTCAGCTTAAACACAATATTATTTAAAAAAAACAAAGATAGGAAAGTAAACACTCAAATTATCTAGAATGATGGTAGACTTGGAATGGAAAGAAAGGCTGTAAACCAGGACCTAAAGTTTTCAATGAATGAAAGCAAATAGAAAGTACAGAGAAGACAGTGAACAAGAAAAGGAGAAAGTGATAAAAATCAGTGGCCCACTTCTTCAAAAAGCAGAAATTTTTATGAGAGTAATTATTTCACGTTTTAAAACTTTTTCCATTACTTTTCAAGTAATTGGCTATGTTCTAGAGCGCTGATGTTGCTCAAAATATGTCTAATAGAGTACTTTTCTTATAAGGAAAATATGCAATACAGATTATTATAAGAGTATACAAACATAGGTCTGTTTTACCAGTTCAGCAAAAAAAAAAAAAAAAAAAAAACCTGAGTAAAGATGCATTAACTCTTGAACACAGAAAACAAATAGCATATGAATAATTTATTGAGAGCTTATGCTCTCAGCAGCTTTACTAACAGAAGTGGTATTTATGAAATCCCACAGGATAATCTAACAACTTAAATATATGCAAAAGGAAACACAAGACTAAGCATCCTTAATAATGAATCCGATAATATTAAGGCTATTTTCTGCAAAGAATGCTGTGTAAAACAAACATGTCTCAGAAAACCAAGTCACAGTCTCACTAGGTCTGTACACTGGGTTCTAGAATTCTTCTATGCAACTGGATTATTTACTGATAGAAAGAAACTGAATTCAAAAGCTTGTTAACTCAATCCTGCATTAGTAAGCTGTCATATTAAGTCACAAACAACTTCATATTTCATTGATTGAGTTCTTAATCGCTTGAGAACACACTTCTAGTGTGAAATAATTTAGGAGAAGGGGGCAGGGGGAAAACTTCAAAATCCAAGAAATAATGTTAATAATGTTAGACACCAGTCCTAACATATTCACAATGAAGCCATATATATAACAAAGAGAAAACCAAAAAAACCAAACCCACTGCCATCGAGTTGATTCTCACTCATAGCGACACTATAGGACAGAGAAAAAATGCCCCATAGGGTTTCCAAGGCTGTAATCTTTACGGAAGCAGACTGCCACATCTTTCTCCCGAGAGTGGCTGGTGAGTTTGAACCGCCAATCTTTCAGTTCGCAGCCGAACGCTTAAGCACTTCGCCACCTGGGCTCCTCATAATAAACAGAAGCAGCTGCAGATGCATCTGTGGGAGTACAATAAGACTTTTCCACACTACTGTAACAACGTTTCACTTTCACACAGATGAGATTTAGTCACTAAAATGAAATGCAAATAGCCCTTAGTCATATGAAAAGATGCTCAACCTCACTCATTATAAGAGAAATGTAAAACTACACTGAGATACAATTTCTCACCTATCAGATTGGCAAAAATCCAAATGTTTAACAACATACTGTATAGGCAAAGCTGTGAAGAAACAGGCTGATGGGAATGCAAAATAGTGCACTCACTATAAAGGAGAATTTGCAACATCTAGTACAATCACATATGTATTTTATCCTTTGTCTATGTCAACAATCCTATGTTTATGAATCTATCCCAAAGATACACTGGCCAAAACATGAAAATAGGTATACACAAGGCTATAAATTGCTGCACTATTTGTAATACTAGTCTGGAAACAACTTTGATTATCCATCAATAAGGGACAGGTTGAATAAAACTATGGCACATCCACACAATAGAGTACTATGCAGTTGTAAAGTTGAATTACTCAATATTCTACCATGGAGTGATTGTTAGAATAAATTAAGTGGAAAAGCAAGGTTGGAGAAAAGTGGGTATATTTGCCTAAGAGAGATGGGATGTTAATACATACACACACACATAGAATATTTAATACCTATAGGGAAAAGAAATATGGTGGAGGAGACAGGGATTGAAGCTAGATGTCTCCGAACAGAACTTGTTAATAGATTTGACTTTGGAACCATGTAAATATTTTACATAATTAAAAAATTAAATTTCAAAAAACCCCTAAAAATTAAAGGCAAAATGAAGCAAATGAACCTAACTCTCCAATTGCCATTATAACCACACAGAGTGTCTAAGTGAATTTCAAAACACAATAACCAAACTGTACACACTGAGATATACTCTAAGGATCAAAAATACACAAAAAAAAATTAAATTGTTTTTAATAAACATTTTTTGCTGTTAATATTGGTACTATTATCTGACACTGTTGTGTGTGTGCTGTGGGATAAACCAATTAAGTAATTTCATTGATGTCACTGAGAATAGGGATTTTTAGTATGGGAGACAAGTGATATAGTTGTAAAATAAATGAAAGTAACTTTATAAATTAGTAACTTCACAGTAGAGAAACACTATCTCAGCCAGGTGATCAAAGTCAACATCGACAATGATAAGTCATGTTGATAGTATATACTCTTGATACGACGTGATGAAAACGACATTTTACAAAGCTCTGTGGTCTTCCTCCCAAAATGCATAACCCCAGTCTAATTACGAAGAAAACATCGGGCAAATCCCAGTCGAGAAGCATTCTACAAAATACGTGATCGCTAATCCTCAAAACAAGGAAAGTCTGAAACTGTCACAGCCAAAGAAGAGTCTAAGGAACTCACTATGCATACATAGCGCACATTTAACAAGTGGGATGTTATGCTCCCCTCCCTTCAGGGTGGAGTAGCTACATAAATAAAGTAAATGTAATGTGGTATCCTGAATGGGACCCTGGAACATGTAAACGGCATTAAGTAAAAAATAAGGAACTGTCAATAAGTATGGACTTATTAACAACATGTCAATGTTGGTTCATTAATTGTAACAAAGGTTCCATTCCAAATGGTAGATGTTAATAATAAGAGAAACTGGTGTGAGGGAACTCTGTATTATCTTTGCAATTTTTTTGAAAAGCTAAAACTGATTTAAAAATTAAACTTTATTTTAAAAATAACAATAACATTTATGAAATAATTGGAAATATAAACACTAACTGTATAGCTTATGACACTAGTAATTGTTTTCATTTTTATGCGTGATAATCTTTCTAACACAAGATAAGAGCACTGAAAAAGACCAAGGAAGAAGTTGCACTGAGTAAGCAAATACTGAAGTTGTCTATTTCCAACTACATTCAAGATCAACAGATCAGTTTCTCAATGAAACTGTCATCGAATAAATGCTGTATTTAATGTAAAAATTTTACAGAAAGATCAGCAAAATTGCCTTCAAAAACTAATGCTATAATTAAGCAAAGAGGCTTCTGAAGCTATTTGTTAGATAACCATATGTTTTGCTCTTATTTTAACAGGTATCTAGAAATCCAGCAGGTGAGCTTTAAAATAAAGCCCTTAATTATCTCCCTCAATCCAACTACAGCAGCTGACACTTGTCTAGTACTTCAGGTCCTCTATTAAATTGATAGTTTCTATCTTCCAAAGGCAAAAGAGCAGTGAACAACAACCGATCGACGGAACAGAAGTTAGAAAGCTATCTAACCCACCAGAGTTATAAATGTGACTTCTCTATGAAAGCTGGAGTTGTAATTTCTCATATAACACATACTATAAGCATTGGCTGCGTGGTCTAATGGTAAGGTGTCTGATTCCGGATCAGAAGATTGAGGGTTCGAGTCCTTTCGTGGTCATCTATCGAAGCCCTGGTAGCACAGTGGTTGTGCTCTTGGCTGCTAACCAAAAAACATCAGCAGTTTGAACTCAGCAGCTGCTCCCTGGAAGCCCTATGGGGCAGTTCTACTCTGTCCTACAGGGTCACTATGAGTTGGAATTGACTCAACAACAATGAGTTTTTTTTTTTTTTCCAATATAGGCATAAATACATATTCTAAAGGCAAACAAGAGATTTGGTGATTATCCACATAATTCCTTTATTTGATCAGATAATTCAACATTATGTACTCTTATTTAGTAATCATAAATTATGTTAAGTGTTCATTTATATAACTTTTCTTTCAGGTGTCATATGAAAGAATTAACTGCATGCTCAGTATGCATAAAAGCGAAATCCTTGAAGGCACCAAACACTGTGCTGAGTTCACTGCTGATTTTTATACATACTGTCTGATTACTTAAGAGAAAGAATCGTTTTTCCAGAGGACTATATCTTCAAATTAATGAAAATCAACAGGAAAAACATGATCATATAAACGAATTTCACTTCATATACACAACTTTGCAGGAATGTTGTACAAAAAGCAAGGTCAAATAATACTAGAACATATGCATATATGTATACCACTGCCCACAGTACCTAAAATGGGTTCCTGCATATAGCAGGCACTGGTTTAATTAAAAAATTTTGAGTTTTAAATGTTAAAGCCCACAAACTAGATATATAACTAGAAAATTGGTTAAGTAAATTATGGTACATTGATATTATAGAGTCACTAAAACATTGTGAAGAGAGGCAATAAGGGTAGTGGACAGAGCATGGGTTTGAAAGTCAGTTGCTGGAGTTCAAATCCCAGTTCCGTCATTCGATAATTGTGTGGCCTTAGGAAATTATCTATTCTCAAGTTTATACTTACCTATAAAATGTGAATAATAATAGTCACTGCCTCACAATGTAGTTGCAAGGACTAAATCATATAATGCATGTAAAGCTCTTAGCACAACACCTAGCACATATAAGCATTAAAAAATGATAGCTAGTAGATTGTACCAAAAAGTATGCTATAGAGTATGATTTTTAAACATATATGAAGTTATATCTGTGCTCTGACTATAACTATGTAAGAATTATACATATACAGCTACAAGGAAGAGGAGGAAATACAAAAAATAAACATTGTTGATTTGTAACGGCAGAGGGATAGTGATAAATTTCTAAATTTCCATTATTACATTCTTTTTAGTACAATAAAGTTATTATTTATACAGAACAGAGGACAGTAGTTATAATTTTATACTAAAAACAATGTATTAGTAATAGCCATAGTTATATTATTAGTGCTTTCTGGTTAAAAATTATAGCATCTGCTGGCAATAACCACTACCCCCTCCTTTTGTGGTTGCTGCTTTTATTAAAAAACAAAAACAAAACCATAAAGATATACCCATTCATTGGGTTGCCACCTCTCCACACAGGTTATCACTATTAACATTTTTCAACAGATTCTCTCTCATTTTCTTTCTCTTTTGCTCATACTCAGAATTTAAAGGTTTCACCCTTTAAAAAAGTGAATGGGATAACAATATATACTGTTCTACAACGTGATTCTCTAGCTTAACAGCGTACCTGGAACATATTTTCACTTCAGTGCATATAGTTCTACCTCATTCTTTTTAACAGCTGCATAGTACTCTATTAGTGTGCACATACAATAAACATACAAATTATCATCCAAACCAGGACACTTCTAAGAGTGAAAGAGAGTGCTCTTAATAATTATGCTGGTAGCACAGGTGTAAATCTGGCCGATCCTATGGAAAAGGGGACACATGGTCACCCTACGTTGAAGACCTATACCTATGTATCATTTAAGTCATTTCTAATTTTTTGCTCTTGTAAACAATGCTTCAGTGAACACCTTTGTGCCTATAACTTTTTGTACATGTGAGAGATGTCTGTAGGATAGATATGTACAGGCAGAATCACTGAGTCAAAAATAACACATATTTTAAGTCTTGATAAATACCACTTAAAAAAGCCTGCATCAATTTATACACCCTTCAGTAGTACATGAAAGTGACTTTATCCCCTTTCCTTTGTCAATGCTGAGTGACTTTTAAATGTTCACCAATTTAATGGGCAAAAAATGGTTATCAGATTGTTTTAACTTGCACTTCTTTCAACATGGGTAAAGGTGAGTACCATCTTTTTAATGTATTTCTTATTTTCCATGCATTGAATATTTTTAATTTCCTGCTTACCAAGGTTTTTATTCTATTTTCTAAAAGTACTTCAAAATCAAAAATTATGAAATTAAAAACTGTTTAATTTAGGACAAAGAAAGAACCTTAACTACATCCTTCATTTTACGTATGATGAGGCAGATACCTAGAAACTGAAGTGACTTGCCCACTAGTTAGTACTCTATCGTATTTCAAGACATTTTCATTTGGATCCAGAAAAAAATACCTATCAGACTGTCTAGTTATCTAGTGCTGCTATAAAAGAAATACCACAAGTTGATGGTTTTAACGAAGGGAAGTTTATCTCCTCACAGTTAAAGTAGGCTAAAAGTCCAAATTCAGGGCGTCAGCTCCAGGGGAAGGCTTTCTCTCTCTCAGCCTTCTCATCAGTGTTCCCCCGGACTAGGAGCTTCTCTGCGCAGGGACCCCGGTCCAAAGGACGCGCTCTGCTCCTGGCGCTGTTTTCTTGATGGTGTGAGGTCCCCCTGTCTCACTGCTCACTTCTGTCTTTTATATCTCAAGAGATTGCCTCAGGACACAATCCAGTCTTATAGATCCAGTCCTGCCTTACTAACACAACTGCCGCCCATCCTCCCTCATTAACATCATAGAGGCAGGTTTACAACATAGAGGAAAATCACACAGTACCAGGAATCACGGCCTAGCCAAACTGATACACACATTTTTTGGGGGACATAATTCAAACCATGACACAGACGTTTTATTTTCTCTAAGATACCAAAAACAATAATTAAAATAATTTATCAGGTATTTGCAAATCATTGGGCTAATTAAATCTAATCTGTACTCCTATTCTTTTACGTCCACATAATTATGCCCACTCTTACATAGGTGATGAAATTCCTGATTTCTGATAACGGGAAAAAGTAGGGCAGAGGACAAAAGAAACTGCTTTTAATTAAACCTAAAATCTGGTGTCCACTCATCATTATAATCAATAAACAGACATAGCAAGATAAAAGGTTGGCAAAGATGAGACACTGTTGAATTACTAATTAATAAAAATAAAATGACCTTTTCTTTGTAATTGTCTCCTCAATTGGTTTACTTTCTCGGGACTCCAACTAGCAAGTATAATGAAGGCACACAAATCTGAATCTCTTCCCTTGTGTCAACTCAAGCTCAACAAATTAAAATCTGACAGTTCTCCCTCCCTATTCTTTCCAAATCTTCTTAGGAAACACCATCCTTTTTCTACTCTTCTAGTCTCAAAACTTTAAAGTTATCTTCTAGTTCACCCCTTCTCTCTCATATTCAATTAAATTACCAAAATTATCTGGAATGATCTGTTTTGAACCTGCCCGTCTTCCCCATTCCTAGTGTCTCTCTCTTAATCCTAGTCATCACCTTATGTTGAGATCACTGCTTCTTAACTTATCTTTGTCTATGATTCTCCACTCTCACATTCCCCAAGTATGCATCCCAAACCTTCCCCACTCTTTTCTCCAAGCCCATCTATCAATATGCCTGTCTCCTATTTTACTGAGAAAATACAATCACTTTTATAGAAATTGGACTTCTCTTCTTTGCACTTCAAATTTCTTTGTTATTTATATCTCTCCTCTTTACCTTCTGTCATAGGATCAATTTAAGCTTTTTGAAATTACAATTTTTTAGGTAAAAAAGGCTCAAATATCACTAAATTCATATGGTTCAACCTAAGGCAGCATAATTCCCTTGCTTCCTCCATTTCTCTCCTTGATATTATTTCCCCCATGTTCCTTCAGACCTTATTTCATCATGTGAAACAACTCTCTTGCTCCCTTGCTCCTATACAATCTCTTCCTTTCCACTGGATCTTCGTCCTGACCTACAAAAATGCCCAAGGTATCTATTTGTCAAACAAAACCAATTTTTAAAAAAATTTCATCTTACCCATACCCTACATCAGTCACAAAAACTAACTCAAAATGGATCAAACACCTAAATACAAAACCTTCAACTATAAAGATCATAGAAGAAAAAATAGGGACAGCCCTAGGGGCCCTAATACATGGCATAAATAGTAAACCAACCATAACTAAAAATGCACAAACAGCAGAAGATAAACTAGATGAATGGGACCCTCTAAAAATTAAACACATGCTCATCAAAAGACTTCTTCAAAAGAGTAAAAAGAGAACCTATAGACTGGAAAAAAAAATTTCAGCTGTGACACATCTGCCAAGAGGTTAATCTCTAAATATATAGAAAACTTCAACACCTCAACAACGAAAAGACAAACAGTCCAATTAAAAAATGGGCAAAGAATATGAACAGGCACTTCTTCAAAGAAGACATTCAGGTAGCTAACAGACACTAAGGAAATGCTCACAATCATTAGCCATTAGAGAGATGAAATTAAAACTACAATGAGATACCAATTTACCCTGATATCAATGGCACTAATCAAAAAAATAGAAAATAACAAATACTGGTGAGTTTGTGGGGTGACTGGAACTATTATACATTGCTGGTGGGAATGTAAAATGGTACAACCACTATGGAAAACAGTATGATGCTCCCTTAAAAAGCTAGAAATAGAAATACCGTATGATCCAGCAATCCCACTCATAGGTATACACCCTAGAGAAATAAGAGCCATCACATGAACAGACTTATGCAAACTCATGTTCACTACAGCATTATTCACAACAGCAAAAAGATGGAAGCAACCTAAGTGCCCATCAACAGACGAGTGGATAAACAAACCGTGGTACATACACACAGTGAAATACTATGCAACAATAATGAATAACGATGAATCTGTGAAACATCTCACAAAATGGATGAATTTGGAGGACATTAGGCTGAGTGAAATAAGCCAATAACAAAAGGGCAAATACTGTACGAGACCACTATTATAAACAAGAAAAGGTTTATACACAGAAAAAAAAAAAATTCTTTGATGACTACCAGTGAAGGGAGGGAAGAGGGTAAATTACTAAATAGATAGAAGACACGTGGTAATATTGGTGAAGGGAAAGGCAATACACTATATAGGGGAAGTCAGCACAACATGACAAAGGCAAAGAAGACACTGAGAGGAACACAAGAACAAAGGGCAACTATGGCAATTACTATAACAGACAATCCTGCAACAACAGTATTAAACAATAATTTATAACGGGATACACAGGTGGATAGGTATGCTGAAGAGGCACGGGAGGATGTAAGGGAGTGCACTTAGCTGCAGATACAGGTTAAGTTACGGATATCTCTACGTACGTATTTGTAGATGTTGCACATACACTAATATAGACAACAGGACACACAAGGGGCAGAGTCATGGAAACTTGTTATGCACAACCAAATACCTTCTAAGACGAAGATACTAGGCTTCAAGGCTAAGGACCATAGACTCAGGGGACATTCATGTCAACTGGCATGACATAGTGCATAAAAACAATGTTGTACATCCTACTTTGGTGAGTAGTGTCTGGATTCTTAAAAGCTTGCAAGTGGCCATCTAAGATACAACTAATGGTCTCCTCCCATCTGGAGTAAAGAAAAGTGAAGAAAACCAAAGGCTCAAGGCAGTACTCAGTCCAAAGGACTAACAGACCACACGCACCACAGCCTTCACAACCCTGAAACCAGAAGAACTAGATGGTGGCCGGCTACCACTACTGACCACTCTGACCAGGATCACAATAAAGGGTCTCGGACAGAGCAGGAGAAAAATTTAGAACAAAAAATCAAATTCATAAAAAAAGGCCAGACTTACTGGCGCCACAGAGACTACAGGAACCCCCAAGACTATGGCCTTAAGACATCACTCTGACTTGCAACTGCAGCCATTCCTAGAAACCACCTTCCAGCCAAGCAACAGACAGGCCTATAAAATGAACAAACAGCTGAAAAGAACATGCTCTGTAGAGCAGATAATCATACAAGACCAAAAGGGCAACATTTGCCCAAAAGCAAAGATGAGAAGGCAGGAAGGGGTAGGAAATGGGGAAGCCAGGGCAGAAATGGGGAGGGTGTCGACATAGTGTAGGGATTGCAACCAATGTCATGGTATACTTTGTGTACAATTTGTTGAACAGGAAACTAATTTGATCTCTAAACCTTCACCTAAAACACAAATATTTAAAAAAAAAATAAAGAAGTACAGAGTTCCCAGCTTCCCCTAATGTTAACATATTTCATAGCCATAGTACAATAATTTGAACCAGAAAATTAACGCTGATACAATACTATTAACTCATCTACAGACCGCATTCAAATTTTGCCAATTAGTCCCACTAATGTCCTTTTTTCTGGTCCAAAATCCAATGCAGGATCCAACACTGCACTCAGTTGTCATGTCCCCATAAACCAAACCAAACCCACTGCCATCAAGTCGATTCCAACTCATGGTGACCCTATAAGACAGAGAATAACTACTCCCCCCACCCCCACAGGGTTTACTAGGCTGTAAATCTTTACAGAAGCAGACTGCCACATCCTTCCCCCTTGTGGCAGCTGGTAGGTTTGAATCGCAGACCTTTCAGTTAGCAGTCGAGCTCTTAACCACTGCGCCACCAGGGCTCCTCATGTCCCCGTAGTCACCTCAAATCTAACAGTTCCTCAAGTCTTCCTTAATCATTCATGACCTTGACACTTTATAGAGCAGTGGTCAGTTATTTTTCAAAATGTCCCTCAGTTTGGGTTAGTCTGATGTTTCCTTGAAATTCAGTTCAGGTTATGCATTTTTGTCAAGAACGCGACACAAGTGACGCCGATCCTTATCAGTGCATCACATCAGGAGGTACACAAAGTTGGCGTGTGCGATCACTGGTGATGTTAACTTTGATCACTTGGTTAAGGTGATGCCTGCCAGGTTTCTCCACTGTAAAGTCACTGTTTTTCCCCTTTGGAATTAAATATCTTATGGGGAGATACTTGGGAACTATATTAATATCCTGTTTCTCATCATACTTTCACCCACTAATTTTAGTATATGTTGATGATTCTTGCTTGCATGCAACAATAATGTTACCCAGTGGTCACTTTCTATTTTCATCATTCTTTCTACATTTATTAATGTGAATAATAAATGTAGATGTCTACTGTAAAAAAGACCATCCCTTTTTTTTAATAAAACATTTCTACTTTTAAGGTTATCAGAGACCATCAAAAAAAATTTTTTCCCTTAATCCCGCTACCCTCCTGAGATACTACCTTCTCTCTCACTCCTTCTCTTCACTGTTAAACTTTCTGAAACAGCAGTATACACTCCCTGCCTTCATCTTCCCCATTTCCCATTCCTTAACATTTTACTAACTGGCTTAGCCACTCATCAACTCTATTGAATTTGCTTTCTCCAGAGCACCAGTAATCTCCATTTTGCCAAAAATCAAAGGCCTCTTCTATGGCTTCTGAAGTCTTTGGGTGTTTCATGCTAACCATGCTGTCCTCTGTCATACTGTACTTTTGAAATTCTCTTCACTTCTTTTATGTCTGTGTCCCTGCACCTCCTTCTCCTATCATTCTCTACATGAAAGTATTTCACAAGGATCAGTCCTTGGTTTCCTCTCTTCTATTTTTGTACTCTTTTTCTCTGGCAATTTTGTATATATTTCTGGCCTCAACAATCATTTTTGGGAGGATGATTTCTAAATCTCTAGTCTTAACTTTCTTCCTGGCAGTTTGCACGTTATTTCAATTAACTGACAGATATCTTCCCTTGGAGGTCTGAAGACAATTAAAAAGAAAAAAAATCAACAAATCAAAACTTAAAATCATTTCATACTCAGATCTGCGTTTCCTTTCACATTCCCTATTTTTGTACAGGGAGGACAAAAGGAACTTCCATGGTTCAACTGATGCCCCTTAAGACAGCAGCTTCCTTTCTCCCACTGCTTACTGTCTGATCTTTCCCAGAGTGTCCTACAGAATCCATTTTATTGTAAATAAATCTCCAGTTCACTCTGAACTTTTCACTCCTGCCCTACCTGAAACCTGGTTCTCCATGGACAATCCTGGTTATTCCCCCCACATCCTGAGAACTAGAGAACAGAAAGGGGCTTTAGCCCTGTCCTAACTTACTATTCATATTTCCAAATTTGCATGAAAACTCCTTCTCCTTTGAGGCTTGTGCCAGGGATTCATTTACTGCCTCTAAGCTCTAAACCCACCCTTCACTGCCCTGCTTTATCCTGCTGGACTGGATTCTTCAGACTCTGTGCTTCCTTTGCCTGCTGACTCAATGTCAAGCTCTGCCAATACAGTGTTCAGGGCTGGAAGAGGAAGAGGAACATTTTCTTCTCCCGGGGTTCTGTTTCCCACACTGTGGTGAGCAAATAGGCATGCAGGGCTATCAGTTCAGAGGCAGGTACCCTCCAGCCGGCTGACCAGCAGATAGTGTGTTCCTACAGCAGCCATGCCCTCTCCTCAAAGGTCTGGATCTTGACCTAGGGGGAAGTTAGAGGCTCCTCTGAGTTTCTAAATTCCTTCCATATTCACTCTTTGCCTTAGAAATAGCAGTAGTCATTCCTGGCAGTTACTATCTCTGTATATCTTAGAGTTCTCTTTTACCCCTGTTATTAGTTAATCACCTTTGCCTAAATACAATTCTTCTTATTAAAATTTTCTTATTCAAATTAGCAGTATGGTTTCTGTCTCCTGAGTGGACCGTGACTGATAAAAGGCTCATTCGCGCCCTTTAGTTATAACACTCTCTACTGCCTTTTTAACTGTTTATTCCCCTCCTCCCTTCTCCTGGATCATTATTTTCTTTAACTTCATGACACTGAGACAACTTTGACCTTATAAAATTATAAAACTCTGTTCTTTTAAGATGGAGCGCTCTCCATAAACGGTGGAAAATCACACGTCTGGTGACCTTCGTGGGCTGGTTGTTAGTTTTGTCTGTGTTTTTCAATTCAGGGTCAATCAATCCTCTCTGCATTGTTTTTACTTCAAACAGACTTTTGAAATTTTCGTTTATATTCACTATGATGGCAAAAGCAGTACCTCCCCACTCAAGCCTTCTGGAAGCGTCAAATGTTAACAATGCTAGGTGATTTTACTGTTGATATGGGTCACAGTTCAAATCCTATCTTTTCCATGACACTTTCCTGGATCACCACAGCCATAAGTGTTCTCTCTCTCCTCTGAGAAACTCGGAAAATCACCGTTACAGGTGGTGATGTTTTGGCACTTTCTCAGCTCAACAAGTGCTTATCACATTTACAATGTTGTAGGTGATTTGCAAGAAATACAAGATGATCTTTGCCCTCAAGTTTATAACCCTGTTTGGAAAAAAGACACATTTATGTGACTCAGTAAAAGTGCTTTTGATTATGAACCACAGAATTTAATGCAAATTGACTCAAGAAAAAAGGGGGGGGGTTTGTAAGGATAGAGAGGCATCTCATAGCATCACATTCCTGGTTCCAATCTGATGTGAAGCCCAACTGCACTTTCTGTCCTGAAAGTCCATGAGATGGAATGCAAATTGAGAAGCTGTGGCCCAAAGCATCACATTCTAAAGAATTCTGAGATCCTGAAGAGATACTTCAGCATAGTACTGAACAATATAAATATAATGAAAACCAAATATGTACTTTTAAGTGTGCCAGTAATCACATAACATGATAAAAAACTGGTGAAATTAATTTTAATAATATATTTAACACAATATATCTAAAATAGCATTTAAACATGTTATCAATAGAAAGGGTATTAATATGACAGTTTACATTTTTTATACTAAGTCTTCAAAATCCAGTGTGTATTTTATACTCACAGCAAATCTCAAATAGAACTAGATACATTTCAAGTGCTCAATATCTACATGTGGATAGTGGCTACAGCTTCATCTTTAAATATTCACATCAATTTTCAGTATAGTTTTAAACTGCAATAAACTATATGTGTCACTTTAAAAAATCTTAACAATGAATGCACTGCTTTGTGCATCCAGAGTAATCCAGAATAAAAGCTTCTATATAACTAGGCTTATAACTGAACATTTTATACATTTGTCATTGATAAGAAAGTCGTTACCGTAATACTGGACCTTTGTTTGAATACAGGTCTACATGAGAAATCACATAAAATGCATAAACAAGAACAAAAATGGACCCAGCATGATTAAATTCCAAGCAAGACTCAGGCACTTCTATCCTGTATAGGTTCATGTAAGTTGTACAGGAAAAAGTGAATGCTTATCACATCAGAATATTATAACTTCAGTACTTATTTTAAGTTCTGGGTACTTACTGCCTGACTAATTTTAACAAAGTATGCAAACAGTGCTTGAACATTTTATGGTTCTGACTTGATTAGGTATTCCTTTTCTACCGTCCCATAAACACCTATCATATCTCATTTCAATTACATGTTTCAATGTTCTGTCTTCCCCGCTAGACTGTATGATCCATAAGGGCAAGGACTGTGCTTGTCTTATTCAATGCTCACCCCCAGGGCCTAGAATAGTATCTGGCACATAATATGCATAAAATAAATTTTTTAAACATCCCATAAGTTTATGTTATGAAGATTCTACTTCTTTTCTTACTGTCCTGAAATACAGTGCTCTCTGTATTTGTATTCCTCTTTCATTTTGCAATCCTGGCAAAATACTTGTCCAAATAAATGCATAGCTTGAACTCACTTTTCTCGGTCTGGTCTTCTATTTAAACATACTAGGAGAATGGTATAGAAAAAAACTCTCTGCTCTTTGCACTACCTCAAAGACTGACAACATGGTCTACGGTAAGGGGAAGCAATTTTTGTCCTGTTACTTTGTTAAAAGGAACTGAATGGAATGGAACATACACTTAGATGGCAAATTTTAAAATATTGGTGCATGTAAAAACAGCTTGGGGACAGCGTCTGACCTCCTCCAACCCCACAAGGGGGTTAGGAGAACCAAGATCAATGGCGTGAGACTGACTCCTGTGAGGCAGAGGCCAGACACGCCTCCTCTCTTCGCCATCTTTACAAATTCTGACACCAATCATCCCTCTGACAGCATTCTGTACTTCTCTGCTGGGTTCAACTATTCATTGCAATGGCCACAGAGAACTCACAAACCACACTCACAATTATGGGGTTTGTTAGAGAAGTAACAGTTACAATTCAGGCTCAAGAACACTCAGGATACAGTTCTTCCATCAGGATAGCCTCTCCCTAACTGTGCTCACAGGCACGCCTCTCCCTGGCACTCAGTCTCTGCCCAAAGGCACTCAGCCTTCTCTCTCCATGAGCGCGGAAGCCCACCGTGCCGTCTCCTGTGCCAGGTCTCTGCTGCGGGTCTCTCCTGCTGGTCTCTCCTTCCTTGGTGGTGGGCTCCTCCTCCCTGCTCTGGAATTGGCTCTCTTTTAAGGCAAAACTGACCAATCCCCTTGGTAGGCCACAATTACCGTCTCACACTATCACCTGGGTGGGAGTTAGAAGACCACGCACGGCTAAAAAGGCCACGCAAAAGTAATCGATCACACTGCTGGACATAAATACAAAACTAGATTTTTTTCAGGATTGCCACTAGAAAACCATGGTTGACAAAGGGTTACCGCATGTCCAAAAACTGTTATTTTTCTTGAGCACCCATGATTTTTTCTAAACACTAATTTGAGGATTCCTTGGTGAGTTAAGCTTGGTTCAATGCTTTTAACAAATTTCCGTTCTGCAAAGGTCCAGTTAATCGTAAGAGCAGGGTGACTATATAATTTATCATCTAAACCAGGAAACTTCTGAGAGTGAGAGCGGCACTATTAATAATTATACCAGGGACAGCAAACATAAACTGTTCAAGCAAAAAAAAATTGCCAGCCACGAATTATATATCCAGCAAAACCTTCTCTCAAATATGAGGGTGAAATTAAGAGTATTTCCAGATAACCAGAATTTTAGGGAATTTGTAAAAACAAAACTAAAATTACAAGAAATACTACAGGAAATCCTCCGGTTAGAAAATCAATAACATCAGATAACAACCCAAGACTACATTAACCCAGATAGGGAAGTCACAAAAATAAATCAAAGCTAAAATGCTGAAAATAGGGAAATAGAGACATCAATATGTAAAAGATGACAACATTAAAACAAAAAAGAGGGACTAAAAAGTGTAGTCACAGATCTTTCATATGGAGAGGAAGTCAAGGCGATACAAAGAAATAAAAGATTGGTTTTAAACTTAAAAAAGCAGGGGTAAAAATTAAGGTGACCACAAACGAAACTAACAATCCTACACATCAAAATAAAAAATAAAAACATAAAGACTCCAGAAATACAAAATCAATAACAATGAAAAAGACGAAAAGAAAATACATAAAGGAAAATGACTCAGCACAGAAAATTAAGTGGAACAAAGAAACTGTCAACACAAAAAAAAAAGACTTCAAAGTGACAGCACTAAACTCATATCAATAATTAGACTGAACGTAAATGGACTAAATGCACCAATAAAGACACAGAGAGTGGCATAATGGATTAAAAAACACAATCCATCTATATGCTACCTATAAAAGACGCACCTTAGACTTAAAGACACAAACACTCAAAGGATGGAAAACAGACGTTTAAATAGAAAACCAGACCCAGAAAAAAATATATCAAGCAAACAACAATCAAAAAAGAGCAGGAGTGGCAATATTAATCTCTGACAAAACAGACTTTAAAGTCCACCACAAAGGATAAGGAAGGACACTATATAATGATTAAAGGGTCAAAACACCAAGAGGACATAACCATAATAAATATTTACACACCCAACGACAGGGCTCCAAAATCTACAAAATACTGCAAAACCTCAACAACAAAAAGACAAATAATCCAATTAAAAAATGGGCAAAGGATATGAACAGGCACTTCACCAAAGAAGACATTCAGGCAGCTAACAGACACATGAAGAAATGCTCACAATCATTAGCCATTAGAGAAATGCAGATCAAAACTACAATGAGATACCATCTCACCCCAACAAGGCTAGCATTAATCCAAAAAACACAAAATAATAAATGTTGGAGAGGTTGTGGAGAGACTGGAACACTTATACACTGCTGGTGGGAATGTAAAATGGTACAACCACTTTGGAAATCGATTTGGTGCTTCCTTAAAAAGCTAGAAATAGAAGTACCGTACGATCCAGCAATCCCACTCCTTGGAATATATCCTAGAGAAATAAGAACCATCACACAGATATATGCACACCCGTGTTCATTGCAGCACTGTTCACAGCAGCAAAAAGATGGAAATAACCTAGGTGCCCATCAACAGATGAACAGATAAACAAATTATGGTATATTCACACAATGGAATACTTATGCAATGATAAAGAACAATGATGAATCTTCGAAACATAACATGGATGAATCTGGAAGGCATTGTGCTGAGTGAAATTAGTCAGTTGCAAAAGGACAAATATTGTATCAAACCACTATTATATGAACTCAAGAAAAGGTTCAGACACAGAAAAGAAAACAGTCTTTGATGGTTATGAAGGCAGGGAGGGAGGGAGAGGGGTATTTATAACTAGATAGTAGGTAAGAATTATCTTAGGTAAAGGGAAGGACAAAACACACTACAGGGGAAGTCAGCACAACTGGACTAAACCAAAAGCTAAGAAGTTTCCTGAATACAACCAAACACTTCGAGGGACACAGTAGCAGGAGCAGAGGTCTGGGGACCATGGTTTCAGGGGGCATCTAGGTCTACTGGCATAACAAACTTTATTAAGAAAATGTTCTGCAGCCCACTTTGGTGAGTGGCATCAGGGGTCTTAAAAGCTAGTGAGTGGCCATGTAAGATACATCAAATGGTCCCGACTCACTCGGAGCAAAGGAGCATGAAGAACACCAAAGACACAAGGAAAATATCAGCCCAAGCGACGGAAAGGGCCACATAAACCAGAGACTCCAACAGCCTGAGACCAGAAGAACTAGATGGTGCCTGGCTACCATCAATGACCACCCTGACAGGGAACACAACAGACAGTCCCTGACAGAGCAGGATAAAAGTGGGGTGCAGAACTCAAATTCTGGTAAAAAGACCAGACTTAATGGTCTGTCTGAGACTAGAGGGACCCCAGAAAACATGGCCCCCCGACTCTCCATTAGCCCAGAACTGAAACCATTCCCAAAGCCAACTCTTCAAACAAAAATTAGACTGGACTATGGTACTTAAAATGATACTCATGAAGAGTGTTCTTCTTAGCTCAAGTAGATACATGAGACTAAATGGGCAGCTCCTGTTCAGAGGCGAGATGAGAAGGCAAAAAGGCACAGGAGCTGGTTGAATGGACACGGGAAATCTGAGGTGGAAGGGAAGAGTGTGCTCTCATACTATAAGGAGAGCAGCTAGGGTCCAAGACTAATGTGTGCATAAATTTTTGTTATGAGAAACTGACTTGAACTGTAAACTTTCACTTAAAGCACAATTAAAAAAAAAACAAAAAACGGTTCCAAGCAAACCAAGACATATGATCACTCTATACATATGTGACCTTGCTAAAACACACCTAAAAACAGATTTCCTGATACTTCTATTTGGGCAGTCTTATATACTTTTATACCTGAGGAACGTGTTTCACTAAACTTGTGAATCAAAATGTTTCTTTAACACAAATGAAATATTTTCTTTGAAAAATTTAAACCATGTATTTTCAAGGACAATGTCATTAAAGTTATACTCTGCAAATTGCACTCGATGATAACAAATAATTACTTTTTACGTTCTTATTAAATCAGAAAGAGAATAAAATTATGGAGATTGTGAATCTCCATCATTAGCATGATCAGAATAACTTCTTACAACATTTTTGCACATTCATAATAAAAAGCTTTAATTTCTATACCAAAACTATCTCCTCAAGTACTGTACACACTTATGCCATAAAATATATCCACATTCACTTGGTAAACTAAACTTTTAAGAATAGGTTTCTATACTCCTTAAAATTTAAGAAAACTATATACATACACATACGACACATATATATATATATGTACATACACACATACACATACTCTTTGGAAGGATCCAGTAGGAAGTAAAAACTTGTACATCCTTTCTTGAAAACAATTTGACAATATGTATGAAGAACTATAAATATGTCAAACCCTTTCTATTTTTTGAAATATATATTAATAGAAGAAAAATAACTTATGTGAAAGATATCACCAATGTTCAACATTAGAGAAATATTTACATAAAATTATGGTACAGTCATACCATGAAATTAGGTAGCCATACTGGGTCCATGTATAAAATTGTATCTGCAGTATGATCCTAATTTTTGTTTTAAATACACACACACAACATACGCACTCAAATGCAGTTTTAAAATATACAAGTATGCAGGCAGAGGAAAAAACAAAAAAAATCCAAAATATTAATAGTGATTGCCTGAATTGTGAGATTAGTGATTTTTTATTCATTTCTGTAGCTTCTAAATTTTAAACAATATTTTTGAAGTTTTCTAAAATAAATATACTGATTATGAAAGCAAGTTTTTATATTTTAAAGGGCCCACAATGATTTATTTGACAGCATAATCTAAATGACCATTTAAGAAACAAGAGTCATTCTTGGGTGGTGCAAATGGTTAGTACACTTGGCTGCTACTGAAAGATCGTTGGTTGAAATCCACCCAGAGGCACCTCAGAAGGAAGACTCGGCAATACACTTCTGAAAAATCAGCCACTGAAAATCCTATGGAGCACAGTTCTACTCTGACACACATGGAGTCACCATGAATCAGAACTGGTTTGGTTTTTTATTTTAAGAAAAAGAATCTGATCTTTTGGTTCATACAAATAGCAAACGATTATATACTGTAATAGTCATATAATCACAAGACAATACAGACAGAAATTATCTAGTATGACCCCTTTAATGTAATTCTGAAAAAAAAAAAAGAAAAAAAGAGAGACACAGAGAAGTCCAATGACTTGTTCGGTTGTAACAAGCTAGAAAGTATTCAGTGAAGGAGGCTTACTTTTCTCACTAGGTTGACATCATAATAAATGTTACAAATTTGAGCTGAATAGGACTAGAACTCAAACCTCAAAATTCCTAGTCAAGCACTTTTAAAAACTATGCTCAATAAAAGTTTTAATATATACTATCAAGATATTTTCTACCAAAAAATACAGAAAAAATTTGTTCACTGAATCAACTAACATTTACCGAATGCCTGTATTTGCCAGGCACTGTACACAGTCCTGAAAATTAAGAGATGGTGATACCTTTGCTCTCAACACCTTACAATCTAATGAGGAAGACAGAATTTCAAACTGTCCTAAAAAATATGATAAACGTGAGCAGACGTAGACACAGACTGATAATGGAACACACAGAGGGAAGAATTAATTGTAAGTAGGGTTTCAAGGAAGGCTTCAAAAAAGGTGACATTTGAGCTTTGTCTTCAAAAATATTTTTAAATAGCCAATTGCCATACGAACAAGGGTTAGAAGGACATTCCAAGAGAGTTGAAGACAACACAAGATGTGTTCACGTAATCCTAATGTTGGCGGGAGGGGATCAGGAAGTAAGATGAGGGTGTAACTGTAATTATGGCCAGAATGCAAAAACATTATTTATCAAAATAAGAAAATGGGACTTAATTTGTAGGTAATGAGAAGTTAAGGGTTTTTAAGTAGGGGGGTTACAGTATGGATTTCTACTTTAGAAAGTTCATTCTGATATGATAGATAGGCCAAAGGTACAAAAATCTATTAGGAGGCTGCTACAAATATTACCAAGAAGAGATCAAGAGCCCTGAGCTAGGGTAGTGACTATAGAAATAACAAGAAGAGGAGTAGAAGTTTTAAGAAATTTTCTAGAAGGTTGAATCTACTAAATGTAATAAATGAAAGGGAAGAATCAAGAGTAACTCCCAGATTTCTGGCCTGAAACAGAGTAAGGTTATATTACTTAAAAAAAAAAAAAAAAAAGTTTGGGAAAAGATCATTTGAATGGAAATGCAGAGTTTCTGTAGAACTTGCAGGTAGTCAGCCAGAAACATGGCTCCAGGTCTGAAAAGAGAGAGAAGTTGGAGATAAAGATTTGAGAACCAGTGACGTATAGGGGAAAACAGAGAATGGACCCTAGAAACACCAAACTTTACATAAAAAGAAGACAGAGGAAGAGGATACAATAAAAGAGTAGGGTGGGAGTTTACCAAGAAAGGAACGAGTATTAACAGAAGGGAGTGTAACAGAAGGGAACAGAAGTTAAGGAAGAAGAGTTTCAATAAATAGCTGACAATCAAATATCAGAGAAGAAAGAAAATAAAAAATGACCAATGAATTCAACAGTCTTAAAGAGCACAGTTTCAGCAGAGTAGAGGTAGGAACTAAAATCAAAGTCCAGCAGACACGGAACTAATGAAATTCTAGTTTCAGTTAAGCTAGAATAAGCACACTCAGAGCCTGTCTCTCTCACTGAATGTAACTAAATCCCCTGGGCAGAATACACGGGGTAACTATCTGAGGACTCTGAAAAGCAAATGTTAACAAACTGGGGAAGGAAAGTAGAACTCAAAGTATAGACAATCTTATGCTGAATTTCCTCTTTTTTGTTCTTCCCTGCTCCCGTATCTCTCAGACTGGACTCAAGGGCAGAACAAACCCTGGAACTGCACACTGGGCATGGACTGGAAGAGCTCCCAGAGAAACCCTCTCCTTCCGGTCTGAGGGGCAGGAGGAGGCCATATGGGACAGGGAAACTGGGTGAAATAACCTTGCTTGTTTGTTTCCTCTCTTCCACGCAGCTCGGCCCCAGGTAAGTCTCACTGCTGAAGCTGCAAACCCACAGTGGTAGTGGTGGTCGCATGGTAGTCAGCTATGCATCTATAACTCTGACAAAAGGAAATCTTATCTCCGGTAGAAAGCAAAATTACAACATTGTCTAGTAAGATTTTCAATATATAGAGATACAGAATTTCTATATACATATGTATATTTAATTTATATATTTTCTATATTATATACATATCAACAACATACAGTAATCACTAAAAAAAAACTATCAAGAAAGATACAGTAAAAAGTCCAATAGATAAATTAAAATGGAACATTAAAAAATATTCCAATAATTGAAAAAAGGTCAGGAATGGGGAAACAGAAGAATAAAAAACAAAGGGGATAAAAAGAAAATAATTATGTTAAATGTAAATCATGTTAAATGTAAATGGTCTAATCCAGGAGTTGGCAAACTACAATACATGGGCCAAATAAGGCCCATGGCCTGCTTTGTATGGCCTGCCAGTTAAAAACCGCTTTTACATTCTGTTGTTGCTATTATTAGCTGCCATCAAGTTGGCCCCAACTCATGGCAACCCCAGTGCAATGGATCAAATGCTGCCCACCTGTACCATCCCCATGATCGGTTAAGGATTGGACTGTTGGGATCCATAGAGTTTTCACTGGCTGATTTTGGGAAACAGACCACCAGGCCTTTCTCCTACTCCGCTTAGTCTGGAAGCTCTGTAGAAACCTATTCAACATCACGGTAACATGCAAGCCTCTACTGATAGACTTTTACATTTTAAAGGCTTGTAAAAATAATAATAACAATAAAGAAGAATATGCAACAGAGACCATATATGACCCTCAAAGCCTAAAACTCAGGTGTCCACCACTTGGGAAATAGATAAGGAAAATGTAGTGGATACTAGGTGAAAATGTAGTGATAAAATATAGTGAAATACTATGCAGCAATCAGAAGCAACTAACTAGACGCACATGTTAGTGCATCCTTAAAACACCACGTTGAACAGAAGGGGAAAATGCAAAAATACAGAGCAGCAAACAGATACTTGTACATTTATGTTCACTGCAGAATTATTCACAATATCCAAAAAGTGGAAACCACCTAAATGTCCATCAACAGATAAACTGAACACTGTGGTTACTGAACTTTCTACCCTTAAGGGCCAAACTATATATTTTGTATATAATTACTGAATGAATGAATGTCAAAAACTTGGGACTTATCCTTGGTATCTCCCTCTACCTCTTCCACCATGCCTACTCACTCCCCAAATCTTGTCTATTCTACTTCATATATTCAGTCTCTCACCATGTCCACTCATATTCTATGGTCCAAGCCAAAACGATGACAATGGCTTTCTAACCAACTTCTCTCCCTCTAGCATTGTCCTGCTCCAATCCATCATCAACATGATCATGACCCTCCCTGTGTACACTTCAACAGCTACCCATTACTCTTACAATGGAGTCCAAAATCCTTAACATACCCAACAAGGCCCTGAATTATCTACTCCTATCCTACCTTTCCTGTTTTCTTTAACATCACAATTCCCCTCTCTCACTACACTCCAGCTACCCTGATCTTTCAATTCCTCATACTCACTGAGCTCCTTCCCACTTTAATCTACATTTGGCTAGGTCTGTATCTGTCAGATCTCAGCTGCAATGTCACTTTCTCAGGGAACCTTTCCCTGATACACCAGCCTGGGTTAGGTCTCCCTGTTGTATACTTTTCCTTTATAGCACCTATCAACACTGTAATCATTTCCATAAATATGTGCTTAATATCTGCCTCCCTAGCTAGATTTATATAAGCTCCACAAGGACAAGAAACGTTTGTGCTATTTGTTACTTTATCCTCTATGCCTAACATAGTGCCCAGTATATAATAAATATTTATTTGTATTAATAATCCATTTGAGGGCCATAAAATACTGTTAATCTTCCTATTTACTAAAAATAACTTTTAAATGCCTCTTGCTACTTTTTAAAGTGAATAAATAGAATGTTATCTTTCTCCAAAAATAATACCTTCGTCCTGTGAACTTTGATTATTTTTCTTCTGTGTGTCAATGACTATCCATATTAAAAGTCTTGGAATAATTAACAGCAATCTTCTCTTCTAAAAAGATCATGTCTTTTCAAATTTAAAGGAAGTATGTTCTCAAAGGGATCAGTCTCAATTCAGTAACAAATTTCATAAGCCAGTAACAGGCCTATACATTAGACAGAAATACATTAGTCAAAATTTACCTGTTCTACCATACTTTAGTAACATTTTCTCAATCAAAAAAAGAAAAGAAAACCTAAGGGAGGAAAATGTTACATAGCTGAAGAGCCTATGTAGAATCTACATCTAAACAGGATGTCTACAAAGGCAAAGACTACAGAGAATCTATTACTAAACTCTTACCAAGATTAGATAATTGCTGTAATATTTCACCACCAGGTGGCAGATCCACACAACTTTCTAGAAATGCTCTTTTCAGTCCTGAGAAGTTAGTCCAATTAGAAGGAATTTTAGGAAAAGTTAAATAATTTTAGGCATATTTGAACCTGAGCCAGTTAATCATAGGCTAGATACAATTGGTTCTGAGAACATTACATTCTTATTTAACTATAAATTTATCTGCAAACATGCAGAGGACCCAATTTAAAGAAAGTAGAACACTGAAATACAGTAAAAAAAAAAAAAAAAAATAGCAGTTATCCACAGCCCAGTAATTCCAAATTCTCAGAAGTGTAGAAACAGCTTTGAATCCAGAAGCAAGAGATGAAAAGAAAAGGTAGGGAAAAGACGTAGGAGAGACAACATGAGAAAAGAAGGGACAGAGAGAAGAAACACCTACCAAACCAAGGAGCTATAAAACCCAAGTGGTAGCAACCCAAAAGGACAATTGACATTTCTGTGTTTTCAGCAAAATATTATAATCAAATAAAATAATTTCAAATCAATGGATTAAAAAATTGACTTCCAATTTTTCAATAAAATGGCACTAATATCCTAAGAATTTATTATTACATTTCAAGATGAAATACGTTATCTTGGGACAATTCCAGTTATTTTAAAATGCTATCAGAAACACTATTTGCAGATGCACCCTTTAAGTCTAGGGCGTACACCCTAATCTGTTCACCCTAGCTATAGCATACCCTCCCTCTACACCACTTGTCTTCTACCTATATCTCAACTTCTCTCTCCTCTTTCTGGTCCGCGTTTACAGGAGAAACCATGGCTCTTGATACTTGGAAAGAGACCTCTGGCCACTACACACACCAGTCAATGGCTCAGTCTCATCACTAATGCTTCCTTCCCGATATCCTTCAATTCACCCACCAAAATTGCCTCAACCCTAATTGGCAACCAACACCCAATCTGCACCATAAACTAGGGCAAATCTGAGTTTTGAGGAGTATGAAGCATATATAATTTGGGGCCCTCCTTAAGAAAAAGAATAAGAAAAAAAAATCGCAATTTTGCAAAATTTTCAGAAATACATGACCACTGAACACATTGCTAGAGCCTCTCCCAGGCCCTATACAACTGAGGGGACCAAAAGCTCATCAGCTTAAGGATAAATTACCCCTGCCATGAACACATCCTAGGGAAAAAAACAAGCTTCTAAACTCGCTTAGTTAAATAAAACAACTTGTACAACAATCCCATTCAATAAAGGGAA
This sequence comes from Trichechus manatus latirostris, assembly GCF_000243295.1. Classification (NCBI taxonomy): domain Eukaryota; kingdom Metazoa; phylum Chordata; class Mammalia; order Sirenia; family Trichechidae; genus Trichechus; species Trichechus manatus. The sequence continues at coordinate 18,566,220 of NW_004443966.1, read as the reverse complement.
AAACATTGCAGAATTACAGTGTTCAGAGTTACTTAAAAACAAGGTTGCTAAAATTAAGGACAGAACTAAACTGTCTGAAGAAAACAAGAAAGCAAAGCATGGAGAAGAAAAACTGTGAGTTTAGAACCATGCTCACACACTTCTATTATACTCCACAAGCACGCTGCCATAAACTGCGGCAGGTATCCCCCAGGAAGTTTGCCCACTGGGTACTTAATTACATAGCATGGCTTCAGAAAGTTCTCACTTTTCTTCTCTGACAGAAACACTCAAAAAAAGAGAGAAAAACAATTCTCAAACAACTTTGCTTTGGGAGATTTTCTTTCAATTATGTATCATACATTCAAAGTCCTGAACAGTATTAGAAGAAAGCTGCCAAATGTCTCATTCCTTCCTCTCATAAAAACTGAATATATACAAAGGCCTCAGCAGCTTATCTGAGTGAACAAAAACACAAATCCTCATTTCCTAATAACTTCCTGAATATTTTATTATCGTTTCCTCCCAGGAAATTTATTCAGTCCACGTAGCTCCAACACTAACAGTGCATTTTTAAAGGGAAACTATTCAAGAATAGCAGAAGCTCATACAAAGGATTACCTCCAGTAATTAATAGGTTATTGTTTGACTACATATCTGAGTAAAATATAAATGAGTTGAAAATATACATGAATTTCATAATAAATACACTGAAAACAGAAAGTACTTATTACCCCAGAGCAAAGGGAGACAATTATTTAAAGTAAAAAATACTTGTTCACATTCTAATTGATAAACTTCAAGAAAAGTAAAAATCATTAGTATATTCACCAAAACTGACTGAATGTTCACTTAAGATCTATATCTACATTTCAATTGTTTCTATATTTCAATTATACCTAAGTAAAACTTCAATTTGTTTTTTAAACTTCCAAGAGTAAGAGTGGATAATTTTACTCATTAAAAAAAGGAAAATTATTGGTATTCTTTCCTAACTCTGGTTTCAGGAGAAAAGGATTTATAGAAATTACCTTGCACGTTTTAACTCCAGAGTTATTTCTTTTTTTTTTTTTTTT
>NW_004443966.1:18531694-18564689 GCF_000243295.1 Trichechus manatus latirostris | reverse complement strand
TCTGTATTCCTAGGGTCACAACATTGGGCCTATTATATCCAAATCTATGACATAACAGTATATAATACATGCTAAACTTTTCAAAGGGAAACCTCTGCTCTTTGGAGCAAACCATTTTGGGCAGTGAATAACTAGTAACAATAAGACCCCAAAGCAAAATCTATTTAAGCACTCTTTTGCCATATACACCTCTGAACAATTAAACAAGAACTTCTTTCCTTTCTTGGAACAGGGGAAGTAGGTTCAACTAAACAAAGGGAATAGGAGCAAAGGCACTTTAGAGAGGAAAGGCGCCAGCACTCCAGGAAGGAAATCATGCTGTTTACTATACTGTAGTACAACAAGCTGGTTAAGAGCCTAGCTTGTGTCCAAATTCTTGCTTGTCACTTACGTTTATATCCATGGGTTAAATGACTTATTACATGTGACACACTTAAGAAAGTCTCTGGCACATAGTAAGTGCTTAACACATATGATCTAAAATAAGTAAGTCCTTCTGGACAACAGTGGCTAATGAAGAATGTACCCTAACCCTTGTCTACCCCAGACTGTTGTTGTGAGCTGCCCTCCAAGTGTCCCCAACTCATGGCAACTCCATGCATAAGGGAAGGAAATGCTGCAGTGTCCTGCGCCATCCCATGATAGGTCACAGATTGTACCGTTGTGATCCATTGGGTCTTCATTGGCTGGGGCGGGGGGGGACTACTCAAAACAAACAGTAACAATAGAAATTCTTCCCTCAGCAAATTAGGTCAGTCACCTAAGTAATATAATTATGACAATAATTCCACGTTATCATACATTCAAAGTCCCTAACGGTATTTGAGAAAGTTGCCAAATCTCTCATTCCTTCCTCTAATACAAACTGTTTGGATAAATACAAAGGCCTCAGCAGCTTATCTGAGGGAACAAGAACACTTATTGCACCCTCCCTACGTGCCAAGTACTATATACATTTATTCTCATGTAATCGTCAGTACAACTCTAGAAACAGGCAGCATTTATTATCTCCATTTTACATATGAGAAAACTGAGGTACAGAGAGGTTAACCAATGTACCCAAGGTCCCAAAATCTTGGAAACTCCAAGTACTGCTAATAGGGAGGCATGAGGAAGAGAACTGCAGAAATACACAAGGAAAATATAGCCAACTGTACTTTAACCCAGTAGAAACATAGGACATGTACTTTATCTGTATGATCAACAGCTGCCTATGCTACACTTTACACTGTAGTGTCCCTAAAAAACTTCAAAGAACCCTTTACTGTATACTGGTCTTTTTATTTAGCAGGAGGGCAGGAAACACTATCACTGCCTAAATTAAATAGAGCCTCGTGGAGTAGGGTAGGGAGATAAGCCTAGTCACGTAAACGGCTGATCCTTAATCATCCCTGAAAACATAACATGAAAAACTGCAACAAATTTCAACTGATAAAATCTACTGGAACACTTGAACACCCACTATGTTTTTTAATACAGCAATACAACTTAATACAGTGTACCACAGAAATCATTCTAACATATTAGTTTCATTCTCCCTCCGTCTCCTGCAGGGATTCTCAAACTTCTCTGAGCAGAAAATACTGTTTTCTTCATATTAGTAAGTCCTAGACTACAGGAACAATGCTCCACAAAACATCAATTTGATCAATAACCTGTTGCCGTCGAGTCAATTCCGACTCGTAGCAACCGTATAGGACAGAGGAGAACTTCCCCACAGGGTTTCCAAAGGGCGGCTGCTGGATCTGAACTGTTAACCTTTTGGTTAGCAGTCGTAGCTCTTAACCACTGTGCCACCAGAGCTCAGTTTAGTAAATAGCCTAGACTTAACTCACTTCTCCAACTGACAGTGTACACCATTGTCAGATCAAGCATCCTACTTTTCTTTTCCTTTCTTGTGCCACTTCACATCACCACCCTAAACCTGAAGCTAAATTACTCTCTCTTGCCCATACCGCCAATGCTATTCTACTTCTAAGGCTCATTTTTTCTCTTTCTTTCCCATCTCCACAGGTCCACATCCTCTACTTAGCCAGGGCCAACATATTGCACAACTCCTGGGACACCATCTGCATCACAGACTGGTACTCCAGAGCTGTGCGATACACAGCCCGTGCTGCTGTATATATGCAGAAACCCTGCACTCAGCCTTCACGATCCAGTTCAGATTCTATCATCTCCATAAAGCCTTCACTGAGTTACCCTGTCTGAAAGTAATTTCTCCATTTTTAGAATGCCTAAGGCACTCTGCACCCCTTTTATAGCACATATCACTGTCTACATGGCATTATGATTTTTTACACATTATATGCCCTTTGTTAGACTGGTAACTCTTATTTCTCCCTTCTCCCAATACCTAGGACAGTGCCTCACACATGGTAACTGCTCAATAAACGCTCACTGAATGAATGAGTCTAAGAATCTCTTTCCCATCGGAGAATCATGATTAGTTTCACTAAACACAGTTAAATATACTAAACTCCCTTACAGAACACAAACTGTTTGAAGTTGCCAAGAACTACATCTTAAATCAAAGAAAGTCACTGAGCTATACAGCAGAACTTCATTCACACAAGCTTCCTTGTACTTACTTGTTTACGTGTTCTTCTCTGTGAAACAGGCCTTTATACTGCCAAAGCTGAAGAGGGTGGGGAACATAACTAGTCTAATGTGTTTTCAAAAAATGAAGCCAATTAAAATGTAGTTATAACAGCCTAAAAATGTGGCTCAAATTTTGCTGTTATTATAAAGTATCACCTATCCCAGGGTTTTCCTCTTAACAAGTGTAGAAGATGTTTTTCGACTTTTTCTGATAACTCAATTTTTTCCCAGATAGTGCCTCACCTCCTACAATCTTCCCCGAAGAGGATACTAGGACCTAAAAGAACATAGTCACCTTATAAGCAAAAACATGATCCTTCTAAATCCTAGGAGATAAGCAGCAATGATGTGGGAAGAGCAGAAAGGAAGAGATAAGAGGTGGCCAAAGCAGTGGCAAAATCACTGAGGGAGGCCAGGCTTGCTTCCAGAGAAAAAATCAGTTACCAAAAGGAGGGGCTGCTTTGGGGTTTGAAAAAGGTGATGGAGTAGGTGATGAGGTCAGGGGGAGTTGGAAACACATAATCATATGAAATTACAAGATTTCAGGCCTTCTCCAACTGCCACACCTGTGGTGGTGGTGGCGGTGGCGGTGGCGGTGGCGGTGGCGGTGGCGGTGTGTGCCATCAAGTGAATTTCAACTTAACAGCGACCCTATAGGACAGAACAGAACTGCCCCATAGGGTTTCCCAGTCTGTAATCTTTACAGGAGCAGATCACCAGGTCTTTTCTCCTCTGTATTCAACAAATAATTACTGAAAATTAACTATGTACCTGGCACTATTCTAAGCACTGGGAAAACAGTAATGAACATATATTTATTTTCTGTGTAACACAAAAGACAAGATATTTGGTATTGTTATTTAATTTCTTTAGGTCATAGGAGCTCTGATGGTGCAGTGCTTAAAGCGCTTGGTTGCCAACCAAAAGGTGAGCAGTTCGAACCCACCAGTCACTCCACAGAAGAAAGATGTGGCAGTCTGCTCCTGTAAAGATTTACAGCCTTGGAAACCCTAAAGGGCAGTTCTACTCTGTCCTACAGGGTCACTGTCATGGATTGAGTTGTGTCCCCCAAAAATATCTGTCAGCTTGGCTGGCTCATGATTCCCAGTATTGTATGATTGTGTTATCTGATGTGATTTCCTTATGGGTTGTAAACTCTATCACTATGATGAGATTATATGTGATCTCCTTATGTGTTGTAAATTCTATCACTGTGATAAGGTTATACTGATGAGGTTGACAAGGTTAGTGTCTTAATGCAATCTTTTTTGAGATATAAAAGAGATAAGCGAGCAGAGACACAGGGGAACCTCATACCACCAAGAAAGCCGTGCTGGGAGCAGAGCATGTCCTTTGGACCTGAGGTTCCTGTGCAGAGAAGCTCCCAGATCAAAGGAAGACTGATGACATGGACTTTCCTCCAGAGCCAACAGAGAAAGTGTTCCCCTGGAGCTGATGCCCTGAATTTGGACTTGTAGCCTACTGGACTGTGACAGAATAAATTTCTCTTTGTTAAAACCATCCACTTGTGGTATTTCTGTTGGAGCAGCACTAGATGACTAAGACAGTCACTATGAGTCTCAATCGACTGGATGGCAGTGGGCAGTGGGTAGGTCATTTAATTCCCAATAAGATTGTAAACCTTTGGAACGCAGTATCTCTCAACTACATTACAAACACCTTGAGACTAGGGTAAATATTATATACTAAATGTCATTTTCACAGCTTCTTGTATCTATTATATCACAGGATCTGTTCATATTCTCATGTTGCTGTTGATAAAAACGAAAATATTCATCATAGCCATTTACAGGCAAAGTTATACTATCACAAACCAAAAACAGCCAAAAGGGAGACCAGAACTGCACCCAAGTTCTTGGTTCTTTCTACTTCTGTTAAGTTCACTGGCAGCAACATCACTTCATCATTCCCCTTCCTAGGTTTCTACCTTCTCCTTCCATACTCAACTACCCCTCAACCAAACCAAACTCGTTGCTATCAAGTCAACTCCAACTCATGGCGACCCCATGTGTGCAGAATAGAACTATGCTCCATAGGCTTTTTCAGTGGCTGTGATCTTTCAGAAGTAATCACCAGGCCTTTCTTCAGAGGCATCTCTAAGTGGATTCAAACTGTCGACTGTACAGTTAGTAGCTGAGTGCTTAACCATTTGCGCCACTCAGGGACTCCTCAACTACCCCCAAAAAAGAGCAAATACAAGACATTCATATTATAGTTGGAGAACATTTTGCTAGAGCTTAGCAAAAAACAAAAATGCAATATATAGTAAAATAAGTTACAACTTAAAAGAGAATGTGACATAGTGTCAGACTCAGCTTAAGTCAGTGTGTGACCTAATCAAATAACCTCTCTGGGTGGGAGAGGAAGAGGTTGACCCAGATGATCTTGAAGGTCTACTTCCAGTTAAAAAAAATTCTAGAATTCATCCATTCTCACACAAAATACACATTCATATGTAGATAAAATAAATTTACAATATATCAGCACTGTTCAATTTAATTGATTGGGCTAAATCCCTTAGTTGATGACACAGCATCATATGACACAAAAGAAACCATCAACAGGCTCAATCTCCACATGGACAGTTTATACTAAGAAATACCATTCCACAATAATAATCAATATGTACTTCCAGACATGAAGTTTACCCAATCCAAATATGTCACCCCTTCTAGAAAAGCAAAGGAAAATGCATGTCTTCCTGACCATAGATCAGTGGTATTTTTCTAAGTTGGCATATACAATGGTGATCTGTACCCATTTATTTGGCATTTATTCAAGTCCTGCTTTCAGACATATTGATTCTTATGTTGCCTTATGTTACATCAGACAAGCTCCTTAAGGGCAAAGGCCATGTCTTATGCAACTCTGTATCTGCCATAACACTGTATCCAGCAAACAGGCACCCAAAAAAGTAACAAACCACTAAATTCCCTCCCCAAAAAACTCTCCTAGATAAATAGATGCTTGACTATCTAAATCATCATTTAACTTGCTATTCCTAGAAGGCTGGAATAGTATATTACACTCATATCTTCGTATGGCCTAAAATGCAATAGCTGTTACTCAATCGATGCTTCACTCTCCTCATCTATAAAAGCAGAGAGGAATTAAATGATTCCTCCTGTGACTCTGTCATTGAAAGTCTTTTATTCAAAAATGGTATTTCTGGAGATGTATGATCACTACCTATATATAGGAGTATGAGCTCCACTCTCAGCTCTTCTTTGACGGTAGAGAGGTCCCCTCTTGATTCTGGGCTCCCTGGTCAATCCCATTGTTACGGTTCCATACACCTTATTTGCATGGCCCCACTCCCGCAAGGGTTCTATGTACCTTATTTGCATAGTTAGCAGGCTGTTCAATCTCCTTGGTAGGTCACAAACACTTTATTTGCAAAGTCTCACTCAATCAGTGTGTGGAAGTTACAGGGCCATGCATGGCTAATAGGGCCATGTTAAGTAATTCACTGTACTACAGATATACTGCTGGAGGATGAGCTCCTTAGGTTGGAAGGCACTCAAATTACAGAGTGGCTGCAAATGGACTAGAGAATATCAATGACCACGAAGATGGTGAAGGACCAGGCAACATTTCATTCTGCTGTACATGAGATCATCATGAGTCAGAGCCGGCTTGACTGTGGGGCAACTAACAACATTATCTTCACACATAGAAAACCCATTTTATTACACTGAATGTTACATACTAGTCACTTCTCACAGCTCCCAACAAGTAATAGAAATAAGGTACAAGAAAAAGAAACTAACAAGCAAAAAGGCATTTTAGCCATTAATTTATCTATAGTCTCTACTTTTCTTAGCATCTTACCTCTGAGCTTCCAGTAACAAAGTGGCCAAACAGAGGGACAGATTAGAACTGAGCAAAACGAAGATTGCCTAAACTTGAGACAAATAAGCTAGATAATCAGCCTCTGAAAAATTGGGAACTGGTTATACAAGTAAGTCCCCACTTTTAGACACACCAGGTTTTCAGAGACGGATGTCTTAAAGTGAATTGCCCTGAGGTAAAATTCTGATTGCATTTACAATGTATCTTACTATACCTCAGCTGTTACCTTTATCTGTTCAGACACAGACTGAGTCCTAGAATGAGCAAAATCTGCTGTGCAAATCGGGTACTTAATTAAAGAGAAAGCTTAGGAGGCTTCAGGGAGAGAGTTTTTGATTTGGTGAATTAAACAGCATACACAGGAAGAGGCCTCTTTCACTTATTAATTCTATCAGTAGCCTGCAAAATTCAAGGCAGTCAAGAGTAGTTACTGTTATGCATTCTTAAGATTCTAGGTTTAGGATAGATATTTACCGGAGAACCTACAATCTCAAATGTGCCCAAAGACCATGGCAGACTTAAAAAAAAAGCATAGAAAACAACGCCATCCCTACAGAATTTACAATCTTGTTAACTCCTAACATGGTATATGTTCATATTAGTACTTTGAAAGGTACTGGCAATACTACCTCTCTGGTTCACTCACTCTCCAAATCTCATGAAAACTACAGTAAAACTTGCAAAAGCCTGAGCCTGTGTAAGGTGGAAACCTGTCAGAGAAGTAAAACTCAAAGATTTTCCACTAATAGAGAGTGATAGAAAAGTTGAAAGACCGCACCCTGTCAAAGGCAGAAAACCTGTGAGACCTGGAAAAACAAGGCAGTCCCGTCAAGTTCCAGCTCTCACAGGTTTCACTGTATTTCATGCTTATCAAATCTCTTCACCCTCAGCAGAAGGTCCCACATCCTCAGTAAGAACATTCACCATTCTTACTCTCGTTTCCTCCTGTTAAAGAAGAGTCACCCTACTCTGATCCATGCAAATCTTTCTACTTGTGCTCTGAATCCCATGCTCTCCCAACATTCCCAGGAAACTTAAATCACTGATTATTCCCTTTTCCTTGTATTTTCAAACTATCTCAAATAGAGCTTTCCACTGCCTTTAAAATATGCTCAAGTTTCTCACCCATTCAACACACACACACAACGTATTTGCTCTCAACCACTACCTCTGTCATAACTTCCAGGCTGTATTTCTGGTACTTTTCGTAGTCTTCATTTCCTCCCTTCCTGCTTGTTCCTCAACCTGCTTCCAAATTCCACCTCAACCTCTCAGTACAGTCACCAATGACTCACAGGTGGCTAAATGCAAAAGACATTCTTCACTCCTCACCTGACTGAATCTACAAATAGAATCTAATATCCTCTTCTTGAATGCAACAACACAACCCTCTGCTGGTTTTCCTATTTCTCCACTCACTTCTCTGTCTTCTAACAGCCCATCCATAGCAACTCAGCCATATCCTGTAAGCAGATGACTCACAAATCTATAGCCCACACCTTCCTCTCCACTCCATATTGTAACCAACTGCCCCTTGGATATCCCAAAGGCATATCAAACTCATGATCTTCTTGCCCCAAAAGCTTAGTCTGGTACCCAGTTAAAGGTACCGCCTTGCTATGCAAATCCCAAAGAACCTCAGGAATCATTTTTGACACATCCTTCTCCCTTATTACCATATCCAATTCACCACCAAATTCTATTTTATCACCTAAATCTCTCTCTACTACACTCCCTTTTCTCCACCTTCATCATCCTAATCCAAGTTATCACTGCAGACTGCCTAGCCTCCTGCAACAGAGATTTCCCACACACACATACACACACTCCAGCAATGGACACACAGGCCCATTTTTCTTGCCTGTGTTACAATGGTCAGGTTATTTAATTACCTTTCACGGGGGTTTCAAATCCTTTAAAGTTAGACAAAGCATAAATCACTTGCGTATATATATATATATATATATATATATATATATATAAATACATATACACACATATATACATATATGTGTGTGTGTATATATATATTCACATATACATATATGTGTGTGTGTGTGTATATATATATTCCCTATCCCATATTCTCCTGGTGGCGCAGTGGCTAAGAGCTCAGCTGCTAACCAAAAGGTTGGTAGTTCAAATCCACCAGCTGCTCCGTGGAAACCCTATGGAGCAGTTCTACTCTGTCCTATAGGGTTGCTATGAGTCAGAATAGACTCAACCGCAAGGGGTTTTATCCCATTCCCAATACAGAAAAATTCACCAGCCCAGGGTTTAAGTTTTAATCGTCCTCATGGCCTCAACACAGAGCTTGGCATACAGCATGTACTCAATAAAGGTTTACTGAATGAACAAGCAGTCTGAAATTCACTTTATTTCAGAGAATCAAAAACAGTTTATATACTTAAGACTTTCAGTTTAACTTTTCACTTAGGTTCCTGCTTCCACAAGATGAAGCAGTTATTAAGGCAAAATTAAAACTCTGTAAAATGTATTACAATTTTGAATCTTCCAGATATTACACTAATGGAATACAGTCCAAATTATAATGATATTTCATAGTTGAAAAACCATTAAAAGCCATTAGATACATTATTACATAATCATTTCTACAGGAAAAATACTAAAATAAAAGACTTTCAGAGAAATGGCAATTACTTTCAATATTCCAAATGGTCATAGCTACAAAAAGACATTTCTTAAACATAAGTGAATAAATAGCAACTACCCCATCATATACAAATTACACTTTCCCCTGTGTGGGGAGGCGGGGGGAAGCTCATTGTAAAATACTACTCCTTATAAATTCAGAAGCAATATTCTGTTCTTTTTAGTCAACATTTAGAAAATGTTTCTCCACTTTACTGTGCATAAGAAACCCCTGGGATGCCTCTTTAAATGCATATCCCAGACACCATAATCCCAGAGATTCTATTTCAGAAGATGTATAACGATGCCCTGAAGGTAGTGACCATACTTTAAGAATTACTTAGGCATGCTGCCATTGATTAAGCCTACAAAACCAAAAAAACTCATTGCCATCAAGTCAATTCTGACTTATAGCGACCCTACAGGACAAAGCAGAACTGCCCCATAGGATTTCCAAAGCTGTAAATCTTTACGGAAACAGCCTGCCACATCTTTCTCCCATGGAGCAGTTGGTGGGTTTGAACCACCGACCTTTCAGTTAGCAGCCAAGCACTTAACCACTCTGCCATCAGGACAGTCCCCACTAAACATCTCAAACCAGTCTTAAAAGAGTCTATACACCATCAGTGTTTGAAAAAAACTCACTTTATTCTTCCAGTTCTTCCATGACTCACTCTCATCATGAAGTTATCATTTTAATGGTACATTTTAATGATACACAGCAATTGCTCACTAAATATTTCTTGAACTACTGAGTTGAACTGCATTCATATAAGTCATATTCACAGCTAGTAAAATTATACTTTGTTTAATATAATTAAAGATATTAACAGTTCACAGTATCTCACAAACGACACCACTACTTCCAGGCATTCTCTCACTTGCACAAGTGTGGAAGTCACTGCATTGAAAACTGAAAACAAGGCAGCAAATGCCTTTTGTCATATCAAGTTCATAATATTACATAAAGAAAATACACATTTAACCTATGATGAATAACATATGAACAAAATGAGCTTATATCATGACAAAGTATTAGTCAGGAAGGCTCAATTTAATGGCTTTTCCTAAATTGTACTATTTTTGTTGGATAAAATGAAGACAGGAATTTTCCTTACAAAGTATTTTATGCCCATCATGAAAATAACTGCGTTCTTCCTGAGAAAGTACACTGAAACTAGCCATTTTCTTCTCCAATCTAGTCTTTGGCCCTAGTTGCCTGACTCTCCTAATTCCTTCGACTTCACCCAATCTTTCAAATCCACATCCAAAGCTTGATTTCCACACCAGCAAGCTAGATTTAAGGCTGAAGCAGAGCCCTAATTCTTCTCCCTTTAAGTAAAAAATTGCATAATGCATATAACACTTCTGCTTTTCTCTGTATCATGTCCTGCCTACCTTACTAAACTCTGAATTCTATATTTTAAAAAAGCCATGTCATCTTACTTCCCTTATAGGTACCACATATGAATAAATTCATTAATATATGTAACATAAACTCTTATTACTTAATAATCTGTGATCACCTGGTGAGAGACTAAGCTGAAATTAATTCTCTATAAAAAAAAATGAGTAACTCAATCAAAATTATAAATCAGATTTTAACTGGAACATTTTCTACATACATGAAAATTATTATCAACCACGTTATATTCACTTATATTCAGTAACATAAGTAATGGGTTAAAAACAAAAAATTTAAATGAACATTGGTGCTTGGGTCTCTAAAAAAAAAAAAAGGTCAGTCTCAGAGAAAAATATCTCTGCCTCAAGAATAGATACATAAGACAGCCCTGAAACATAGTAAGCATTCACAAAAATGTCTGTTGAATTAAAAATGCCCCATTCTATCAAAGAGTTTCCATCAGGCAAGAGTTAATTAGCCTAACAGGGCTCTTCATTAACTGCATAATTACAATCTGTAAGTACATAAAAAGTTTTTTTTAATTACACCTACTCCTTACTCGTTATCGACTTTTATCTCGTTATCCGACATTTCGCATTTTACAATAGTAAAAAATCTACTATCTGACTATTTTGTGTATTAACAACAAACGTCTGGCAGTAAGAAACACCAAGGTGCAAGGCTAGAGTAATGCTGGCTATGATGGTTAAGTTTATGTGTCAACTTGGCTGGGCAATGATTCTCAGTGGCTTGGCCGTTATGTAATAATGTAACTTGGCAGTTATATAATGATGTAATTTGGCAGTTATGTAATGATGTAATTTGGCAGTTACATAATAATGTAGTCATCTTTCATTTTGTGATCCGATGTGGTCATCCTCCATTCTCACGTAACACCAATTTTCACGTAACAACCTGGACTTTGGAACATAACCATGTCGATAAGTGAGAAGTGGGTTGTATTCTCTTTAAATTAGGCCAGACACCAAACTAAACCAACTGAGAAAGAGAAAGCACACAGAGACTAGATTTTCAGTTCAAGACGGCAAAACTGAGCTCATGCATTTTACTACTGCCTACCCAACCCTGAAGACTCATTAACAACCTGTGAAATACAGATGACACAACCTTTCTTGCTGAAAACGAAGAGGACTTGAAGCATTTACTGGTGAAGACCAGAGACTACAGCCTTCAGTATGGATTACACCTCAACGTAAAAAAAAAAACAAAAATCCCCAAACTGAACCAATAAGCAACATCATGATAAATGGAGAAATATTGAAATTGTCGAGGATTTCATTTTACTTGGATCCACAATCAACGCCCATGGAAGCAGCAGTCAAGAAATCAAACGACACATTGCATTGGGCAAATCTGCAAAAGAACTCTTTAAAGTGTTACAAAGCAAAGAAAGATGTCACTTTGAGGACTAAGGTGCACCGACCCAAGCCATATTTCCAATTGCTTCACATGCATGTGAAAGCTAGACAATGAATAAGGAAGAACAAAGAAGAATTGATGCCTCTGAATTATGGCACTGACAAAGAATATCGAATACACCATGGACTGCAAAAGAACGAACAACTCTGTCTGGGAAGAAATACAGCCAGAGTGCTCCTTGGAAGCGAGGATGGCGAGACTTCATCTCACATACTTCGGGCATTATCAGGCGGGACCAGTCCCTGGAGATGGACATCATGCTTGGTAAGGTAGAGGGTCAGCGAAAAAGAGGAAGACCCTCAATGAGATGGACTGACAAGAGTGGCTTCCACAATGGGCTCAAACACAGCAACAATTGTGAGGGTGGTGCAGGACGGGGCAGTGTTTCGTTCTACTGTACCTAGGGTTGCTATCAGTCAGAACCGACTTGACGACATCTAACAATAACACCCAATACCCTACTCCAATATACACTGAAATAATCATAGGAATTTAAAAAGAAAAAAAAAAAAAAGAAAAAAAAAAACCTTGGGGAAAAAATCTATATCCCCCCTGGAAATGACAGAAGAGTGCCAACCATATGTATGCACCTATGGTGCCTCCAAGAAAAAGGGTCAGCAAAGCATCTGGTTGCAGCACTCATTTTGTGGATAACATGCTAAATAAAGTTTAGACACGGCTGACAAAAGGGAGAAAGGGAGGCTGCCACTGTTAGCACCACAACCAATTGCCAGCAATGAATTTTGAATTTTTGAATTTCATCACTGAATTCCAGCATTGAAAATAAACACTTTAGCAGTAAACCTCCCTGTCTCAGCTATGTCTGATTATAGCTTGCCTCTACTCATTGCAGACTACCACACCTCTGATCTAGTAATGTAAAATTATTGCAAATGTACATTTTTATCTTCTTTCATCTAGATCTGAAATTTCAGAACGGGAACCCACAGAATCTTCAAAACAAGTCCATCTCCACCAGCAATCTAAGCACTTACAGACACCATCCTATCATCATAATCACCCCACCACAGATATCTGAAAAGACCCAGAAGCTACAAGGGTGAATGTTCTATCAACTAGAGCAAAATTTTCCCCTGGAAAATTTACCGAAAGAAAAAAAGGAGGAGAAAACCTTTGAATACCATTAGAATTCCCAACTGCAGAAATCCCATAGAAACTTAAGAGAATACTGCAAATATGAAAAGAGGATAATCTGAAATCAGGAAAGATTGTTTTCAGGCATAAAACAACTGAATAATTTTTCAAAGATACAATGGGGGCAATATAGAGCAGATGGAACACAAGTGAAAATCAAAGACAAGCTTGAAAGTTTCTCACTGAACACAAATAAGAGAAAAGCTCAAAGAAACATTGAGAATGTTTGCCTTCCAAGAATGAGAGCAGATGGTTCAGAACAACTCTCCCACTGAGAACAATGAGAGAAACTAGACAAAATACAAAATATCTGTTTGAAGACAACCAAGGCAATGCAGAATTGGGAGACCAGGATCAGAAAATGAGAAAATACAAAGAGGTAAATCTGGCATTTGCAGCTGCTTTTTGCCTAGAGATATCTGCAGATTCTAAAACTACTACTGAAGAGGCTGAGAAGATGACTATAGCTTTTGACAGACTCAAGCTCTGAGGGGACAAAAATTGGAGTTTGGGGTCTGTCAAGGGAGAAGGGCCTGGATAAACCCCTTAAACTGTGGATTAGGACCTCAAATGGCTACACCCAAAGAGTAAAGATAAACTTAAAATATTCCAACTCATGGTATCTCAAGCTCAACTCTGAATGATCTCAAGTCCTGAATGGATCAAAGTGATCTGTGATTGTTAGTACCTCTAGCATAATCACCTACCAGAAGCCAAGGTAAATAAATCCTTCTGGAAGAAGACAGTATCATCCAGATTATCTCTATGATATTTCAAACACAATGCCTGGCACTCAATCACAAGCTAACACGCACAGGAAAAGACAAGTAACCCAAAAATCAAGAGAAATAACAGACATAAAAGCAAACCTCCATGGGAACACATGATGGAGTAGGTTAAAGGAATAAAATACAAGATGGAGAACTTCAGCAGAGATATGGAAACTACAAAAGAAAACAGAATGCAAATTCTAGAACTGAAAAATACAACCAAAATGAAATTAAGAACTCAGTAAGTGGAGTGCTGCCTCTGGTTACAATATAGAAAGTCATAACGGGCTGTTGCTCTCACCCTAGCAACCAAAACAAGCTGGATAAGCTACAAAATCATAGTTTATCTGAATACACTAGAGAAATGAGGATGCAAAGAAACCTAACTGAACTGACGGGGCAATAGGGCTGAAGAAATATTTAAAGAAATATTTAAAATATTTCCCAAATTGATGGCAGTGACTATCCCACAAAGCCAAGAAGCTTAACAAACAAGACAAATACAAAGAAAACCACAACTAGACACATCATATTCAAACTTTTGAAAACCAAGATAAACAGTAAATCTTAAAAGTGGTCAAAGGAGGGGAGAAATACATTATCCACACAAGAGAAAAACAGGACTGACAGCTGACTTTTCACCAGAAACAAAAGTCAGTCGAAAATGGAATGAAATATTTAAAGGACTAAAAAACCTGTCTCCATCCCCTCCCTAAAAAGGAAACTATCCTTCAAAATTGAAGGTGAATATAGTCTCATACAGACAAAAGCTGAGACATCTCCAGCAGAGCTAACTAAACACTAAAGGATACTCTCTAGGCAGAAGGAAAATGATCCCAGATGGAAGCTCAGAGATATAGAAAGAAATGAAAAGCAAGAGACAGTAAATATGACATGGGTAAATCTAAACGAATGCTGACTTAAAAAAAAAAAAAAAAGAACAGTAATGTCTTGTGGAGCTTAAATATATAGAAAACTGAAATATACAACAATAACAACATATAAACTGAAAGGGAAGGACAAATGGACTTAAGGTGTTCTAAAGGCCTTCCAATGTCCAGGAAATAGTAAAAGTAGTAAGTCAAAGATGCATTTAAGAACTACGAAATATACAATAAAAGATATAAAACTGGCAAGCAAAAAGAAACAGAAAAACTGAATAACCAAAATAAATCAAAAGAAGGCAAGAAAGGAGAGAAAGGGGAGCACAGAACGAGCAGGGCAAATAGAAAGTAAATACTAAAACGAAAGATTTAAAGCCAAATATATCATCCATTACATTAAATGTAAATGGACTAAATGCTCTAATTAAAAGATAAAAAATGGCAGAAAAAACAAAACCTTACCCTATGTCGCATACATAACATAAGTCTACAAAAAGGCTGAAAGTAAAGGGATGGGAAAAGATAAACCACTTGAACACTAACCAAAAGCCTGCTAGTCCAGTTATACCAGTATCAGAGAAAGCAGACTTTAAGGCAAAAAGCACTGCTAGAGATAACGACTGAAGAGTCAATTCACCAGAAAGATAACTCTAAATCTGTATGCATCTAATAATATCATTTCAAAATATGCAGAACAAAAAGGAGAAATAAAGAATCATGGAGGACAGAGACCAGAGAGCAAAGACACGTATCACTGGTTCCAGAAAGAGATAACAGAGTAGAATAGAGATAAAAGAAAATTTTCCTAGTCTAAAATACATTTCTGTGTTCAAAACAAAAGGATTCACTAAGTACTGAAAAGTAACATCACACATACGTTTTAAGTTAAAAGAACTTAATCACATACTAGAGAGAGACAGAGTATCAAATAATTTAATAGAACAAGCCATTCTACCTGCCATTCAGTACAGCATACTATATGAGATACAAACTTCTTGTCCCCCAGTTGAGCTTAGCTTCAGGGAGCATCTCTAAGAATGACTATCTTACCACACTGTAATTCTAGAGTTCAAAAATACATGTTTTTGTAAAAAATAGCCTTCCTCTTCCAACTGGTAGTCAACAAAAGAAATAATTTGTTTCAACACTGAAGGAAAAACTATCTGTGCCCAACTTATTGAGAGATGAAATATCAGCCTCCAATGTGGGGCTTTCCTAAAGCATATTAAAGGGGAATTACAACAATATGCAATTTTCACATTGTTTGCTGAATTTAAATCTAATCTCTAAGCAAAATGCAACTCCATTTTATCAGATTTAAAAAGAAAAATCAAATAAATTCACACCTAGTCATAAAGTAAGATTTCTAAAATCAAAACACACACACACACACACACAAATTCTATAAAAATACAGATTAAAAAAAAAAAAAGATTGGAAGAGGGAAGCCTAGTACCTAGTAGACATTCGTATGATGTGCAACACGAACTGTCCGATGAGTTCTGAAAGAAGATTGTGACGCCGGAATTTTATATCGAGTTATTATGCATAAGCAAAGGCAAATTTAAAAACTTAAGTGTGAACAAAGCTCAGAGTTAGTACCATGGTGCTGTCTATGATATTTCTTCCCCACGGACTCCAATGACTGACAAACTGATTCTGATTCTGAAACTGCAAAATCTGCTTAACTACAGCTGCTCTGAAGAAGGAAAAAGTTCACTCTTTCACAAAGCTTACACAATTTTTTTAAAACACAAAGTTTTCTTCAGAAAGTGGCAAAATTTAACTCCTCAAAACTTCCAAATACATATATACTATTCTGAAATTTATTTCAGCAGCTTTGAATAACCACCAGAGAAATTAATGTTTCATAACAGATACCCTCAACATCTAACAGGAAATAAAGAAGGTCTTAAAAAATAAATATGTTTAACAATAAGGTTAATTTTCAGGCATTAAAAATTTAAACAAATCAGGATCAGTACTTCACACCATGCACAAAAAACTAACTGAAAACGCATCAAAGACCTGAATGTTAAAGCTGAAACTATAAAGTTCCTTGAAAATAACACAGGGTCAAACTAGGGGACCTAATTTTCAGCATAAACGGACTAGCAAAAGTAACTAAAAATGCACTAATGACAGAAGACAAGTTAGATAACTGGAATCTCCTAAACATTAAATACTTATGCCCATCAAACGACAGTACCAAGAGAGAAAAAAGAGAACCTACAGACTAGGAGAAAATCTTTGGCAACGATATATCTGATAAGGGTCTAATCTCTAAAATATATAGAAAACTTCAACAACTCAACAATAAAAAGACAAAAACAATTCAATCCAAAAAAAATGGGCAAAGGACATGAACCAACACTTCACCAAAAAGGGCATTCAGGTGACCAAGAAATACATGAAAAAATGTTCGTGATCATTAGCCAGTAGAGATGCAAATCAAAACTACAATGAGATGCCATCTCACCCCTGCAAAAATGGCAGTGATTACAAAAAAAGAAAACAAATGCTGGAGAGGTTGTGGGGGGATTGGAACTCTTACTGCTGGTGGGACTGTAAAATGGTACAACCACTATGAAAAACAGTATGGTGCTCCAGGAATCCCACTTGTAGGTATATATCCGAGAGATAAAAGAGCAGTGACAATATGCACAGCTATTTTCACGGCAGCATTATTCACAACAGCAAAAAGATAGAAACAATCTAAGTGCCCATCAACAGATTAATGGATAAACAAATTGTGGTACATGCATATAATGGATCTGTTCTAAACACGGACATATACATTTTTTTTTTTACTGTGCTTTAGATGAAGGCTTACAGAGCAAATTAGTTTCTCATTAAACAATTAATACAGATATTGTTTTGTGACATTGGCTGCCAACGCCACGATGTGTCAACACTCTCACCTTGTCAACTTGGGTTCCCCATTTCTATTCGTCCAGCTTTCCTGTCTCCTCCTGCCTTCTCGTCCTTGGCCCTGGGTTGATGTGCCCACACAGTCTCATATACATGGGTGAGCTACGTTTATTATTGTTTTAAACATGAACATATATTAACTTATTCACTGCTTACCCCTCAGCCCAGTAGAGTGGTAAGTTATTGTTATATTGAGATCACCAGGCCTGTCTTCCGAGGTGCCTCTGGGTGGGTTTGAACCACCAACCTATTGGTTAGCAGCCAAGCACTAAACCATTTGCACCACCCAGGGAAAAGAGTAAACAACAGAGTTGAGAACTGCTTTTGTAAGCTTCCCTGCTCCTTACCTAGCACTCACCCCAGTGCCACATCATGTATTTAGAGACAAGGGGAAACAGCCAACATTACTTGAGCATTATCCTGTTTATTCATACAGGAAGTTTCTCAATAAGATATCTGTAGGTGAAATGAAATTTATCACCTTACATAACTCTTATTCCAGTTTAACATACCCACAACAATGAATTCAAACATACCAATGATCATGAAGATGGCACAGGACCAGGTAAGATTTCATTCTGATATACTTAAGGTCTCTGTGGGCAGGAGTCAACTCAATGCCAACTAACAACAATCAAGCTTTAATAGTGGTGTCTTCCTCTGCATACAGAGGAATTTTCCTTCCTTTGAATTAAAATAACTATGAATGTATGCCCAAGCCTTTGCCCTAGGTTTTTTTTTTCCTTCCTAAGGGGTATGATCTACTCTGATGGCTTGAACATCACCCTATCAGATAATTCCTAACCCTGTATTTCTAGCCTAGACCTCTCTCATCTGAGCCCTAATTCTGTAATACCTTTACATAGATGTCCCGCTGGCATCTCAGACTTAATGTGTCCAAAACGGAAACCATATTCTGTCCTTCAAACTTGTCTCTCCTGCTGCAGTCTTTATCTGTTTTCCACTTTTGAACCACCACAACACCTTGACCCAAACTGGCATTCAAGTATTTGATTAACTGAACTTATTCTCTCTAAACCAGAACTACTCATCTCATCTTAAAAGAGGTAAAAACACTGAAGTCACTCCTGAGGTTCACCCTTCAGCCAAGGATTAGACAGGCCCATAAAACAAAACGAGACTAAATGGGCACACCAGCCCAGGGGCAAGGATGAGAACGCAAGAGGGGACAGGGAAGCTGGTAACAGGGAACCCAAGGTCAAGAAGGGGAGAGTGTTGACATGTCGTGGGGGTGGCAACCAATGTCACAAAACAATATTTGTATTAACCGTTTAATGAGAAACTAATTTGCTCTGTAAACCCAGATCTAAAATACAACTATAAAAACAAATTTTAGTGAGCCTTTAAAAAAAAGAGGTAAAAGTATCTGTTTCCAATCCTATTCTTTACTCAAATCAATAAATATTTAACCTTTTTCCTTCAAGATAGAAGCACTTGAAAGCTAATGAATCCATATCAAATGAACACGAGCAGTGGTTAGCACAAGTCTGATAAGCAGACTGACTCAATCACTTAGTTGGTTTATCATTAAGTTAAAAAGTGCAAGCAGCTACGGGAGTTTTGATAGCTAGAAAGTTCTAAACTGTTCCTATTCTTAATTATGTGTAGCTTAATTTATAATTATAAATGAACCACTGATTAAAGAAAGGATCTAGAAATGTGAGCAAAAGACATGAATAGGCAATTCTCAAAAAACAATCTAAACCATCAACAGAAATCTGAAAAGATGCTTGTCTCCATTCATAACTTAAAAACGCAAAATTTAAAGAGATATACTTTTTTCACCTCTCAGGTTGGAAAAGACTAAAACGTCTGAAAATAACCAGTGTGTTGCTAAGGGTGTGAGCACTCTCGCACTGACTGCTGACAGAAGCGGAAGTCACCTTTGGGAGGTTGATTTGGAGGTAACTATCAAAAAATTTAATCTACATTCTCTTTTACCTTACAACTCTACATCTATAAACTTATCTTACCGTATACTTGAACATGTGCACAAAGACATTTATAAGAGAGTGTTCATTGTATCATTTGTTTGCGATCATAAAAATTGAGAAAATCAAAAGGGAATTGGTTAACTAAAGTATGACACATACATAAAATACCCTATGGCTATCAAGGCAACTGTGATAAATTTATACCTACTCACATGGAAAGATGTCCTAAACCAAGTTGAAAAGGTGTATGTACCGCACAGCCCAACTTTTGTTATATATGTATTGTATATCTTAAATATTTAGTTATATGTGTAAAACAGAAAGTCCACAGCTATTAAGTGATTACCTCTGAGGAGAAGGCTGAGTATGATTTCGCTTTTTAGTTTATGAAATTTTACAATCTTTTTTTAAAGTCAAGGCAACAATTAACTTTACGCAACTGTTTAATTTACATAAATATTTTAGCCATCAGGGTTGGTAATGCTGCTAATAAAGATAAATGCCATGGCCAGAGGGGTAGGGTCCAGCAGAGAAGGTACCTTACCTGCCATCTCACCTCCCTTCCTATTCACATTTCCTTTCCTCCCACCACAAACCCCAATCTGGACCCTCCTAATTTGAAGTGAGATGGGACTCTAGAGATTTCTAAGGGAAGATGTTTCTCCTAGACAGAAACTGCATATATATACATATCTGTGCGTGTCTATGTATGTGTGCATGTGTATGGATATATATATGTAATATGTATACATGTGTGTACATGTGTGTATGCATGTGTGTGCACATATGTATATATGTGCACATATGTGTATGCATGTGTGTGTGTATATATATATTATGTATTTTGTCACTGTTAGCTGCTGTCGCATTGATCCGATTCATGGCTACCCTATGCACAAGGGATCGGATCATTGTGATCCACAGGGTTTTCACTGACTGATTTTCAGAAGTAGAAAGGACTTTCTTCCAGTCCATCTTAGTTTGGAAGCTCTGCTGAAACCTGTTCAGCCATCACAGCAACAAGCCTCCACTGACAGACAGGTGGTGGCTACGCATGAGATGCACTGGCCAGAAATCAAATCCTGGTCTCCCATACAGAAGGCGAGAATCCTACCGCTGAACCACCACTACCTTCTTATATGTATGCATATATGTATACACACACACACATATACTTGCATGTGGGAGTAAAAGAAGGGGCTAGGGTAGGCAATATCCATTAGGAGTATGGAGAGGGAAAGAAATTTTCCCCAATCTGGCTGAGACAATTATTTCTGTTTAAGACAAGATCTTTGTGTTCTTATGCTTATTTTAAGTCTCACCTGCAACTGTCACAACTTGCTGCTGTCAGGTGGCCTTCTCAAGTAAATCCTTCTACCCACTTCTGATCAGCTATGGGTTACAAAATCAGAGCACACAGTTTATTAGAACTGCATATAAATTAGAGGTAAACAGACTCTGAACAAGGACCCTTGGGATCTGTGAGAAACTTACTTTAGTGCATACATTTTGAAACTTATTTCTCATATTCTCTAGTCTTCAGTTATATTTTGGAGGTGAGGGTGGATGATGGTTGAGTTCTACGTAGTGGGGGTGCTAACAGTAAAGGGGTTATCACCATAAGAAGTTCTGCACCTGGATGCCAGATAATCCATAGCTTTAAAACAACTAATAACCCCATCTCAAATTTCTAAAGTTTTCAAGAGTAACCAAAAAAATCCTCAAATTTTAGTTGTTACATTTAAAATTATGCTATTATTTTTTAAATTATGAATAAAACAGCCACGTGGTTATTCTATCTCTGAATTTATGAGTTATAATACCATCATCAAGGAGCCTAGGTGGAGCAACGGTTAAGCACCCAACTGCTAACTGAAAAGTTGGCAGTTTGAACCCACCAAGCAGGAGAAAGACCTGGCAATCTGCTCCCATAAAGCATACAGCCTAGAAAACACTATGGGTTCTATTCTGTCACATGGGGTCACTACAAGTCAAAAACAGACCTGACAGCACCTAATAACAATAAATACTATAATCTTAACTAGGCCTCATTTATAATGGGATATATCTTGGTGCTCACTCATCCACAGCAGAGAACCCGAAATATTCTGTATTTAGTTTCTGTGTAGTATCATTTTAAAAATTTACTCTGTTCAGGATTTCTTAGCAGTTTTTCTGGCTATTACTGACCAATAATAAATTCTGAAAACTGGTAAGATCAATATCTAGATTTCCAGAAGGCATGGAGTATTTGTACCCCCAGATGGCTCCCTTATTACCCTTCCTATATATTCAAACATCCCAGTAATCATCTGACTTAAAGAAAATGAGAAATAACTCCCTCTGAGACCTCTAGTCTACTGGCACAGTGAAACAAAGTTAGCACTACTCTAAATTCTGAGACAAAGCAGCACTATTCCTTGATCAACAGTAACACAACAGTTTACAATGTTTTTCTACCTACAGCATTAATGGTACTTTCTACCTCTAAATCAACTTAGACATTATCTACGGATATGTCATATCAGACTACAGGCTTCGTGAAGACAGAAAACAAGTCCAATTCATCTTAGTATCTCCACAGTATATAGCTTTGTGCATAACTGGCCTCCAAATATACGTTCTCAACTAGTCAAAATTAATGTTCAGCTCTGGCTATGGAAGAACTACCTGACTTACTGGAAAATTAAATTTAAAAAGTCTTGCTATAAGACAATTTTAAAGAAAGGTATTGCTAATGATTGTTTTTTGTTTGTTTTTGTTTTTTAAAAGGAAAAGCAAAGAGACACAATCTGAATGTCAGACTGCCCAACTGCTAACTCCTTATCAAGAGGAAATGAAGTACTAATTTCAATAAAATAAAACCTATATAACCTCACCACTGATTACTCCAAATACCAACCACCATACCTCTCTCCCTTTTCTTTACATACAGGAACCAAAAGGGCACACCTGCTCCTTTCAGCTAGCTCTTTAACCTGGTCAATTCACTTTACATTCCTTACTAAACCTAAGGGTAAAACCTGTTGCCGTCGAGTCGATCCCTACTCACAGTGACCCTACAGAACAGAGCAGAATTGCCCCATAGAGTTTCCAAGCCTGTAATCTTTATGGAAGCAGACTGCCACATCTTTCTCCCGCAGAGTCGCTGGTAGATTCAAACTACCAACCTTTCAGTTAGCTGCCGAGTGCTTAACTACTGCGCCTCCAGAGCTCCTTGCATCTAGTACTTTAGTAATAATGTAACTTAAAAGATCCCACAATTGCTTACCAAAACCACTGCCATCAAGTCAATTCCAACTCACAGTGACCCCACAGCACTGCCCCATAACATTTCCAAAAAGGAGCTGGTGGATTCCAACTGCCCACCTTTTGGTGAGCAGCTGAGCTCTTAACCACTGCACCACCAGGGCTCCCACTGCTTACCATTGAACCTATATTTCCTGACTGTAGCCCTAAAGCTATTTTTACACACATAAAATAAAATCATATACAGTCATTTACAAACAACTTAAAAGATTTCCCAGTCATATCCCACTTCACACCAGAAAAAAAGAGCTTTTGTTGTTGTTGTTAGCTGCCACGAAGTCAGCTTCGACTGATTTGACAACCCCATGTGTTATAGAGTAGAACTTAGGGAATGACAAAAGGTTATTCTTGCATCCGTGAGCAGAAATGACCAGTGTTACAAACAAGAACTGTAAATCTGCAGTCATTTAGCTAAGATAAATCCACCAACTCAATTTTATAGACTTCAGAGTAATAGAAACTTGGAGGTAGAAAGGACCTTTGAAATCACCTATTAATTAGCTCAACTCCTTTAGTTAACTGAAATGGAGAAGTTAAGGGACCTACATTTTAAAATAATGGCTCAAAGCTCACAAAGGTGAAGATAACTTGAAAAACTTGTATAAGTACTAGTCAGTAGTATTACTCTTAATGGTATCATTACTCATCTACAAGAAATGGAACCCTGCCCCACACATACACACAAATATTATCTTTTCACCAATAATCACATAGTGGGAATCCATCATTAGGATACAATACAAAACAGACTGGTTAGGAGCACATGCAGGAAAACTTTCATCAGAGCATTCTTTATTATAGCAAAACATAAAACAATTTCAACATCCGTAGCAGAAAAACAATAAATAAATTATTAGCAGCAGTGTGTAAAGTGACAAAGAGCATAGGCTCTGGAGTTAGACAGACCTACATTTGAACGTCAACTTTTTCACATGACAGCTGTGAAACCTTTGACAAGTTATTTAATCTTGGAGAACTGTTTCCTGATCTGTAGAAAGGGGAGATATCAGCATCTTCCTCAAAAGGTTGTAAAAAGGATTAAATACATGTAAAAGGGCTTGGCACAGTGCCTGGTGATCAGTGAGTCTTCAACGTTGTTAGCTGCCATGGAGTCAATTCCAACTCATGGCCACCCCATGTGTGCAGAGTAGAACTGTTCAATAGGTTTCTCAAGGCTGTGACCTTTCAGAAGTAGATCACCAGGCCTGTCTTCCAAGACACTTCTGGGTGGGTTTGAACCACCAACCTTTCGGTTAGTAGCCAAATGCTTAACAGTCTTGCACTACCCAGGGACTCCAAGTGTTCAATATACAACTACTTTTATTGGCAACTATTAACATTATACAGGTACTTTAAATAACAGTTATAGGAAAATCTATATGTACTGGCATGGAAAGATCTCCAAGGCACTCAACCCATTTCCCACTGCCACTGAGGTGATTCTGACTCACAGTGACTCTACAGGACACAGCAGAATGGCTCCATAGGGTTTCGAAGACTGTAATCTTTATGGAAGCAGACTGCCACATCTTTCCCCCACGTAGCAGCTGGTGGTTTCAAACCACTAACCTTTCAGTCTGCAGCCAAGTGCTTAACACTGCACCACCAGGGCTCCTTTTCAAGGCACTATTAAGTGAAAAAAGCAAGTTGAAAAATGATACAGTATGATTCCACTTATGTGAAAAAATCAAAACTATGCTCATATACACATACGTAAATGCCGAGGGGAAATGACTATTTATGGGTAGATGCAGTGGATTAATTACTTTTGCACGTGGCCTTTTCTAGCCATGGTCTTGGTGGGACTGTGTGATAGGGTAACTGTGGCCCACCAAGAGGACTGGTGAGTTTTGCCTTAAAAGACAGTCAACTCCACAGCAGAAAGGAGAATCTTATCACCACCAAGGAAGATGAGCCAGGAGTAGAGAGCATGTCCTTCGGACCCGGGATCCCTGCGCTGAGAAGCTCCAGGCCCACAGGGAGAGAAAGCTGAGTGCCTTTGAGGAGAGGCCTTAGGGCCAGGGAGAGACATGCCTGCCAGCACGGTTGGGAAGAGGCTGTCCTGACTGAAGAACTGTATCCTGAGTGTTCCTGAGCCTGAATTGTTAACTGTTACTTCCTTAATAAACCCTATAATCCTGAGTACCGTTTTTGAGTTCTGTGGGGCCACTGCAACGAATTATCGAACCCAGCAGAGAGTAGAGAGTGCTGTGCAAGGGATGGTTGGTGTTAGAATTAGTAAAGACGGCAGAGAGATGAGGCTTGTCTGGCCTCCACCTCATGGGAGTCAGCCTTGCGCTGTTGATCTTGGTTCTCTTTCCCCTTCTTGGGGTTGGAGGAGGTCAGACACTGCCCCCATGTTGTTTTTACAGTAGACAATTGGTACTTGTTGGTAGAAGTGATAAAACTTTTTATTCTATATACTTCTGATTGTTTGACTTCAAACATACATGTATTAGAGTATTTTGAAAATAAATTTTAAAAATAAAATAATTCAAGTATAATGCGGCAAAAAAGAAAAATGGCAAAATGTTAAGGGAAAACATATACATATAAAGTTGTATATACACCATGATTACTACGTAAAAAGGATGTGCCACGGTATATACCCAAGAGACCTGAAAGCACCAAAAGGAACAGACACATGTACACCAATATTCACTGCCGCACGATTGACAATAGCCAACAGGTGGAAACAACCAAAATGTCCATCGGCAGATGAATGGATAAACGAACTGTGGTACATACATACGATGGAATTTTACTCAGCCATAAAGAGAAATGAAGTCCTGACGCATGCCACACACGGATGGACCTTGAAAACATCACACTGAGGGAAATCAGTCAGTCACAAAAGGACAAATACTGTATGATCTCACTTATATGAAATAAGCAAATATACAGAAACCAAAAAGCATTAGTGGTTACCAGGGGTGAGAGGGGAGGGGGAAAATGTAAATTTTTGCTTAGGAGGCAGCGACTTTATGTTCATGGTGGTGGAATAATTTGGAAAAGGATAGCAAGAATGGCTGCACAACTTGAAGAATATAAACAATGTCACTGAATTATACACGTAGAAATTGTCAAATTGGTGTATGTTTGTCGTCTATATTTTCACTACAATTTAAAAAAAAGTGCCACATAGACAGTGACTAGAAAGAAATGATGCAAAATTATTAACAGTGGATCTGAATCTTTTTTTCTCATCTCTGTCCCAAATTTTTTAATCAAAAAAACTTTTTTTTCATTCTAAATGAATTCAAAATTTGGGTTACATTTTAAAAACGTCTTTCATTGGCTTGTGTTTCATGACAAAGTGAACTTTTTTTAAATCTTGAACAAAAGATTTAAAGTTGAATATATACTCTGGCCACTCACCTCATTTAGCTTTCCGGTCAACATGATTTTACATTCCATTTCTCCCGACCATTCTCCCACTGGAGCCTTGGTGGTGCAGCGGTTAAGAACTCAGCTGCTAACCAAAAAGGTCAGCAGTTTGAATCTACCAACCACTCCTTGGAAACCCTATGGGGCAGTTCTACTCTGTCCTATAGGGTCACTATGAGTCAGAATCGACTCGATGTCAACTCGTTAAGTTTTTTTTTTTTTAAGTCTTCCATTATTGATACAATTTCACCTAGAAGCCAAAACAGTTACCACATGGTAAATACCTCTCAACCACATGGAAGTCATTAATAAAGTTTGGAAGAAAGGCTATTAAATAGATAAAGAGAGCCTCCATATAGTGAGATTTATTAATGTTGCCCCAATAGCATAGAGAAAACTCATAAGGCAGAAACCAACAATGATAATTAAGCCAAATATTAAAAAAAAACTATACTTTGAAATAATTTAACACAATTGTAATACATTTTTAAAGTTCCTAAAAAACATTAAAACCATTCTACACAGACACAGCACTTAACAATTTACAAGCCATTTTACATTTCATTCTTCTGACAGGCAAGGTATTTTTCTTGCCTTCCTATAGTCCCAATTTACAGATATCTGGGAAGTTACAGAACCATGAATCATATCCCAAACCCTTTGTTTCCACAAGTCTTTTTCCACTATCTCAAATGACCTATTAACTTTCATACAGTTTACTAAAAGCAGTCATATTTCTTATCTACAGAAATCTATGGAATCACCTTGGAAACCTATGGTCTCTTGTACCTCATCCTAACAGGAAGGCAGAAGAGGCGATCGGTCCCTTCTTACAGACGATTCAGTAAGATCAATCATCTATCCAAAGATGACAAAACTAATAAACGCTAAAATTGCAGCATATCCAGAGAAGGATAACAAAACTCATAAAAAGTCAGAAAACTAAGTAATGTGAAGAGTAGCTAAAGAAACTAAGGACGATTAACTTAGAAAGGAGGAGAGGCTGTGGAGAGGGAGGGACACACACAGGAAATCTGTCATCGAACATGTGAACGGCTATCATAGAAAGGAATGAGATTTGTGCTGTACAGTCCTGGGGGTTAAAAACAAAGGCAATTTAACATTCATTTAACAAACATTTACTGTTTATCTACTCTGTGCTAGATGCTTGTGCTACACTAGGGATACAAAGGTGAATAAGACAAAGCCCCAACCCTCAAGAGGTTCAGACTAGCAGAGGAGACAAGAAAAATAAGTAACACAAGATGAAAAGTAGTCACAAAGCTATGGCAACACAGAGAATGAGCTATAACTCTTCAGGGGAGGGGGCTAGTAAAGAAAAATTCACTGAATAAATAAGTAAGAGTTTCAAAAGTAGCACAGGTGGGAAGCGGCATTAACAGGAGGAAAGAACAGCATGTCCAAAAGCATGGAGTCATGAAGCACTGCAGTTAATCTGGAGTGCAGGAACATAAGGTACATATTAGGAGTGCCAAGAGATGAGGCTTTGAGTGAGGGGAGAGGGTGGTATAGAGCACAAAGGGCCTCACAAGCTCCATGCCAAGAAATTTAGACTCTAACACTCACACAATGGAGAACTAGTATAAGAGATGTTAAGTAGGACAGTGGCATGATCAGAAAAATATTTAAGAAAGCTCATTCTGGCAAGAGAACAGACTTCTAGAAGGTAACAGTGGAGACAAAGAGATTAGCTATCCAGCTACTATTGTTAGTTCAGGCGGGGACAAAGATGAAAAGATACAGATTCAAGAAATATCTAGGAGATAAAAATTAAACAGAAATATTGCTATGAGACTAAGAGAAAGGTGAGGGTCCAGGATGACTTCTAGATCTCATCATGGGGGAGTGAATGGACAGTGATGCCCAAGGCAGGTAACACAAGCAGAGAAGTCCAACCCTTCATTTGAACAATGTGAGAGCCAGGGGCCAGCACTGTTTGGGAAAAGAGGATGGAAAAGCAGAGGGAAAGGAGAGCAAAGATGAGTTACTTCTGGACTTGTGTAATGTCAGCTGCCTAGCCAGCGCAGCTACTCAGTGGCATGTGAATAAGAGTCTGGACTAGGAGAGTCATTAGCCTACAGGTAGCAACTGAAAACAAGAGAGCATACAGAATGAGATAAACTTTGGATACCAATGTTTAATGAGTAGATGGAAGAAAAACCTGAAAAACAAATGAATCAGAAAAGTAAGAGATGAATCAGGAAATAAGCAGATGTCAAAAAAGGGAAGACAAGAGAAAAATTTCAAGGAGAGGGTGAAATTACAGTTAATTAAGTGTACTGCATAAAGCAAAGTTTTCTAACAGAAATCATTCAAAACTGGAATAGACTGCCTTTTGAGGTAACAAATCTTACTATCAAGTAAAACATTCAGGCACAAGCTACAGAGTCATCTATGAAGAACGCTGAGGAAAGGATTCTCTACCTTAAATGAGAAGCGCAGCTAAATGACCTCCACAGTACCTTTGAAGTCTGACTTAAGGCTAGCCTCAAAACCATATGACACTTGGTCAAATACTATTTTCCAATCTGACCAATGAAATGGGATGTTTGATTATTCTAATAAAAGTTGGGGGGAAAAAACAGAATTTCTACATATCTCATGTAATTCATAAGCAACCAATACTGGGGTATAAAAAGTTGCTGGAGAAGACAGGGCTTCAAACTGGTTCATCCATTTGTATTTCTAACAAGCTCCCAAGCGATGCTAATGCTGCAGGTTAGGGACCAATTCTGAGAACCACTAGTAGAGCAGTGGTTTTCAAAATTTATTATACATAAGAATCACCTAAGAATCTTGTTAAACTTTAGATTCTGATTCAGTATATCTGGGGTAGAAATACAATTCTCAGCAGGGGTTCGAACTGGAACGAACCGGTTTGAAGCCCTGGGAGAAAATGTGGAAATAGCTGGTCTGGTCTACTTCAATTTCATACTGATTTCAACTGAGCTCTCAGCACTGTCTTCCTTTCTCCATTCCTGCACCCCGATTCCAGCCCATTACCATTCATTCCTTAACCGCCTCACTCTGAATAGAGAAGACTTGCATTGCACAGGCTTCCCTGTCATACCATCTTCCCCTGGGTCTCTACGTATCTTTTCAGTAACCTACTTTTCTTCCCTCCTTCCTCCCTCAAAGCAGAGTATGACCCTACTCATTTCTAACCCTCTACCACTGCTGATCATTTTTCATCACCAGCTCTTCACTCTTCTTCCTCCATCTCCCCATGTCTATACATGTCCTCTATATTGAGGGAAAAAAATCCCCATGTATCCTGTTGTCCCACATACCTACTTTTCTCCACCTTTTACAACCAAACGTCTCCATTCCCCTACCACCTACTCACTGTAATCCCGTACAAAAAAGGTTTGAGTCAACTACTCTACAAAAATTAAAAAATAACACCAATAAAAGATACCTGATTGACTGATCGTTTGTTCCAGTTGCTGCTTACGCAGTTCTTAATCCCCTTGATCTCTGTGCAGTTTATGACAGAACTGAGCAACCCCTCCTTATTCCTTTCACTTTTGTAATGAGGCAGGATAGACTGTAGAAAGCACTCAGGACTGGAAATCAGATCTGTGTTCTAGACCCAACTGTACTACCAGTTAGCTGTAAGCCTCCTACCTCCATTCCTACTCACCCTTTAGAGCTCAGTTTAAGCATTACTTCGTCTGAGACACCCTGACACCCAGACTAGGTTAGGTCCCTCCAGTATACACTTTCTCTAAACCTATTCTTCTCCTTTGTATCACAATTAATGATATAATCAGTAGTAACTGAATGGGCTACCTTTCCTACCCACACATCAGACTGTAAGCTCCATGAAAGCAGACAGCTCATTTAAGCAATACCTTGCACGTTACCAGTGCAAAAAAAAAAATCAATTGAATTAACGTTGAAATAGATATTAACACTAATTCCCAAGAGACTGCTTACATTATTTTTATTAGTTTAAGTAATACAATTACCAGCACTTTATTTTCTTACAAAATCACTGACAAAACTTCAAACAGAAATGCCACCTATTACCTAAAACACACAGTATGACAAACTACCAGTTTCACACAAAAAATTAAACAAGAGTAAGAGAGAACTTATTTTCCAAGATAATTATATTTATCTTGCCCATCCCCATGAAAAGAAAGGGTTAGATCAGACATCTACATTTCAGAACTGAAACGTGTAGTCCAAACCATGTACAGGCTAAATGTGCAAATAACAATCAGGACATAAGTGACACTAATTTGATACTAAAACATTACTATTTATATATCTGTTTGGATAATCCCCATTGATATGTTAGGTTTAAAGCTCTCCTGTAACATTGGCAAAAGCAATACTCTGCAAGAAAAGCAAAAGCAAGGTTTATCAGCCAAGTTACCCTGCAGTGTGATTTTACATATTATTTCATACAAGTCAGGAAAAAATAAGTACTTATTTAGTGATTAGAAGCTGCCACCGTGCCTGATCAGATGAATTTCAAATGTAAAAAGTTCAGATCTCAGGTAAGTAAGTGAAAGGTTTGTCAAATTTTATGAAATGCCACCTTGGTCAAACAATTGTAACAGATTACCCGCTAATTTGCCCTTCAACTGCCAACGTGTCCCGTTTCTCAACTACAGTAAGGTCTTTACCGGCAGGCTTGTGATTTCAATAATCTATGATATTGAAAATTAACCAACTAAAAAGGCCTTTGAAGCCAAATATATTTACTATACTGCCACATGAAACCAACCTGCAAGTACTTAAAATCCGATGCTCAGACAATTCCCTCGATTAAGAGTGGTTAACAGACTTTAAATATAGTTGTGATCTCCAGAAAAGAAGAGGCATTTCATAACGGAAACACTAACAATCACTTGAAACCATTCTCCAAGGTGTCCTCATCGTTAAGTCAATACCACTGGTTGTGAGGGGGCAACTGTGACCCTCCGACACCGTCTCGCTTCCGCACACTCGGGGCTCCAATCCCTGCACGAGGAGTCCCTCGAGATCTGCCAGCGCTTCCCTGGGACTTCAGCTAAGAAATCCCTGGCCAGAGTATGCGGAGTTCAGTCCCCCTCCCCCGTCCTTTCCTGAAAATTAATGAATTGGCCCTACGATTGTTTATTTAATGAGGTGTGTAGTGGCCTCTACTGGTGCTAGTGTGAGCACAAGAATGTCCCACTCTTACAAGTGGGATGAGCCTGGGGGAGGGGAGGGAGGCGAGGGGTGAACCTGCCTCCGCGTACAAAGCGCATAACTCGACCCCGAAGCCCCTGACACGCCCCCCTGCGGCCGCCCCTCCCCACGGCGGCGCCCCCTCCTGCCTGTTTCACTCTCCACCATCCGCGACCCCCTTTCTCTTCGGCAACCAGAGGCGAAGCAGAGAAGTTCCTGCACGCTCTTCCCGGATCCTAAACAAAAACACCGCAGCCGCCGCCGGTGCCGCACCCCTGCCCCCACCCTGCGCCCCCCAGCTGGCGCCCCCCGCGGGCCACCGCTTACCTGGGGACTGCGGCGGAGAGCCGCTCCTGGCGGCCGCGGCGCCCGGCTCCCGGCGCCCAAGCAGCAGCAGGCAGCATAGCCAGAAGGAGGAAATGTTGAGGAGTCGCCGGGCTCCCGGCTCCGCCGCCATCTCTTCCCCGCGAGCGAGCAGCGGCAGCGACGGCGGCGGCGGCGACAGCGCCGCGGAGCCCTCGCTTGCTTCCCTCCTGCGCGACTCAGCCGGTCCCTCGCTGCAGGCTCGGCTCCCGCGGCCGCCGCCGCCGCTGCTCCAGCCCGGCCCGGCCCGGCCCGCGCGGCCCCTCTCGCAGGAGGGGAGACTTGGGGGCGCCTCCCTCCTGCAGGGGGCGGGAAGGGGAGGAGAGCAGAGAAGGGGGGAGTCAGTACATTCCGGGGCGGGGAGCGGGAGTCAGTCTCCGGGTTCCAGGCGCCGCCACCCGCCGCCGACTCCGGCTACACACACCAGCGCGAGGGGGGCGGAGACCGCGAGCGGCGGGGGCGAGGGGCGGGAGCCAAGGAGCGCACACCCGCGCACGCGCAGGCGCGCGCCTCCCTTGCCCGCACGCCCTCGGCTCCGCGCGGCCCGCCCCCGCTCCAATCCCGGCGGCCGCCTCGCGGACCGCGACGGCTGGCGCGAAGGCAGAGTGCGGGCCCGCTCCCCTTCCCCCTCCCCGGAGCCGAGGACGGGCGTGGGGCGCGCGCGCCTGGCGCTGTTGCTAGTGTCAGGGAAACCCCGGAGAAGCGGGTTCTCCTCCTCCTCCTCCCGCCTTCTCGCCGCAGTCCCTCGCCCCGCGCGTCCCCGCCTCCTGCTCCTCACCCCAGGGAGAAATTCCCCATTCTCACCTCCCCAGACGCCTCGGGCTGCAGGGACCTGAGGGCGAGAAGAGCTCTGAGCCTAGGCTTGCAAGGAGGCCAGAGGGGGTGCGCACCTCTCTTCAGCCTGGGCCCGGGGCCTCTATATAGGGCCTGAGAGGAAACCGAATGGCACCCGGGAGGAAACCTGGGTGCACAGAGGGTCGGCGCGGGGATTTATGTGCTGGCCAAAAACAATAGCGGTCCGCCCGGCTCTGGCTGGGACCTGGCGCGGCTCCCGTGGGAGGGGGCCGACCGCGCCGCCGCTGACCT
>NW_004443966.1:18523996-18531594 GCF_000243295.1 Trichechus manatus latirostris | reverse complement strand
GCGCTTCCGCCGGGCAGTGCCGGGGCCCGCCCGGACAGCGGGGCCCGCGCCCCCACTCACGCCGGTGGGCCCGGGTCCAGGGAACGAGGGCGCAGACAAAGGTGCCCGGCGTCCACTCCTCAGCTCGTGTGGGGGCCCAGGTCGAGCCCCGTGACAACTCGGGGCTAGTCCTCTGGCAGTAACTGAAGCCTTTTACCTATACCTGTGCGGGCACTTGGCATTTTCGTACCTGGGAATCATGTTTCGCCGGTAAACCAGGTACAAGAGGAATATGATTTTTAAACCACTTTGCAGTCATGAGGCAGCACCCCAGGCTAGCTACCCAAAGTTAGGGAAGGCAGTTTGTAGTTCCAGTGCTGAAGGGAATACTGATAATTTCACAAACTGCGCCCGTGGAAAATATTTTAAGAAAAACATTTTGTATGGTTATGCCCTTGGAGAGTTACGTTTGGTTATCAATATAAGTTGAATTTTTATTCACCGATCTGGCTAGTCAATAATCAAAATGTGTTGCTTCCCACAGAAAATGGCTATTTCTCGGACTTCCGCATCTTCTGTATCTTCTCGTTGTTACTTTCTTCTTTTGTTCCGAAGCGCCAAAATAAACAATATAAAGCTTGGATTAACATTGGCACTGTGGTTACCTGGGCTGGTAGCCGAAAGATCAGTGGTTCGAACCCACCAGAGCCCAGACTCCTCATAAAACCTTTTAAACCATCAAAACGGTGGAATTAGGAACCCTCATCCGAGTTCTGAGAAACAGTTGACTCGAAAGAGTAAACACATGCTTATTGTTTTCCACGAGGGAAAAATTTAATATCTTTTTGTTTTTATTGTAGTTGTTAACCAGCAAAAATATTTCCTAAATACCCGATTGACCTGTTAAATTAGAAATAGATTACCTCCCAATTACTTCACAAGTATTTGCTTAATTAACCTTTAATAATCACATCATTATTCAGTTTTCTGAGATAATTAATGTGAAAAGCTCTTTGGAAACTATAAATTGCCTTGCAAATGTTAATTTTCTGAGACCTTTTCTAAGTACGGAAAATTTTCATTGTATTCTGTAAAATGCATAATGTGACTTCTTCCATTTATCTCCAAGTTTTGAAAAATACACAAGGTGTTAACTAATAAAGTATCAGATTGATTTTCATGTATGACTATTGTGAACTATTATTAATTTACCAGCCTACTGTGTATCAAAAAAATGTAAAGCAGTTTCCAAAGATAGGATGACTAAATAATATTTCTGACTTGTGATAAGTCACAAGTAATCAAACTGACTCTAATAAGCCACTAGTAGATGGAGCTCCGAATGAAAAAGATAGAAATTCTAAATCAGTTCATGAGTAACATAGTAAAATAATCCGGGTACACATTTGAATTCAGATCCTTTGCCTTGTTCCAATGTTACTGACATCGTAAACATTCCTATTTTTGAAAAGCATCATTTGGAGTCATTATGCTCTCCTTTGTTTAGTAAGACATCTCTGAGAGAAGATTTTCCCCCCAGTATCTCATTCATCGTTCTCATTCTCTCAACAAGATTTTCCACTAGTACCTCGGTCCATACCTACACTGCTAATCAAAATCTTTTCAAGTAGTCTAACGTATTAATCTCTGAAGAGCTATCATTAAAACATTTGTGAAATTAACACTTTTTTCATCTAAGGAAAGTTAGAAGATGAGGCCCAGGTTCAAGGAATAAGGCACAAAGAAACTTTTAGAACAAAGAAAACAGAGTGGCCATTGTATGTCAGTGTAAGTTATCAAAGTGCAGGCCAAAAATAACTAGACCAAATAATCTTCTGAAATTTATTTTAAATGTACTTTGGTACAAAAATTAAACGAAAAATTAATCAAGCCTATGAATACAAAACTTCGTAGAAATCTTATTCTCCGCACTGAGAGAATTTTTTCTTTTTTTGGACATTACAGAGGCAATATGGTTCAGTGTTTAATTCTGGCATTAATGAGATTCTGCAGCTGATTCCCTAGTGGAAACCCAGTATCCAGGGTAGATAAAAAGAAAGCTAGCCCCCACCCTGTATAGCTATCACAGAAAATTTCAGTTAGAAGTTGCCTGTGTCTTCAAAACATGATTTTCTTCTACCTAGACATTCATATTTTTATTTTTGCCCTTTACATTCAACTAGGGCAAAATTTTTTATTTTCTCCTTCAAAAGTCACCTGTTTTAGGAAGCCGTCTCTGATTAAGCCTAATTAAGAAGGATCTGTGCTCCATAAAAACAAGGCCTACACAATATTAATTTTCCTTATTGCATGTTGCTTAGTTGATAATCACATAACTTTAGTTCGACAACCATCTATTAATTCAAGAAATATTATTGAGGACATATTATTTGCCAGGTATTGTGCTGGGTACTGGGGTTCCAAAATTATTGGTTCATTCATTCATTTAATATTTATAAAGCACAGGCCCTGCTTTCGGGGAACACAATGGTGAGCTGGATAGACTAGGTTCCCAGCCTAGCAGAGAAAGATAAACAACTGTAACAAAGAAGTGTGAAGACTGTTGTGATAAGGAAAGATAAGGAGTGTGGGAAAACATAGCAAGAACATCTAACCTGACTAAATTGTGTTTGTGGGGGGTGGGGGTGGGAACGGGGCATTAGGGAAGAAGCACTGGTCTCTAAACTGATACCCGAAGATGAGTTGGAGTTAGCCTTAGCTGCGGTGGGAGTTGACATTAGATTTGCATTTTAGAAGGATCGCTCTGGTTGCTTCCTGGAGTTAGGTTAGGTGGTTGTTGTTAGTTGCCAACCTGCTGACGGGTCGATTCCAACTCTTGGCGACCTCGTGTGTGCAGAATAGAACTGCTCGTAGGATTTTCACAGCTGTGATCTTCCAAAAGCAGATCTCCAGGCCCGTCTTCCGAGGCACCTCTGGGTGGGTTTGAACCTCCAACCTTTCAGCTAGTAGTTGAGTTTTAACCATTTGTGCCACCCAGGGTTTCCTATAGGTTAGGTTGGAAGGAGACAAAACTAAGAAAACTAGTTCTGATTTTGTTACAGTGGTCTGGGAAGGAGAAGATGGTGGCCTGGACTAAAGCAAATTAAGAGAAGTGAACAGATAAGAGATAGAAACAACAGGAGCATGCTGGAGAGAGAGGAGAGCCGGCTGATTCAGGTTTCAACTTGGGGAGCTGAATGAAGGTGGTGACATTCACTGAGAAGGGAACAAGAAAGAGAAGTAGATGGGAAGCAATGTGATGAGTTTAACTTTGAACAGGTTGAGTTTTAAAGTGCCTATAGGACATCTGTGTAGAAATAATCGGTAAGCTGTTTGGGTCTGGAGTAAAGCAGGGAGATCTGGGCTGGAGAGATGAGTCATCAGCATATACCATATGTGCCTGAATATAAAGTACCTCTGAATATAGGGTAAACCCCCATTTTCCCGATTAAAATATTCATTTCCCAATAAAGCTTTGTGGCCCCCTTAAATATATAAACTTTTAGAGGTATAAATGAAATAATCAGAAATCTACTTACAATATTTAATTAATTAATTAATTTATACTTCAAACCCAAATGAAACTCGTTGCCGTTGAGTCAATTCCAATTCGTAGGAACCCTACAGGACAGACTAGAACTGCCGCATAGCGTTTCCTAGGCTGTATCCTTTATAGAAGCAGACTGCCACATCTTTCTCTCATGGAGCAGCTGGTGGGTTTGAACCACCAATCATTTGGTTAACAGCTGAGCACTTGACCGCTGCACCACCAGAGCTCCTTAATTATACTTAAACCAAACCCAACCCACTGCAGTCGAGTCCATGCTGACTCGTATCAACCCTATAGCACAGAGTAGAACTGCCCCATAGGGTTTCCAAGGAGCAGCTGGTGGATTCGAACTGCCAATCTTTTGGTTAGCAGACGAGCTCTTACCCACTGTACCACCAGTGCTCCTAATTATATACATAGGCTCTTTAAATTACATATTATATAAAACATATTAATTTTAAAATATAATGTAGATATAATCTTTAAATAAATAATATAATTATAAAATATAATTTAAAAATAATAGTAATGAAACTCTTCACCATGTCTTTATCATTTCCAGGGTCGCTTTTGTCATTGGCAGTGTCTTTATAATCACCAGGGTCTCGTTTTGGAGTCTCTTAAAGAGTTTCCCAGGACACACCACCTTCACTTCTACCTATGTTTTTGACTCTATACATGATGTTGTCACTGAGAATTTTATTCCAAGCCATGAGTATCCAATGACATTACTTCATTCATTCTGTAATCGTAATCACTTGCCATATTGCTTTTTATAGTGACTTTTAAAGGCTTGTTTACAAGGACAGCCAACACTTGCATACGTGAGAGTACTTCCTAGAATTATTAAATCTATGTTAAATGTCTTTGTTTCTTTTCTTACCTATTCTGTCAGGTGGCCTCTGTACAAACACTGAATAAGATCATTTCTTGCTAATACGTATTCCTCCCAAAAGCATTTTGATGTTCAAAATAAAATACTTGAGAGAAAATCCAGAAATATGAAGGAGTTTTAAGAATCAGAGTATAAGGTGGCTCTCTCTTTTCTGAAAGATTACTGAGGGAGAGGCGGGCGTCTGTTTTATACTCGGGCATATATGGTAATGTCAAGAGTGTTTGCCCAAAGAGACTTTAAAACAAAGAATGAGGACTAGGACAGAACAGAAGGAACACCAACACGTGTAAGGTATAGAAGAAAAAAGGGAGTTTGCAAAGAAACAAGCAGACATGAAAAAAGAACACCAGGAGCGTGTGGTATTAGAGAAGCCAAGGAAAGAAAGTGTTTCAGGAATGCGGGAGTGGTCAACCGTGTCATGTGCTACTGAGAGGTCAAGTAAGGTAAAGCCCGAAAAATATACTTTGGCTTTAGTGATAAGGTGGTCAGTGGTAACCTTAGCAAGTGCAGTTGCAGCAGAGAGTGAAGCAGCCTGATTGCTGTGACTTGATATTGGGTACAGACAACTTCTTCAAGAAGTTTGCTTATAGTAGCAAGAAAGAGCTGGGAAGTCTAGACTGGATTTTGATAAGAGGGGAGTGGGTTGAAATGCTGATATAAGGAGGCAATAAAGAGGGAGGTGTTGAAGATTCTAGAGAGAAAGTGATAATTGATAGCTGTGGAAAGAGTGCAGCAGATAATTTGGCAGCTGTAATTCCGCAAGACCCATGATTATCTGACCTCAGTAGTCTCATGCAACTGGCAACAGGTAAAAAGGACTTCACAGAACAGAGTTACACCCTGGCCTTGTGGTTTCCAGGCAGCTTTCAGCTGTACTTAAGCATATTTCTTTCTTGTAGCACCTTAATGAAGACTGCAAATAAAAAGCAACATCCTGACATTTGCTACCTCAAAAAAAAAAAAAAAAAAAAAAAACCAAACCCGTTGCCATCAGGTCAATTCCTACTCATAGCAACCCTATAGGACAGTGTAGAACTGCCCCATAGGGTTTCCAAGGAGCGCCTGGTGGATTCAAACTGCCGATCTTTGGTTAGCAGCCATAGCTCTTAACCACTGTACACATTTGCTACCTAGTTTCTTAAAATTCTGTTCTCAAAGGACACATGGTTGGGTCCCAACAGATGGCAATCACAAAACAAGGCAGTCCAACTTTCCAGCGAAAATGACAGCATTTTGCTTTTGGGTTGCAG
Organism: Trichechus manatus latirostris; assembly: GCF_000243295.1. NCBI lineage: Eukaryota > Metazoa > Chordata > Mammalia > Sirenia > Trichechidae > Trichechus > Trichechus manatus. The sequence goes on along the minus strand of NW_004443966.1, from coordinate 18,525,920 downwards.
GTGACAGAAACCCAACATAAAACACTGTCTAAAGCTGAAAGAAATTTTGCTGGAAGGAACTGGAATCTCAGGACAAGGATGCAGCTGGGTAAAAATAGAACCAGAGATTGGAGCACCTTAAGGAAGCCAGAATGTCTTCTTTTGGAGAATCCCTTGTTGCTGCATCTCTCTGAATCTGCCTCAGCTCTACTCTTGCTGTAAAATGGGTCTTTCTGTGACCTAGTTTACATGGCAGGCAATGGTCACTACCAACAGCTTGTGAGTTACCCAGTTACAGTCAGATTCTGACTCTCAGTCCCAATTACAAATGTCCCAGTGAAAGGATCAATTGCCAGTGTTGGTTTAGGTGCCCACCCAAACCACTCAGAGACACCAGGGATGAGGAGTAAGTAATATGGCAGCTCCCATGGCAACCAAGTAGATAGAGGAGGAATGTGTAATTCATGGAAAAGGGGTGCCATTCAAACAATTCAACAGTCACCTATTGTAGCTGTGTTCTACTTTTCATTATATTTCAATCTCCCAGTCTGATACCTGTTGCTTCATAAATACTTGTTTAAGAAACAAATATTTGATGTTGATTAAAAAAAATTTTTTTAATTTTGTGAGGAAATTTAGATATCAGATAGAGGGATTTGCTTCAATGGGAGGAGGGATACCTCAGTCAGAAAGGAAAGAGGCAAAAATGGGTATGTGCAGATAGGTTTGCAGGTGGGAGGATACAAAGTTCATACTTGAGGGCCTTGATACCCTTCATGCAGTGGGCAGCAGGGTCACCTGCTGCAATAAGAGGGAAAGTAGGGGGCTTAAGGAGAGTGGTGAATATGTGGAAGAGGCACAGAGAGGATTAAGAGATGGAACTATATATGGGCCCAGCTGAAATTAGTAATGATACATTTGTGATTTTCCTCCATAATACTCATAAGGCAATGTATGGTAAGAGAAGAAAAGGTGGGTGGTTGGATACATCTAGGGTTGGGGATACTTAGGGGTGGGTGAAGAACCGAAAAGACAAGGGACTGAGGGACTCAGGAGTGTTGAAAATTGAATTATTGAAGTGATGTGTTTTAGGCTATATAGAAAAGGAAATAAATCCAGAATGGGCAGAATGACTAGGATAAAAATGAGGGTGTCAAGAAATTGGAGCACTCAAGAAGATAAAATATGTACTATGAGTAAGGAAGTGAGAACATAAGGATAGAAGGCTGTCATTTGAGACTAGAATGTTGAAATTTACTATTTCAGAAGCGTCAAGAAAGCCAAGAAACTTTTAGGCAACAATGCTTGGTACACTACTAGTATCTTCTGGCAATGTTAGGGATTTCCTTCTCACTGCTCTGGGCTTGGCTCTAACCGGTTGTCTATCACTGAGCTTGTTTATGAAACACATACACATAAATATATATATACACACAGATACACACACATATATACACATGAATATACCTATATACTTACACACACACATGCACACACTCGAAGCTGCTTTCCACAAATATTTGAGGTGGCCAAAAAAAGAAATTACCAGAAGACAACCAGCCTCCTTATTCCAGGCTATAACACCCTCCCCCTGACACACACACACACAGTCTGCTATCCAACACCCTGACACACATACACAGTCTGCTATCCAACACTAGGGAGCTGAACTAGACAACATTGAAATAAATGAGAAAGAATTCATTAATTCCTTCGGGTTATGTACTGTGTAAGGGCCAACTGTGTTTTAAGTGTTTTAAATGAAGTCACCCAGCCTGGCAGGACATGGAGTGGTCAGGGTGGAGAGAAAGAGTGTAAGCCACTTTACACTTACGACACCTGCGAAGTGACTCAGAAGGCAGTCATTAGAAGACAAAAGAAAAATGATGGTAGGCTGCATGCAGTGATTCTCAAAATCAAACAGAATTTTTGTTTCCCTTGGGTT
>NW_004443966.1:18521146-18523896 GCF_000243295.1 Trichechus manatus latirostris | reverse complement strand
TTTTTGTTTCCCTTGGGTTTTTTTTTTTTTTTTTTTTTTTTTTTGTCTAAGAATGGAAGTGAAATTGTGGGGAAATGGCAGTGAGGACCCAGGTGAATATTAACATCATCTACTGGCACTTGAGATCTACACAAATGGGGTCAGAGGGAGAAGTGGCCACAGAAAAGAGCCAGATTTCAAATCAAACAGGAGGCAGAGGGAGTACCTGTGCAGAGACTGGGGAAATGGATGCATTAAAAAAAAAAATTCCAATAGGATCTCCAGGGAGAACAAGGGAATGGTTGGAAAGGAGGTTCAGCACTGAGAGTCTGCATCCATGGAGAAGAAGCACAGAACATTATAAGATGAGCCCAGAGGACAGTGGTGGTTCAGTGGTAGAATTATCACCTTCCAGGCAGGAGACCTGAGTTCGGTTTCTGACCAATGCACCTCATGCATAGCCACCACCCATCTATCAGTGGAGGTTTCTGTGTTGCTATGATGCTGAACAGGTTTCAGTGGAGCTTCCAGACTAAGACTGACTAGGAAGGAAGGCCTAACAATCTAGTTTCAATGACTCTATGACAGCTAACAACAACAAACGAAGGATGATGGGTTCTGAATCAGTGGTGACACTAACCCAATGTATTGGGTTGAGGACTGTGGACTGTGAGGAGCCCAGCATAGCCTAACACAGCCTTTGGTGGTTTTATATATATCTGGTAATGGCAGAGGGTCAGGGGGTGGAGGTCCAAGGGGCAGAGGAGGGCCCATTTGTTGGCTTCTCATGCTAGGGTCCTAAATTCCTCACACCTACACACAAGGTGTACAATGAAGAAATGCAGCAGCTAGGGCAACACTACAGGAGCAATAGTGACTCAAGGGCAGGTACGAGAGAGGTTCCTCCACCCCTGTATCTCAAGTGTGTTGCTCCCAGGAGGGCACACTTCCCTGACACTTAGCCCAGGAGTTCCCAAATTTAAAATTACCCAAACTGTGTTTAAAACACACACAGATTCCTGGGCCTTACCCCAGTTCTATTGAATTAGAAACTGCCAGAGGTGGGACCCAGGAATCTGTATTTTTGAAAAGCCACCTGTTGGCTTCAGAATTTCTACATAGGAGGAGCTCAAGGGTGGTAATCTAGTTGTATGACAGAAGGAAGCAAATATACTGGTTTTTTTTTTTTTTTTTTTTACAGAGACTCAAAGGGTAATCAGCTTTACATATTCTCATATTCTTAAACCCAAATTTATTTAATTACGCTAAAATAAACCCAAACATTAATTTATGATTTCCCATTTTTAGCACTTTTACTCTTCCCCCTCTCCTTTCACTATCTGTCATTATTTTAATTTGAGATCACATCCTCTTATCGTCGGTAGTTTTAAAGACTTTCTGTTTTGATGTTACATTTCTCAAACTTTTCAATATTAAAGAAATGCATGTTAGGGAACACCTTGAAAATGCCCAAAGTTAATAGAAGAGGAAAATCACCTGTATTGCATCTTCCCGCAGCCATTCTTATTTATTTTTATTTCTTTTCACAAAGTTTATTTGTCTGTATTTATAATCACAGTATATATAGTATGTAAAAATAGATTGTTTTCTTAAACCTATTTTATCATGAAAACTTCTCCATATTATCAATAATTATTCTTGCTCAATATATATAACAGCTGCAGAATATTATATTGAGTAGATACAGTATTATACTTGCGTAACCATTTTCTTATTGTTGGATATTTGGGGCTGTTCTTTCATTCCAAGGAAACCCTGGTGGCATAGTGGTTAACTGCTACGACTGCTAACCAAAAGGTCGGCAGTTTGAATCCACCAGGCGCTCCTTGGAAACTCTATGAGGCAGTTCTACTCTGTCTTATGGGGTAGCTATGAGTCAGAATTGACTCCACAGCAGTGGGATTGGTTTTTTTTTTTTTTTAAATTCCAAAAATATTCATCAACTGCCTATTATGTGCTAGAGAAGGCTCTGAGGACTGGGAATGTAGCAATGACCAAAGCAGGCAAACCCTCATGGGGCTTACATTCTAGTGAGAGGAGACTGGCAATAAACTAATGTCAGGTGATAATAAATGTCATGAGCAAAAGAGTGTGACAGGGTTGCTATTTTACATAGAGTGGTTAACACAAATAACACTGCAATGAGTAGGTTAGTTCACGATGCTTTTTAGTTTTTCAAATTATTTTGTTAGAATGGTTTCTTTTTGTTCTTAATTGCTATCAAGTCAATTCTAGGATAGTTTACCAGAGGTAGAACTACTGACTCAGGAGCTATGAATATTTTTCAGAATGTTCATACATATTGTTAATTGTATTCCAAAGGACTATCCCAATTTAATTTGCATTGGGCAAATCTGCTGCAAAAGAACTCTTTAAAATGTTTAAAAAAAAAAAAAAAGCAAAGATGTCACTTTGAGGACTGAGGTGCACCTGACCCAAGCCATGGTATTTTCAATCATCTCATATGCATGCGAAAGCTGGGCAATGAATATGGAAGACCAAAGAAGAATCGATGCCTTTGAATTATGGTGTTGGCGGAGAATATTAAGTATACCTTGGTACCACCAAAGACTGCCCTGACAGGGAACACAACAGAGAGTTCCTGATGAGCAGGAGAAAGGTGGGGTGCAGAACTCAAATTCTAGTAAGAAGACCAGACTTAATGGTCTGACTGAGACTGGAGGAACCTCGGAAAGCACGGCCCCCGGATTCTCTATCAGCCCAGAACTAAAACAATTTCCGAGGCCAAC
>NW_004443966.1:18495183-18521046 GCF_000243295.1 Trichechus manatus latirostris | reverse complement strand
CAGTACGGGGAGAGCAATTAGGGTCACATAACAATGTATGTATAAATTTTTGTATGAGAGACTAACTTGAAATGTAAACTTCATCTAAACTACAACAATTTATATATATATAAATATATATACCTTGGACTGCCAGAAGAATGAACAAGTCTCTCTTGGAAGAAGTACAGCCAGAGTGCTCCTTGGAAGTGAAGATGGCAAGACTTTGTCTCACATACTTTGAACATGTTATCAAGAGGGACCAGTTCCCGGAGAAAGCATTATGCTTGGGAAAGTAGAAGGTCAGCAAGAAAGAGGAAGACCCTCGATGAGATGGATTGACACAGTGGCTGCAACAATGGGCTCAAATATAGCAACAATTGTGTGGATGGCACAGGACTGGGCAGTGTTTCATTCTGTTGTACATAGGGTCCCTACGAGTCAGAACCAACTTGACAGAACCTAACAATGACAACAACATCCTAATTCATAGTCCCACCTTTGAGGTAGAATCATTAGATATTTATATGTTTAAAATAATCTTTGTATGAATTTCTCATTGATTTGAATGAGCTTTTAAAGAGTGGAGAAATTAATCTTTTATCATATTTGCTGCAAATAAGTTTTCTAGATTCTTGCTTGACTCTTAACTTTGGTGGTGCCCTGGTTACTCTTTGCATAACCAGTTGTCCCAAGACTCTTATGCTGAATAATTTTTCCCTTATGCATTGATTTATGCAGTTTCATTTATCACATATTAATATTTTAAGTCTATCAGGATCCATTTCATGGTTACTTATTTTGTTAATATGTCTGTGTATTTTGCATCCGTACCACACTGTTTTAACCACTCAAATAGAAGACATTCTAATATCTGGTAAGGCTAATTCCTCCTTATTATTCTTGTTTTTAACGTATTTTTTATTGTTCTTTATGATTTATTCTTCTAAATAAATTTTATAATAATTTGATCAAGTATTAATCGAGCCCCTTTCCCATCGTTTTTGTATTTTTTTATGCTATTAGGAATGAAGTTTCCTTTTCATCACATTCTAAATACATTACTGCTGTTATACAAGCTTGCTATTGATTTTTGTCTATTTATCTCATCCTATCATATTATTGAACTCCTTTTTATCAATACAAATAGCTTTTTAATGGAAACTTGGGTTTTATAGATACACAATTCATTTTTCCTTCTGTTTCTATCAGGTTTTATTATATGTTTTTGATATTATGTTACTTGATGTTTTAGGACTTATTGCCATCATGTTTTTATTTCAAAATACAGCTTTCATCAGAAGAAAATTACCGTCTTTGTTGAATGGCTTTAGCTTTGAATTTTACTTTCCTTAAGCTTATTTGTGTCTAACATATCTTTGTTTTCCTTTTATTTTAAACTTTCCTGTTTTGTTTTAGCCATGTGTAGTGGGCATCTATGGGATGTCCACTGGAGTTACCATGTTAGTACAATGTGTCCCCCATCTCCTGGCCATAGTAGATTGGGCTTGGTATGGACACCTGACATAAGCTTGGCCAATTACAGTACCCTAATCCACTGGCCATAGTCAGTTTGTTCATATACAGATACTTGACCTTAATCAGGCCCATAAGAGGCTCTTTGACTTGGAGTACTGTGCGAGTGAGGCCAGTTTCTCTCTGGTAGCTTAAGGGCTAAGATATAAAAACCAGGAACTGCCAGAGGCCATTTTTTTTTTTTTCAGCTTATGGAGAAAACATGTTGTCATTGGGTGCCCTTGAGTCGATTTTCAACTCATAGACACTCCATGTGACAGAGTACGACTGCCCCCATAGGGTCTTCTTGGCTATAATCTTTACAGAGGCAGATTGCCAGGCCTTTCTCCCATGGAGCCACTGGATGAGTTCGAACTGCCAAGCTGTTGGTTAGCAGCTAGGTGCTTAACCATTGTACCTCCAGGGCTCCTTATGGAGAAAAATAGTCTGCAGCAAAAGAGAATGAAGCTGGCACACAGAATCTCTATGTATCAGACAGCAGCAGAGATGAGTGAGATAATATTTGAATGTCATCAAAGTCCTCAGTTTCTGGTGTTTCTGAGGTACAGCTACATCCCCACACCTATAGTTGTTCAACTCTGCTTTGGGTTTTGTGAAATACCTTAGTATTGGTCCAACAAATCCCCCTTTCTACCCAAGCTAAATTTGAATTGGTTTTCTGTCACTTGCAACCAAAAGATTCCTAGCTAGTACAATATATATTCTTGCAACCAGCTTAGATTTACTCTTGAGGCTGGACTGCAAGTGAGATTGCTTTCTAAATTCTAGAGGTAAAGATTAATTATTTTTTATGTTGCTCTGGTCAGTTCAGCAGGGAATTAAGAGAGGGAAGAATACCATTCATTGGTTTAGGTTATCTTGGTCCCATTCTCCTCATCCCTTATCTAGATAATGCACACTATCCTTTCTCCCACTGGGTTGAGGCCCTAAGTAATCCCAGTCACAATGTGACCATTTTTCCAAAGCACATAATCTGAGCAGCAGAAGATTGGTTTCGTGGCCTCTGGATGGAGTGAGAGTAAAAGAGAGCAGATTGATAGCCTTTGAGAATAACATCCCCTCTTCCTAAAACATGCCCTGCTATTCTGTCTTCAGGGCCATCAGTCTGTACCTCTTGCCAGCTAGATGCAGTTAAAGAACAAAAAGGATCATTTCAGGGAAATGACTTTCCAAAAGGAACATCCTTCCTGTCACCTCCCAGCATTCTCAGGGAACTGATGGACAAAGTCAGAGTCCCAAGGCATGTGACAACAAGACACTCTGATCTTAGATGAAGACTATACCAAAGATCACCACAATATCCTGACAGCTATGCCGCCAAGAATGTCAAGATCGGTGCATTTGTTTTCAGAACATGGTTTTACCATGTTGGATGGTTTTTAGTCTCTTACTAGCAGCTTAGAAATCAAATTACTCTGCTGAGTGCCAGAGGCCCTAGCTCACTGACTGAGCCACTAAATCAGACTAATTGAGGTAACAAATATGCCTGAATATGCTTCCTGAGAAAATGCAACCCTCAGAACACATGACTTGGCCAGACGTATTGACAACTAGGCATCTTTCAGACCGCTTTTGCTTTGTATTGATTAAAAGAAATATGGAATGAATTTTAAGAGTCCAAATGTACCTTTGCCCCAATTCAAACACAAACAGAAACACCAAATGGCAATTCGTAAGTGGAACACAAATCTAGCCCAAGTCAGTAACAATGGAGAGCTTTTATTGCCTGAAGGCAGCTTTCAAGCCGCTATGAAATGCTTTGAGGGGTTTGGTGCAGCTCATAATGGGCCAAGTGTCAACGTCACAAATGCCTTCCAGAAATTATTACAGTTGTTTGGCTACTGTGTTGGCAGTCTCAGCAGGACAACTAAGAAGTCTAATGTTACCAACAGCACACATTCCTTAGTCCTAGATGTGGTGCTTTGAAGACAAAAAAATGAGGTGAGGACAGATAACTTTTACTGTTTCTGCCAACTTGACAGATAACTTCAAAACTTTCATTTTAATTCTGTTAATCACAATGAAACAAATATTAAGGGAAAAAATTAGAAGGTGACTTTAATAATTGGATTGTAGAGTTAATGGAAAGAGTAAAGTCACTGGGATGTAACATAATGCAAAATGAATCCACCAGAAGCATGTACCGGCACAAAGAAGGAAGGAATTTTCCTGAAGATTGCCATGCACCATGCTGACAAGCTAAACATGCTGATATTTTAATCAATGCCTAGGACCCTAAAACACATTCAAAAAGATATTGAGATTTTATTTTAAATGAATTATTCATAAACCAAATGGCAAATTAAAAATAACATTATTGTATGATCCGTTTTTGCCAACACAAAAATTCTAAATAAAGAGAAAGAATAACTATGGCAAGTAGAGTACATCAGCTATAACTTAGAACAATTGGGACTTTTTTGTTCCAAGCTTTATCACTCACTGACTGGTTTACTTTCATATCTTATCCAAAATCTCTATGTCTACACGTCCAGATTACAAAGATACTTCATCAACTATTAGTGGTAACTGTGGATCTAATTAATATAGAAAATAACCTATGAGACACACAGTTCATTTTTCTTCTTCTGACTTTGATACTGAAATACATTTTATGAAAAACCATGATTACCATCTAAGATGTCAGCTCTTAATATTCCCAGCTTCCTTGATTGAACACTGTGGGCTATTACACATTTTCCTATACCCTGAGATAGTAATTTTTCTCAAGTGCAACACCGAGAGGGAGCACAGTTGGACTGGAGGAGAAAGACAGTAAAACTGGAGTCAAGAGACCAGAGCTTGGCTTCCAGCTCTACCCTAACTGAACTTGTTTATTACTGTTTCATCTGTTTCCATCAGTAGACTCAGAGTGCCACCGAAGCACAAGGGGTAGCTCCATTGGGTTACAGGTGTGCTGAGCTACTGATTCCCTTAATCTGTGGATTGGATGAGTGGGGACTGGGACAGCTGGAGCCCTTGGGCCACTTGGCCATGAGAAGTTTCAACGGTCAACCTCAGTATGCTGTAAAAATATAATCACTTTCTATGTGATCCATGATATTTAAAAATACTGGGGTTGACAAACATTGACATTTCTCAGTCTGGAAATACAAAGGCTGAAATAGGATCAAATTTTCAAAAAGCATGGTGTGGACACAGAGACAGCTTGCCCTTCTTGGGTTTCCTGTCCTATTCTCACTCTCCCACTCTTTTCCCTCACAGCCATCATAGAAAGGATCCTAAACACACACCCTCCTTAAATCCTGCCAGTGATCCTCATTGTCTACTGGGAAATGTCTAAATATGGCCTATAAGGCTTATCTCACTGTAGCCTCTACCAGGTTCATCTCTTACCACTGCCACACAAAACCCTGTAGCCATAGCTAACAGCTTCTAGCTCCTTACATACCCGATATTTTTCATGTCTATGCCTTTGCTCAAGCTGTGCCTTCTGACTTGAGTGCACATGTCTGGCAAATTCCAACTCTTCTTTCATAATTCAACTCTTCCAAGAAGCTTTCCCTGCCCACCTCCCCACACTCCCACAATCACACCTGCATTCAGCCAACTGCTCCCTCTGTTTTGGTTACTTTTCCACCTTGAACACTAGCATGGATTGAATTGTGTCCCCCAAAAATATCTGTCAACTTGGCTAGGCCATGATTCCCAGTATTGTGTGATTGTCTACCATTACGTCATCTGATGTAATTTTCCTGTGTGTTATAAATCTTATCTCTATGACGTTAATGGGATGGGATTAGCGGCAGTTATGTTAATGAGGCAGGACTCAATCTACAAGATTAGGTTGTGTCTTAAGCCAATTTCTTTTGAGATATAAAAGAGAGAATTGAGCAGAGAGACATGGGGATCTCATATCACCAAGAAAGTAGCAGCAGGAACAGAGTGTGTCCTTTGGACCCAGGGTCCCTGTGCTGAGAGCTCCTATTCCAGGGGAAGATTGATGACAAGGACCTTCCTGCAGAGCCGACAGAGAGCTGATGCCCTGAATTTGGACTTCTAGGCTACTAAACGGTGAGAGAATAAGCTTCTGTTTGTTGAAGCCATCCATTTGTGATATTTCTGTTCCAGCAGCACTAGATGGCTAAGACAAACACACTTCTGTTACTGTGCTTATTGTCGTACTGTGATTCACAACTCTGCCTTCCTTACTTGGAGCTAGAAGCTGTTAGATACTGTTGCAGGGACCATGCCTTATTTGTCTCTATAATTATGAAGACTGGCACTGTAGACACCCAGGTAACATTTCCTGGGCAGATGGACACACTGACAGTTGAATAGATGAATGAATTCACATTAATGTGGTCTTGTTCACATCTCAAAACTTTGGTACAAGAGCTTTATGAATAAAAAGAATAGATAGAATAACAGAGTTTAATTTAGGGATTCAGATTTTTTAAAAAGTGATTGCTAAAAAAAAAAGTGGTTGCTACACAGAAGAAAAATATCAGAACAAAACAGGACTCAGATTGACCAGATTTATCTTTCTACTTCATTCTCTTCCTCTCAGTACTAAGGTGCAAGCATTATGATGAAACAGTCATTTATGATGGTTTCTTTCTGCTGCTACTCCTCTCATCTAAGTCAGAGTCAAAAAATCATGGAAATATAATTAGCCCGTGAAATAGGACTGTATGTCACCAAGTAAAGCCCCATCAACATGCCTACGAGGAAGCCCTCAGCTTTGTGGCTCTCATCAGCTCAGTGCTTGCAATGTCATGTTCTGGGAAATATCAGAGTCTTCTAAACCTACCAATTTCCTGCTTCCAGGAGGTATTTTTTTCCCTACATAACTAGAAGACTGTCTTTTTGAGTTTGGGCTTCCTAACCTTGAGAAGGAGTTGACGTACTTCTTCCCTGAGTGTGAAATGAGCAGATGGTGTTGTTTCATTCCAATTTGTTTTGCATGGACTGAGGAGAAGGCTGTGGGGGAAGGGATAAATGTGTTCTCTCCCTGATTGCTAAACACAACTTACTGGCACAAAAAAGCCACTGCACTAACATTGGATCACCTACTTCTTAATAAGGACTGGAGCTTCACTTCCTGCACTTCAGGCTGGAAGTTATTACCACCATGTTTTTCTCTTTATGCAGAAAGGGTTATATTCTTCCCATTACAGCAGAAAACAACTTATTTGGACTGTTTGCCCAAGCTGTTATTTGAAGGAGTTTACTGTGGGCCCTTTAAGTCATTGAAGTCACCTCCTTCACTTTTTTTTTTTTTAAACTCCAGTTGCCCCTCTTCAAGCATATTCACCTCATTTTCAACTCTACATTCTACTAATAGCATACCCTATACTCCAGAGATGTCCATAGTGAACCTCAAGACAAGGAGCCTGAGTACTCTGATGGAATTTTTTTTTTTCTTTCTTTCTTTTTTTTTTATTGTTGTACTTTAAGTGAAAGTTTGCAATTCAAGTTAGTCTCTCATACAAAAATTTATACATGCATTGTTATGTGACCCTAGCTGCTCTCCCTATACTGTGACAACACACTCCTCCTTTCCACCCTGGATTTCCCGTGTCCATTCAGCCGGCTCCTGACCCTCTCTGCCTTCTCATCTCACCTCTGAACAGGAGTTGCCCATTTAGTCTCATGTATCTACTTGAGCTAAGAAGCACAGTCTTCACGAGTATCATTTTATGTCCCATGGTCCAGTCTAATCTTTGTCTGAAGAGTTGGCCTCGGGAATGGTTTTTGTTTTGGGCCAACAGAGAATCCGGGGGCCAAGTCTTCTGGGGTCCCTCCAGTCTCAACCAAACCATTAAGTCTGTTCTTTTCACTAGAATTTGAGTTCTGCACCCCACTTTTCTCCCGATGGAAATATTGCTAAACTCCTGATGGCCCCCCTCAACCCTAGCTAGTCCTCTGTCTAGACTCCTGGGAGGTATAAAAGCCAAAAAAGTAGTTGACAGACCTTACCTTCCACCTCATGCTAGAGAACAGTAGGACCTTCTACAGGGTAAGCAGTGGGTGGGGGTTGGGGGAACCCTGGTCCAATCTTATCCAAGGAAAGGATCTCAAAGAGTCAAGAGAGGGCTGTCTGACCTACCAGCTGTCACTACGTGCATGGTCTGTTTCCACCACACACCACCTTGATGCAGCTATAGCACCTTTTTATGTTCCCCCTTTTAACCTACTGGCATAAATGCATCAGTAATTAATGTAGAATTTGCTAAGGATTTCACTGGGGAGAGGGGGTGGATGGAGAAAGTTAACATCCACACCATCCAGCAACCCTGCTCATCACCGTCATGAATATTCTGTTTCTCTCTTTAGTGGTTTTCCACTGCCCTTCACCTATGCTGCTCTAAATTCAGCTCTGCTCCCAAATTTGCATAATTCCTTTAGTAAAAGCTTTGTGGTTATTAGACTTACCATCCTCCTTAGAAAGCAGGTTAGTAACCAGCTATTATTATGTAATCCCATACTCTGGGCGTCTCATCCTCACTCCAAGAGACATTGAACAACATCCAATATTCTCCCCCAAAAGCCAGTCTTATTCATACATTCCTCTTCACCTCTTTATACAAGCTCTGGCCCAGTCTCCAGAATTCACTGATACTACTGCCTACTTTGTGTTCGTATAACCTGCAACTCCCTACTCTTATCTGTTTCTTTGACCTCCATTTCTCTACGCACTTCAGTTCCCAAGACTCACCTCAGCCCTTCCTTGTTTTGGTGGCCTGTTTTAGATGCCCTTCTTCAATAACCAGGCTCAGACTGAAGAGCAAAAGATTCTAGGACAAGGGCTCATGCACTGCTGACTCTTACAAGGGAGAGACCCTGCTGCTTCCATCCTGCCTGGGTCACTCACTGAGAGTGGTGTGTCATGTGACACCAATTCTCTGCCCTTAAATGAGATTATATAAGATTGTATTTAAGGAACATACAAACATGCTCATTCTCCACCAATACCTTTAATTCTTAGGGATGGGCCATTTGTCGCCTCAGAGACTGACCAAAAGCTGAAGGTGGTTGGTCACAGGCCCGCTTTGGAATTCCTCCTGGTGTGCGCCCTGCCTGATCCTTGTTGAGTTTACCTCTTGTGTCTGCCTTGGTTTGACAGCAATTCATTTGGACCTGGCTCTGCCTTTGGAATTCTGTGCTTCAGAATTGGGGCATAGTCTCTGGACGCGGCTATCAGGTTTGATGCTCTTTGAGGCCTCCCTCTTTGGGCATTGGCAATCTTACCTTAACACAGGTATGCGAAGGTACCTGCCTGGCAACTGCTTGGTGGGAAGCCCCCACCCCACTCAGTCACTAAGGTGGCCAGAACACACAAAACAAATGCGAAGTTCCAAAAGAAAGAGCTATATGAACTTACAGAGTTAGAATAGGATTGCCAGGTGTCTGGTATTCAGCCAAGCAATCTGGTATTTTAACTTCCTGCCCAGTTTAAAAAAACGGTACTTATTTCTGAATAGTTACAATGAGGTAAAGAAACTATTTCTAAAATATATGTGTAACAATAAATACAAAATATTTAAAATAGGCAGATGAATTATTTAAATTGAACAATTTTTCAATCACTCCCTCCCCTCCCCAACATCCATCCCAAACGTAGGTCTGGTACTTTTGTAGAAAAAAACTTAGAAATCTAAACCATTATTGTTGAATACTTAGCCCTCCCCCTTTTTTACTTTAAAAATCTACAGTAATTGGCTCTGTCATTTTTCAAAACAAAATCTGTATGTTGGGAGATATATGGATAACAGAACCAGGTATTCAACTAACTATTTAGAACTAGTTTCGAATGCTTGGTTTTCAACAGAACACAAAATGCGGCCTCCCTGGAATTTGTCTTCTAATGTTAAAAATAAGGATTGGTGTCAAAGGACATTTAATCATGATTTTCATTCCTTTTCACTTAATAGTGTATTTTGAAAGTGCTACTTGATACCTAAAAAAAACCTCATGAATTCTTTTAATAATTTCCTTCTGCCTTGAAATAAGGAGGATTTATGCCAAAAAAAGCTGGAACCAACAAAGATTTGGGACTGTATTAAACCGTATGGCTTTTTCTTTTTTTGAAAGCGTGTCAGAATATTGTCTTCTCCAGTTTATAATTTCCCCCCTTATCTTCTTGCCTACCAATTGTATAATAGTTAAAAGGTCACCTCTTTCTCATCCCATCACCAATGTATATACATTCTTCCAATTACCCATAAAGGGCAGATGTTTCCAAGGAATTATTTATTGTTTATTAGCCAAAAGGCAAAGGCCATCGAGAAGACTCTGTGTCACACGTATCAATTCTTGACATTAGCATTTAAGAATCCCTAAGCCTAGAGGGAAAAAAAAAAAAGCCACATCGACTATATTTCTAAGAATTTGTTAACTGCCTGCCTGCTAAAATGCATCTCTATGGTGGATCTGAAAAACTGCTTTCTTATGTTTATTGAGTGGCTACATGCCTGGCACTGTTAAAGACACCGGAAATATAGCAGTAAACAAAAGAGAAAAAATCCCTGTGCTTTACAGCTCTGAGAAGGAAGTCTCAGTTTCTTCAGCAGTTCCAGCTTATTAAAAGTAATAACTGGACGTAAAAGATGACTAGAGTCCAAAGAAATCCAGACTTTTTCAGATTGTGAACTTCTTTTGGGTTGGTGCCCTCCTGGAAGGAAGAACTGAGAGGCATGCATCTCCCAACTCCTTGTCTGCCCAATTAAGTTGCTACGAACTTGACTCCCACTCATGGCAACCCTATATGTGTCAGAGCAGAAATGTGCTCCATATGGTTTTCAGTGAATGGTTTCTCAGAAGTAGATCACCAGGTCTTTGTTCCAAGGCACCTCTGGGTTGACTTGAACCTCCAACCTTTCGGTTAGCAGCCAAGTGCGTTAACCATTTCCACCACCCACAGACTCCCTACCCAGACCAGTGTTTGTTAAACTCATAAATATTTTGTTTTAACCAAAGATGGTCCATTTCTAGGCAAAGAACCTTTGGGTCCATGGAATGATCTCTCTATATAAAGGACCAACAATCCTTCAGGTTTACCTGATTATCCACATGCAAAAACAACTATTCTTTGAACTTCCCTGATAGCAGAAAAATTAGTTTAGTAACTGAAGTTTCAGTCAAGCAATGTAAGGAAGTATTTTCACACTGTTTTGCACCTAGGTTGGTCTTATAAGTGCAATGCTATGGAATGGCATGGATTATGGAATAAATTGGGAGAAGCCCAGGAATTTCCCATCTATCCATACTCCGCTCTCCCTACCTCCAATTTCTTTCTTCTACCCAGAGGTCTCACAACAGGAAAAAAAAAAAAAATCAGCCATTGGACTGGTTATTCCTCAGTGCTGAATTGTCTTCTCTAGTATCATTTTTTACATATGCAGACACCTCCCAGAGGACTACTCTCTGCTAACAGTTGCTGTACCTGGAAGATGGGAGGGAAGAAACACTTAAGAACTCAATCTTCATGCTAGACACTTTACATGTCATATCATTTAATTCCTACAATGATCTGGAAGAGCAGATTTTCTCTTCTTATAGATGAGAAATCTGGGGCTCAGAGAGGGTAAATGACATACCCCCAGATCACACAGTCCTCATGCTGGAGCCAATAGTCAAAAGTGACCTTTCTCTCCCTTCCTCTGAATTCATTTATCGAACTCCTCTCCTCTGCGGCGCACACCCTAAGGAGGTCCTTGAGAGTGATGACTGCCTGGCAAGCGCTGAAAAGGGGGAAAAGAACAGAGAAATGAAATGAGAAAAAAGGAAACATTTTGCTGACATTACCATTTTCTCTGAGGTCAGATCCAGCACAGGGCTACATTCTGACTGCTTTGATAAAATTCCTGATTCTCAGAATTACTGACTTGGCAAGACCTTAGAAGTCATCTAGCCCAACCCAGCATTAAAAGCTTTATTCAGTCATTAACTCACTTTATTACTGTTGGTGATCTGGGAAGCAGTATCATTCACTTGGCAAGTGAGCTGCATTTCTCTAAACCACAGCTTTCCACTGTCTCATCGTGAGCTGGTATAGAGAGACTTGACTTTAATAATAATTCTTTATATCTATTTAGCTCTTCACATGCATTCTGCCCTTTAAGCTCTCATTTCTGTGATATAGGGAGGGGATATTTTATAGGGGCACAAACGGTTTGCGCACGACTACTCACCTAAAGGTTGGCAGTTTGAACCCACCTAGCAGCACTGCCGAAGAAAGGCCAGGCAATCTGCTTTCATAAAGATTGTTGTTGTTGTTAGGTGCCATCGAGTCAGTTCTGACTCACAGGGAACCTATGTACAGCAGATCGAAACACTGCCCAGTCCTGCATCATTCTCACAATTGTTGATATGTTTGAGCCCATTGTGGCAGTCACTGTGTCAATTCATCTCACTGAGGGTCTTCCTCTTTTACACTGACCCTCTACTTTACCAAGCATGACGTCCTTCTCCAGGGACCGGTCCCTCCTGATAATACGTCCAAAGAACAGGAGATGAAGTCTCACTGTCCTCCATTCTAAGGAGCATTCTGGCTGTACTTCTTCCAAGACAGATTTGTCCGTTCTTCTGGCAGTCCATAGTATATTCAATACTCTTTGAAAACACTGTAATTCAAAGGCATCAGTTCTTCTTTGGTCTTCTTTATTCATTGTCCAGCTTTCACATGCATATGAAGCAATTGAAAACACCATGGCTTGGGTCAGGTGTACCTTAGTCTTCAAAGTGACATCTTTGCTTTTTAACACCTTAAAGAAGTCTTTAGCAGCAGATTTGCCCAATGCAATACGTCATTTGGTTTCCTGACTGCTGCTTCCATGGGCGTTGATTGTGGATCCAAGTAAAATGAAATCCTTGACAACTTCAATTAATTTTTCCATTTATCATGATGCTCCTTATTGGTCCAATTGTGAGGATTTTTGTTTTCTTCATGTTGAGGTGCAATCCATACTGAAGGCTCTGTAGTCTTTGATCTTCATAGTAAGTGCTTCAAGTCCTCTTTACTTTCAGCAAGCAAGGTTGTGCATCTGCATATTGCAGGTTGTCAATGAGTCTTCCTCCAATTCTGATGCTGCATTCTTCATACAGTCTAGTTTCTCAGATTATTTGCTCAGCATACAGATTGAATAAGGATGGTGACAGGATACAACCCTGAGGCATACTTTTACTGAGTTTAGACCACGCAGTACCGCCTTGTTCTCTTCAAATGACTGCCTCTTGGTCTATGTACAAGTTCTACATGAGCACAATTAAGCGTTCTGGAATTCCCATAAAGATGACAGCCAAGAAAACCCAATGGAGCAATTCTATTCTTGTAACACATGGGGTGGCCATGAGTCGGAATCTGACTGAATGGTAATGGGTTTGGTTTTTCTATTTTATAGTAGAAAGAGTTAGGATCTAGGCCATATAGATCTGGATTCAAATTCCCGCTCTGCAACAGACCAGTCATTTGAACTTGGGCAGATCATTTAATCTTCAGGCTTCCTTGGGAAAGTTGTCTTTTTTTTTTTTTTTTAAGCCTCCAAGTCCTCATCTGTCAAATGGGTACAATAATATCTCCCACATGAAGTTGAACTAAGGATTAAATGAGGTCAGGTATGTAAGTATTTGCTCATGGGAGGTGCTCAGGGTTGGTTGCTTTTCTCTTTCCCTTTCTTCTTTTTACAGCTGAGGAGCTGGAGGGGAGAAGAAGTAAATCAACTTTCTCCAGGTAACAAGGCCAGTGATTGGTGAAAGGAGACTAAACCTTTTTTACTGTAATTCTAGGCCTCCTTGTCCTTTCCCATCCTGCCTGGAATAACTTTCTCTTCCTTCTCCGCCCTTTGGATTGGTACACACCTTACCCTTTTACCTAACTCCTGATTTCTTTGTAGTACATACTCTCCCACTCCAGGCCTTCTGTTCTGCTGTTCCAGCTCACTGTTAGTTTCTGTGCATAGTGCCTTTTGCTAGTTTCCTCTGTGTTTTGCATGCTCTTTGGAATTTAAGACAAATGGATGGGGTGCTTTCAGCCATGTCCCTCCACTGTGAAATCTGGTTCTCATATAGGAGACAGAGCAGCTGTGGCGGCATTCTGGCAGATGGGCTCCGAGTCTCCTGGCTTCTGGTGCCCTGTGTGACTGCTTCAGCTGCCTTCTGAGTTTTGATGACGGCTCCCATCGCACTGCAGCTTCCCCAATGCTCACCTAACAAAGTCAGATTTAAACAGCCCTCCACTTGGCCTTCCACATACCTTTGTAGCACACAGAGCTGGTGCAGCCCATTGGGAGCCCCTCAAATGCATCACTGCCAAAGGAATTAGTGTTTTTTTTTTAAAGGGGCCACTCTTCCAAGGCTACACAGAAATATATGCAAGTCTTCTAAAACTATCTTTATTTAGGTCGTTCAAAATGCATGGTCACATTGTTGCACCGGGGTGAAAAGAAATATGCATACACAACGTACATATTAATATGGAATACATAATAAAAGATACTTGTCACTCATTTCCTTTATCATAAATTCAAGTAGTACAGTTAGAATATTACCCAACCCAGAGAAAAATAGTATCATAGATCTCAGAGAATTCTCAAGAGATCATCTAGTCAACCTACCTGTCTATCTATAAGCAGAGGGAATGTCTAAACTGATAAGAATTGAGAGTTAACGTTCCCTTATTGAAGATCTCTAGGGATAGTATTCTGCTCTAAAGCCTATTTACATATGTAAAATGGTTTGCTTACCACCAAACAACAACCCGTTGGGAATTCCCACAAATAATAAGCAGCGTATTTATTCTCCTTCCTGGGGAAGGCTCTAGGGACGTGATCTTAGAAAACTTGTCAAGAAACCGTATGTCACATTCCCTTCTAGTCCATGGGACCTACCTCATTCCCTTTAGGCTCCCTGACCCCTTACTCAGAAGGGTGCTCGTGTGTTTGCCCGCCATGGCCAAGGCTGATGCCTCTTGTCCACAGGACCGTTGGTGATTACCATTGTCATAGATATCTGGGAAGGCAAAAACAAAAATAAATTTAGCTGTTAGTAAGAGTTCTTATGGACCCTGGGTGGCGCAAGTGGTTTGCAATCAACTGCTAACCTAAAGGTTGATGGTTTGAACCCACCCAGCAGCTCTGGGGAAAAAAGTCCTAGTAAAGTGCTTCTGTAAAGGTTACAGCTAAGAAAAGCCTATGGAGCAGTTCTACTCTGTAATACATGAGACTGCCATGAGGTGGAATTGCCTTGATGGCAAAGGGCTTGAGATGTTTGTTTGTTTGTGTTTTGTTTCTGTTTTTAAGAATTCTATGCTTTTTTTGGGTCTCCATTAGAATTAAGACTCTCACAGTCCGTTGCAAACCAGCTTTCCTCTTACACTTTATTCTCTTCCCCAAAGCACCTGCCAAGGCCTCAAGGAACGAAAGAAACGAAAGGAAAGGACAAACTGTACAAGGAGCAGTAGAGATGGCCCTCTTGATCCCATAGTGTTCCAGAGAGCCTGCCCCTCCCCATATCTTCTCCCATTCCAGAGAGCTGACCCCTCCATAGTCAAGCAAAGCAAGACAATCAAATCATATCAAAAGAGAGCAAAGCAAAAACGCAGACCGCGTGTGGGAGCATACAGAAGACAAGGAGACTTTTCTGCACCTTGCCTGACTGTCCACCATGCTAGAGCTTCAGGCAAGGTCTTAAACTTCTTCACACAGTTGCCAGACTTCATTCGAAAGGGTGACTAGAGTTTATCTCACTTTCCCTGGATCCGCATCTCTCCAGAAAAATCCAAAGTTACAGTAACCTAACCTTTGTGTAGTAACAACATATCAATAGTCCCCCCAAAACAGTTTTAAAATATGCTTGTAAATAGCATTGTAGGAAAGAGGGGAAAACAAGTATGCACAAAGAGATGGCTTAGCCATTTTGTGAGCTGATTAGAGAAAAAGAAAACTAATTTTATTCTTTCCGGGAGAAAGGAGGGGAAACTAATAGATGTATTCAATCTGTTGTTGTTAGTTGCCAGTTGAGTCATTCCGGCACATGGTGACCCCGTGTGTGCAGAGTAGAACTGCTCCATAGTGTTTTCAAGGCCATGACCTTTCAAAAGCAGATTACCAGACCTGTCTTCTGAGGCACCTCTTGCGGGGTTCAAACCACCAACCTTTCCATTAGTAGTCAAGTGCTTAACCTTTGCACCACCCAGCCTTAACCAATACTCAATCTAAGAATTGCAATCTACAGCCCCACTGGGGAAAACCCTGTCCTCACCAGGAGCTAGTCATCTCCATCCTATTGGTAATTCCACCCTAGGGACTCTCCCAGGTCCCCTGAGCCCTTGAAGGTTCTAACATCCACTCTCTGTGGACCCCAGCCACTGGCTCAATGCTGATTTTGGACACAATTGCTTGCCCTTAGTCTGTGAGTCTACTTAGAGTTCCCATTAACATTTCGGTGTTTCTTATAAACATGAAAACACATTTCATTCTCTTATTGTCTGTTGTATCTCTCCTTCATAGATTGCCTCGTCTTCCTGGTCAGAGCCTGGGATTTTGTCCTTTCCTGCCCAGCCCAGCCCAGCCCAGCCCAGCCCAGCTGTGCACAGCCCAGCCTAGTTGCTGACACGGAAGCCTATTACCTGTATTCTTGGTCTCGCCCCTCGGTGGCTTCAGGTGTATTAACCTGGCTCCATAAGGTTTGGAGCAAGAGACTAACACGTCTGAACTTTGGTGACAAGGATTTATTGTCATTATACTTAAGATGCAAAACCATAAGGGACATTTTCTCCTCATCTCCACACCCTTTCTAGGTTCCAGTGCTTCCAATCACATTATGAGTGATCTCAACCTTGACCTTATTTTCCACAAAAGAGAGAACTGAATAGGGTGGGTCTGAATAGACTTGTCTTCTATTAATGCTTCTCTGTAAACCATTTGTCCCTGAGTGGCGCAAAGAGTTTGCACTTGGCTACTAACCAAAAGGTTGGCAGTTCGAAGCCATCCAGCAGCACCTGGAAGAAAGTCCTAGTGATCTGCTTCCATAAATATTATAGCTTAGAAAACCCTATGGAGCTCAGTGCTACTCTGTAACATATGGGGTCACCTTGGGTTGGAATCAACTCAGTGGTAACAGGTTTTGGTTTTTTTTTAATAAACCCCTTGGTGCTCTTGTCTTCCAACTTCAGTTCAACTTCCTCATTACTGCTTTCAGATCTCCTCCCCTCAGCTGTGAATCCTATGACTTGCCTTCTAGATCATACTTGACTTGGTTGCAGTCCCTCTCCACCTGTCTGCCCCCCTAGAGCAGCCCTCACCTGATCAGTTTAGGACGTGGACACAAGTCTGCACACCGCACCTTGGACACAAGGGCATGATGAACTTAGCCAGCACAGGGAGGAGGTTCTGGCTTTTTCAGAATGCAGCAGTGGAGCTTCTAACATGGCTGCAAGACTTACGACCCTACACATTTTGTGATTCTCAGAGTAGCAGAGAGAGTGGTCTTTCTGGGTTTCTACCTGCCTGGGGAGGGTAAAAAGTGGGTCATCCTCATGTGCATCTAGACATGTGGGCAGAGACCACTCATTTGGCAATCTGCCACCTTAGACATGGCAAGGATTGGTCAGGGCCATTCTGGGGAGGGGGAGATGGATTGGTAAATGGGACTCTTCCCAGAATCACTTTCGGTCACTGATCAGGTAGAGCTAAACTCTGCCTACTTTAAGTGACTTAAGCCGGGGAGACCAGGACTGTGGTAACCTGCACCTGGACCAGCAGCTGCCTTCACTGCTGGGAGACTTCTTAGGCTGCTTCCCTTCCACCCCCACCAGTGTTCAGATGACCCATTGAGGGTACAGACTTCCCAGCACGTAGTCACAGAGCAAACCGACAAGAAGCTGCCCCGTTCTTCAGTTTTCATTAGAGCCTCACCCCCAGGCTCAGCCCCGGGTTGCCTTCATGCCTAAACTCAACTGCTCCTGCTAGTGTTTTGGTGCTGTTTGAAAGAACACCTGCTAACCAGGCCTGAATGCAGCATTTGCTGCTGGGACCTGATACCCACTCTGGCTCATCCTCACCCGTGGGTCTGACCAAAAGGGCTGACGTTCCCAAAGCTGAATCTTTGAGGGTAGGAGCAAGGCCTACAGGCTCATGTTCATTCATGGAGGAAGGAAGAGAAGGTGAAGATGCCTCTGAGAGAGAAACTTGGCTCTCTGGATTCCAATGCCCAGTGGGAGGCATTAAAGTTGCCCTTCGGGACTCAGAGACAGTGAGGATATTTAGGTGGTCTGGTTCATTCAGCTCTGGCTATGAGAAAACCTGGAGAAACAGTCTGACAACAAGACCCAGGCTGTCCTCTTATGAGGTGTGAACAATGCTCTCAAGGAGCTCCAGATCCTAAAAGCATGTTTCTTTGAAATTGCAAAGCTGCCATCACTTTAGGAGCCCTGGTGGCAAAACAGTTAAGTGCTTGGCTGCTAACCAAAAGGTCAGTGGTTCAAACCCACCAGCCCTCTGCAGG
Source organism: Trichechus manatus latirostris (assembly GCF_000243295.1). Taxonomy (NCBI): domain Eukaryota; kingdom Metazoa; phylum Chordata; class Mammalia; order Sirenia; family Trichechidae; genus Trichechus; species Trichechus manatus. The sequence continues at coordinate 18,503,064 of NW_004443966.1, read as the reverse complement.
AGAAAAGACCTGATGATCTGCTCCCATAAAGATTATAGCCTAGGAAACCCTATGAGGCAGTTCTATTCTGTCACATGGGGTTGCTATGAGTTGAAATTGATTCGAGGGCACCCAACAACAACCACTTTAGCACTAACTTCTGAAGAAGTACTTCAATCTAAGTACTTCACGTGGTCTTCAATCTAAGGTGTTGAAAAATTCCTTTCAAGCTGTTTTGTTAGGATCTTGGTTTTGTCTGCTGAGCATCAGTCCTTTTAGAGAAAAGCATTTCCCTCACACACTATACGATTCTGGGGAAAACTACAACTCATAGGGTCCTGCCCCTTCCAGCCAGGAGTGGATTATCCAATAGGCAAGGTAAGCATGGTGCCCACCTTGCTTACAAGATCATCTGTAGTGCTGAGAAGGCAGGAGGGGACAGGAGAGCTGGACGAATGCAAACGGGGAATCCAAGGTCGAGAAGGGGAGAGTTTTGACCAATGTCACAAAACAATATGCGTGTTAATTGTTTAATGAGAAACTTATTTGCTCTGTAAACCTTCACCTAAAGCACAATTAGGAAAAAAAAAAAAGATTGACCAAAAAAAAGATCATTTGTAGTGAACAATTTCACTTTTTCTTTTTATCACATCAAAGATTCTGGTTCTATGACCGCCTTGACAGGGAACACAACAGAGAGTTCCTGACGGAGCATGAGAAAAGTGGGGTGCAGAACTCAAACTCTAGTAAAAAGACCAGAGTTAATGGTCTGACTGAGAGTGGAGGATCCCCAGAAAGCATGGCCCCGAAACTCTCTTGCCAGCCCAGCACTAAAACCATTCCCGAGGTCAACTCTTCAGTCAAAGATTAGACTAGACTATGGGACATAAAACGATACATGTGAAGAGCGTGCTTCTTAGCTCAGGTAGATATATGAGACTAAATGGGCAGCTCCTGTCTGGAGGTGAGATGAGAAGGCAGAGGGGGCAGGAGCTCGTTGAATGGACACAGGAGATACAGGGTGGAAAGGAGGAGTGTGCTGTCACAGTATAGGGAGAGCAACTAGGGTCACATAACAATGCATGTGTAAATTTTTGTATGAGAGACTAACTTGAATTGTAAACTTTCGCTTAAAGTATAACAATAAAAAGAATAGCATACTGGCAAAAGATGAAAAGAATACATATTAAGCAATTAAAAAAAAAAAAGATTCTGGTTCTAGGTATAGCTGGCATCTGTCCCTCTCCCAACCCCACAGCACCTTTCTAAAGAATCAAAGCCTCTTTTCAAATTTACAGTCCGTCCCTGACAGGGGTGGACAACCCAGTAAGCAAGGTAAGCACAGACTTACTTGTGCTTACTTACTAATCTGTAGTGAACCACAATTTCACATGGATTGCATCACATCTTTGATGAAATCTTTGGTGAAGCCCATGTGAAATGGTTTGCTACAGATGGTCTGGTAAGCAAGGTAAGCACCGTGCTTCCCTTGCCTATTGGATGATCCACCCTGCCTCCATCACAATCAGCAATCAATCTGTCTCTCCCAGGCATTTGAACATGGAGTGGGAACACAGAGGGTCAGAAGGCAGATGGAGGTGGGCTCTTGGAAAAACTATCACACTGGAAGAAGGCAGCCCAGCATTATTATCACCCTCATGTCACAGGTGGGAAAACTGAGGCTCAGAAGATAAATAAAATATTTTGTCCAAGGCCCCACACTAGTAAGTGGACAAGCTAGCATTTGAATCCAGGTCCATGTGACTCTCGTATCCATGATTGTTCACTCACCACAATAGTTTCCATGACTAAGACCTTATTTCCATTCTACAGAATAGAGAAATTAGGGAGAATCGGCTCTAGAGCTTGCCCACTTCATTCAGGGAGTTAGATGCAGAGGCATACACAAGATTCCATTATTTCTCATTTATATGCAGAGTATCATGGTATTTCCTCTCCACCTTGCTGCAATTCCCCACATCAGCTCATCCTTGTGTTTCTCGCACATCCTATATTAGCCAATGAAGGGTTTGCCGTTGTTTTCAATGCACACTATTCTCAGATTTCAGGTCTGCCCTTACCTTCACCTCCATTAAACAGTCCCTGCCCTATGCACGTCCTCTATTTTCCCGAATCCTGCTTTTCTCAACCAATTACTATGCCCCCAACTTGAGTTACCCGCCTGGCCCCGATTGCCTATAAAGCAGGCTGGAAGCCAGAGTGTCCCTGTAAATACTGAAATTGTTCTTCCATTTTGTCATTAGACTTTATGTTTTAACCAAATAAAGCATGTGTATTGAGGGACACTGGGATCTCTTCGAGATGGTTTATTTTCATACGACCCACAAGCTTCTTTCTTCCTGATGAGTCAGCACCCCCACTCTGCTCCCCCTGCTCCAGGGGTAACAAGGCACAAAGACTGTCAAGCATCAGCCCATAAATGACTCTAAATGCACCTATTATTCCACTGTTTTTCCAGCTGATTCCTCTGGAGTTCAATACTCTGTTCTAGGCAGTTCCAAGTGTCAGTATATCTTGCTGAAGACTCACAGGGTTCAAAACAGCATTGGATTTCTTCGGTGTACTGTATGTGTTGGGAAAACAAAAAGCAAACAAAAAATTCTGGTTTGAAAATCAGCTTCTTTTCATAATCTTCAAAGGGGAAACTTAAATACAATGTCAGCCTCATCCAATTAGCCCAGAAGCACATGTCAGGCTGTGTCTGTGAAGATAAACTCCAGAGGAAAAGACCTGCTTGACATACCTCTTGTGGACTTGAAAACCACTCTCAGTTCTGTGTGGCCACCTGCCTTGATGTACTTAGAAGCCACACAAGGTGTACTGTAATTTAACATAGCATGAGCACAATTATTTCCTCTTTGGGGTCCAACGGTCATGATCACATGTGCTTGGGTTAATACTTGCTGTCACTTCTCTGCTTCTGCTACTAACTCCATCAACTCCTTTTTTTTTTTAAGTGCCTGCCTTTCTAGGCACTGTGGGAGGGAGACCCAATAAATGGCCAAGTACATCCCTTTCAAGGGCCTCTTAATACCAGTAATGTAAGCAGATTGTATCACTGGTGGCTGGACCCTGAAGAGAATTTGAATTCTAGCTAGAGCAGCCGGAAATAGGCTTTTTAAATCCTTCCTTGCCGGATTCTAACCTGCTTGGGAGCGGGCTGCCCACTTTTGCTGGTCTCCTAGCAACCAAGCCCCTTTCTCTACAGGCACTGCGGCTGTCCACCGGGCAAGGCTTGGGAGAGTCAGGCGCTCTGCCTTCCCCAGCACAGGGCAAGGATGGCACCGAGGGAACGGGTGTGAGCTACTTGGAGAAATTGCTAAATGGTCTGTAAATGTACTGAGGGAGACAATCTAAATGGGGGACCTTTCACACATTTTTCAGGGGAATCTTGGGATTTAAATTCATCCTTCTGCTTCCTTCCAATAATAGCTTACATGCACGGAATGCTTTGTATTTTACCAAACATTTTTGCCTCCATTACCTCATACAATTTCCCCACAAGAGCCTTGAAAGACCTCTCCTGTGGGAAAAAGCAGAGGGGGAATTTTGTAAGTTCACTTTTAGATGCTTTTAAAGAACCAAAGAAGAAACTTCAGGTCATTCAATTAGTTTAAAAAAAAAAAAAAAAACCATTGCCATTGATTCAATTCCAACTCATGGCAACCCCTTGTGTTATAGAGCAGAACTGTTCTATAGGATTTTCTTGGCTGTATTCTTTATGGAAGCAGATCGCCAGGCCTTTCTTCCATGGCACCTCTGGGTGGGCTCACACTGCCAACCTTTAGGTTAGTAGTCAAGCCCAAACTGATTGCACCACCCAGGAACCTATTCAGTTATTGTTGTTAGCTGCCGTTCAGTGGATTTCAACTCATGGCAACTTCATGTGTGAAGAGTAGAACTGCTCCATAGGGTTTTCAAGGTTGTGACTTTTTGGAAGATCTCCAGGCCTGTCTCCAAGTTGCCTCTGGATGGGTTCGAACTGCCAACCTCTTGGCCAGTAGTCGAGCACTTAACCGTTTATGCCACCCGGGAACTCCTTCTACTAGTAGGATCAAAAAATAAAAATAAAAAAAAGGAAGCGGGACAAATCCCAAACACCAGTCTTTAGCTATTATTATTAGTGGTAATTCAAGGTTCTGGCCAGCTAATCTTTGCCTATGTGTCTGGGAGTTTGAGTGGAGCCCAGGAAAGGTGGAGTATTCTCGTTCTCGCCCCTGCTCTGTCCTTTACCTTCTCCCTCCTCCAGCAGCTACCTTTGGGATTGAAATTGATGGGAGGCTTCTGATTCATAACGGTCTTATTCTGAGTTTTCCTTATAAAATTCTTCCCTTTCGGTGATAAAAGAAAATGCAGAAGGGAGAAAAAGCTCCTTCATTCTCCTCCAAGACAGAAGGAAGAGAAGCAAAATCTTCTCACCTACTCAGAAACCCTGCAAAGTCTCTCTTAGCTGGAGATGGAGAGCCAGCTTTTGAACTGTGAGTCAGAAAATTTGGCCCATTGAGAAGTATGTGCTTGTTTGTGTTTCCCTCTGTCGTTTGTGGATCAGAATTCTTTGAAAGAAGTTATTGATTCACTGTGGCTTACAGCATCTTTATAATTTTAATAAGGTTCTAACAACTGGTGTAAGGAGCCCTGGTGGCACAATGGTTAAGCAATCAGCTGCTAACCAAAGTGTCAGTGGTCTGAATCTACCAGCCCTCCAAGTGAGAAAGATGTGGCAGTCCCCTCCCATAAAGATTTCAGCTTTGGAAACCCTATGGGGCAGTTCTACTCTGTCGTATAGGGTCACTATGAGTTGGAATTGACTCAATGGCAATGGGAACAACTAGCATGATTGTTCCAAAAGGCTCTGCAGAAGACAGGACCTAAAAATGTGGTGGAGTCCCTGGGTGGTGCAAACAGTTAATGCTTTCAGCTGCTAACCAGAAAGGTTGGAAGTTAAGGACCATGCAGAGGCACCTCAGAAGAAAGGCCTGGCAATCTACTTCAGAACAATCAGCCATGGAAAACCCTATGGAGCACAGTGCTGCTCCTTGGGGTCAACTCAATGGCAACTGGTTAAGACTTTATTTGGATTTCACCTAATTTCCACTTCTGTCCTTTTTCTGTTCCAGGAGCCAGTCCAGGATCCCACATTGCATTTAGTTGTCCTGTTCCCTTAGTCACTTCCGGTCTGGGACAGTTTTTCAGTCTTTCCTTGTCTTTCATTCCCTTGACACTTTAAAAAAGTATTGGTCAGATATTTTGTAGAATGTCTCTCAGTTTGGGTTGGTCTGAATTATTTTCTCATGATTAGACTGGGGTTATGGATTTTTCAGAAAGAATACCAAAGAGGTCACGTCCCCATCTCATTACATCGTATCAGGGACTATCTGATACCCATACGGCATCACTGATGATGTTAACCCTGATCATTGGGTTAAGGTAATGTTTGCCAGTTTTCCCCACGGTAAAACTACTAATTTCCGCTTTCCATACTCTGTTCTTTGGAAGTGAGTCACTAAGCCCAGCTCACCCTGGGTGGTGGGAGGTAAGAGGAGAGGGTATCTACATACATTATTTGGGAAGATTATTTCTTTCTCTTCTGTTTATTTATAAAATATACATTTTAAAAAACCATGATAAACACTCTGGAAGTTCGGTATTCCTGGGATGAAGTAAAGACAAGTAAGTACTCTCAGGCAAGGTACTAAAAAGAGATTCAAAAAGTAGAAAGCTGATCTAAATAAAGCATTTTAATATCATGAAATTTTGAAATTGATAATGGAGTCTTTTATCTAAAGTGGTTTAAAAAACACAATACCTACAGAAGAATGCATTATTTAACCATTTTGTAATACAGCCTCATTATTAGAAAGGATAGCAAACCACAAGATGTTCATTGTAAGAGACCTTGCTAAGGACTGGGGGTTACGTCTGAATTAAGGTCATAGAAAGAAATATTCCAGGGCAAACATAATATTGCCCCTTGTGAAGTATGAATGCTAATTTTCAGGATTCAAAAGCAAAGAGAAGGAAAGGTACCCACTCCTTTGCAAAACAGATTACAGAATTCCTGCAGGGTACTGCTGGCCAGAGTTTGGTCCTCTCCTGTGAGGAAATGCAGAAAAACGCAGCATTTGATCCCCCAGGCAGCCTGGAGTGTCTCTAGAAGGAAAAGTACCTGTTTCTAGCTTGCAGTTGGAAGAAAGCACGGAGCTGGGTCTGCAGAAGCCAGTTGTCCTTCGGAAACGTCCAACAAGGCATGGACCAAGCAACAAGGGACCAGAGGTTTCCCTGGTTGGAGCAGTAACAGTGGAGAGGTCTAAGCCCAACATTCATTCTAAAACCAAGGCAAAAACAACCAACCAACCAATAAAAAAATGCATTAATTATTTTGAACCCTCTTACAAAGCTAGTTTGAAAACATATAAAGAATATTTGATCAGTCTTTTTAAAAATGAGGTTAAAAAAATAATAAAAGCCCATATTAAAAATAAATACAGCCAAAAGGGTATACAATATCTTAAGCCTCTGGGCCCATTATTGAGAGGCAGCCTCTACTAATGGCTTCTTATGTTTCCAAAGGCAAAGAAGGCTACTGCAGCATTATTTGTAATAACCAAAAGGTTGAATGCCAGCTAAGAGTCCATCAGTACTGAACTAGTTGAATAAATGATGGTGCACCCAAACAATGGGATGCTATGTAGATATTGCAATGAATGAATCAGTTACAAGGGTGTGTATTGGAAGATGTGCAAAATATATCATTAAGTGAAAAAGGAAACATGTTACAGCATGCATTGGCTTTCTGATTTGGGTCATAAGAGTTTCACTCAAAAATAACTGTCCCTGTGGAAGAGAACTTCAAATTCTTAAAGAACTGGACTTATTGGACCTATTGAGGCTAGAGAAGTCCCCCAGACTATAGCCCTGAGTTACTCTTCAAACCTGAATTGAAACTATCCCCTGAAGTCACCTTTAAACTAAGTAACAGTTTAGCCCAAAGAGTAAAGATTGTCACCCTTGAGTATTGTGTTCTTTTAAAAAATTATCTATATAAGATCAAATGATCAATAGCTATTTTAAAGCATAGTAGGTAGACAGGGACGGGAGAGAGATGCGGCAGCATGCTTCCGTAAAGATTTACAGCCTTGGAAACCTTATGAGGCAGTTCTACTCTGTCCTACAGGATTGCTGTGAGTCAGAATCAACTCAACAGCAGTGGGTTTGGTTTGGTTTTGGAGGGGGGCAGGGAATTTAAGTCAATGGGAGTGAAATAACTAGAAGAGAAATAACGGAGAATGTTGGCACCGTGCGAAGACGGTAACCGATGTCACTGATCATTATGTCTAGAAACCGTTGAATGGGAGTGGGTTTTGCCATGTGTATTTTCACCAAAAATAAAATAAAACACAAAATTAATAAATAACTGTCCCAACATTACCACTAGGATTGGTCTTACCAAACTATGTAAAGAGAAAAGTCACAGACTTGGCAACAGTGTGTTGGAGAAGATTGTCCCAACTAACATGATGTTACCGCTGCATTGTCTTGAATCTTAAATGTCAGTAGAAATTCTGCCCTTAACATTAACATAGCACTTCCTAGAATAACTCGTGGCATACTGCGACAACCTCCACAAACATCATGTTTCATTGATTCTAAGATGCCCATTTTTGTCACATTTCAGCGACTCTGAAATCAGGATGTGTCTTCAAATTTCTTTGGCCAGGTGAGAGCTGGTGATGGGGCCGTGATTGCCTGAACACGTGCAACAAAACTTGCAGCAAAATATCCAGGAAATATTAATGAAGAACTCTTTTTAAAAGATGTTGCATCACTGAGGATGATATTGTCCGTCTGTGTGTGTGTGTGTGTGTGTGTGTGTGTGTGTGT
>NW_004443966.1:18461169-18495083 GCF_000243295.1 Trichechus manatus latirostris | reverse complement strand
GGTGTGGTGTGTAAAGGGGATGAGGGTGGAGAGGAAAGCCTTCAGTACTAATTCAAAAACTATCTAGCAGGGCCAGACTTCGAATGAGAAGAAATTTTAAGAATACCGTAACCAATTTATTTTGCTTAAAATTTCCTCTTTATGGATGCACAAGAGTAATATGTAATAAAAATCTTTGTCTAAAAAAGTTTAAAAGAGCTCTTTCAGTAAGTATAACAAACTCTAATAAGATAAAACAGCATGATATCAAAGTTTAATTGGTATCTTTTATTATTTCTTAGCCAACTGTAAAATACTGGTGCATCTTCCAAATGATGGTGTTTTAGATTCAATGAAATATGGAGTGTGCTTCTTATTTAGGAATAAGTCCTGGTGGCACAGTAGTTACAGCTCTGGGCTGCTAACCGAAAGGTCGGTGGTTCAAACTCACCAGCCGCTCCTAGGGAAAAAGATGTGGCAGTCTGCTTCCGTAAAGATTTAAAAAAAAATTTGCCGTTGAATCAATTCCGACTCATAGCAATCCTATCGGACAGAGTAGAACTGCCCATAGAGTTTCCAAGGAGTGACTGGTGGATTCGAGCTGCAGACATTTTGGTTCACAGGTGAGCTCTTAATCACTGCACCACCAGCTGGTCCTTGGAAACCCTATGGGGCAGTTCAACTCTGTCCTATAGGGTCGCTATGAATCGGAATTGATTTGATGGCAATAGGTTTGGGTTTGGTTTTTTCTTATTTAGGAAAAACGAAAACATGCTCAAGGACTCAGAATAGACAGCTAGTATCTCTGGTGAATGCTCTTGTTTAAGTTGGATGATTTTTCAGGCACCCTTTTCCATCTATGAAAGATAAGATTTGGACCTGAAAACATTGTTCGAAAAAGGACAAGAGAGAACCATAGAGCAAAAGTGAAAGTGCTCTTTATTTACCTATTAATTACCTTTTTCATATAACAAGAGTATGTTAGCAATCATTCACTTGTTAATTCATTTCTTTCTCTGTAGCTTACCTTTTCTGAGGTCGTTCCAGTTTGAGGTTGAATACAAAGTCACTTTGATGATGATAGCTTGTATTTTGCTAATTTGCCCCACCTGCAATGGTAGCAGCCAGCTTCAAAGTTACTCCTCAATTAGCGAGCGTTTCTGGGATTACCTGGTGCCTCTCCTGCATTCTTAGTCCACTGCTACAAGGCTCTGTTGTTTTTTCTTCCCCTCTGGTTTGATCTTCTTCCATTGGGAGCAGCCGTGTTCACCTGGCACTGGCCCTTAGCCAGGCACTGCTGCTGCTTCCTGTGGCTGCTGCTGCTGCTGGTGCCGAAAGGCTGCCCCGTGTTCTTTTGCAAAGTGGAGGACAGAACTAGCTCCTTTTCAGGCTTACATTGTTGTCATGTTTTAGTTCCTCTTACTGGCTAGCAATGCATAATTGCCCTAAACTGAGCCAATCAGGGCTCTTCCCTGGGATTTTTTTTTAACTTGGAGTGGTCTAGTCTCTAGAGTGAGAAATATAATGGATGCAAGCTTGGGAGTTGCTGGTGCTAAACGTCTAGCTGTGGAAGAACTGGTTGAAAGAAGAAAGGCAGCATGAGGAGAGAGGGAGAGAGCTGCATTTCAGGCCCAGCTGTATCCCTGCCCTTCCTGTGGTCTGGTTAACCAGTTGCCATGGAGTTGATTCCGGCTCATGATGATCCCACATGTATCAGAGCAGAGCTGTGCTCCATAGGGTTTTTCAATGGCTGTGATCTTTCAGAAGTAGATCGCCAGGGCTTTCCTCTGAGGCGCCTCTTGGTGGGCTTAAATCTCCAACCTTTCAGTTAGTAGCCGAGCGCTTAACACTTTGCACCACCGAGGGACTCCTGTGGTCTGGTTACATGTTCAAATTTGCTTAAGATAATTTAACTTGATTCTTCCCATTTGCAAACCAAAGTATACTCCCCAACACTATGACCCTCCTCTTTCAGTATTTACACCCAGCCCTCTTCAAGCCTGAGTCCATGGGGGCTGAGATGGGAGATGAGCTCAGGTGATGGATAGCACACTGTACCGTCACTTGCCATCTCCATGGACCAAGGCTTTGGTCTTGGGCTAAACTGGTTTGTGGTTCTTTCCCAGGTTGAGTTCTCTACCAGAAGACTTCTTAGTCCCTCCTATAAATGGATTCCTGGTGGACTGGCCCCACGAGTTTTTGTCAGATATAGAAACAGTACAAAAATAGAAGAGCCCCATGCAAGTATTGGGCAAAAACACACCAATGATGGGAAGATACGCAATCTAGGAATGCTAAGGTGTCACTGCGCACCTCCCCCGCATGCCGACTCTTCTTTAGACAAGAACATTTGTCTATGTTCCCCAAGTAGTTTTTGTTGTTTTCTTCCCAGAAATTAAATTAATAAACTTACTATGTCTTTTGTGAAAGAGAATGTTTTTATCAACTTACTGTATTCTTTCTGCTTTTTGTGCTTTCTAGTTGTTTCCAGTCTTCTATCTCTTATTCTGCATTCTATGTTGTATTATAAATAATAATAGTTATGATTTATTTGCTTGAATTCTCTGTGGTAATTTAGAATTCAGAAAATTTATTTTTAATTATTTCACTAGTATCTTTGGGCTTAGAAAAGTAAGCCTTAAATCTTTCTTTCTTTATCACTGGCAAAAACATAAACCTTTTCACAAACTTCAGGTTGTTATTTTGTTCTTTTTAGTCATCACTGAGTGAAATAAATAGATCTAGACTCAGGGTTTGCCAGTAGACAAGTTGTATGGCGTTTGCTTGGCCCTACCAACACGAAATCAGAAAATTAGGCTGATATAAGAGACCCTTGCAGACATTTGTTGATATATCTCTGCTGGACCTAGGTGGGGTCCTCCATTCCAACAGATTTTCTAAACAAGAGAATCAGAAGCAGTCAGCAGTTTTTCTTTAGTGTCACGCATAAAGGCCACACACCTGAAGCACTCTTCCAATGCCCATGCCTGCTCACCATGTGTAGGTGACTCTACTACAGGATGTGGTGCTTCTCTGCTTGCTTCCTGCCACTTCCTTTTCTTGCATGCCAGGAGTTACGGTCTCCAAATGAATGTGTAGAACAACGCTGAAGGACTGCTAGGGGGCTGAGCCCAGCTTATTCAAAACACGACCCTTGCACATGTAGAAACCATTTGCTGAGTCATGGTGAACCATGTGTATCAGAGTAGAGCTGTGTTCCACAGGGTTTTCAAAGGCTGATTTTTCAGAAGTAGATTGTCAGGCCTTTCTTCTGAGGCACCTCGGGGTGGACTCAAACCTCCAACCTTCAGTTAGTAGCCAAGTGTGTTAACCATTTGCACCACCCAGGGATTCTCCCGCACATTTATGGAAAGGCAATTTGTTTTTCTAGATTGTCCGGTCTTCACCTGAATTAAGTATAAACACCGAAGACAGAATGTAAGTAATTTCTTTCTTCTCTGGGACCATCTGCCCTGTTCTCCTTCAGAGGATGGAGTACACAGGAGGTAACTCAGATAATATCTTTCTTAACCCTCTTCTTTGCTCCACAGTAGGCCTATGGCATTGTCTTATTTATCACTTCCAGTGCTGTTGCCAGTTTTATATTTCAGTGTATTTTTATGGCATTTTAACGGAAGGCAGGAGGAACTGTATCAGGAACAGCAAATCTGCTGCCATGCTAACCCAGAAGGCATCTATATTTTTTTTTCCAAAGTAAAGGATGTAATTTAAAACCTACCCAAGTCAGGAAATGCAAAATTTTGCAGTTCTTGTGGGAATATTATATCACCATCTCTGTATTCACTTAAGGTATTTCACTTAAGAGGCAGAGTAGTAACCTAAGATACTTCCTACTTTACAAGTACTAATGCAATAGTCATAGGTTACCATTTCATTAGGATTGAAGTAAGTATTTGCAGATGTGCATGCTAAGGGTGATTATCTTAATATTGTAGCAGTAGGGGGAAGGGGCAAACCCATCCATTTAAAAATGATTCATACTAAGCATGATGGTGTCTCATTATGAAAAGGTCTAATGTTACATTGGTACATTTCTCCTAGAAAACAAAAATCCTCACAACTGGACCAATAAGCAACATCATGATAAATGGAGAAAAGATTAAAGTTGTCAAGGATTTCATTTTACTTGGATCCATAATCAACACTCATGGAAGCAGCAGTCAGGAAATCAAAAGACGCATTGGGCAAATCTGCTGCAAAAGATCTCTTTAAAATGCAAAGATATCGCTTTGAGGACTAAGGTGCGCCTGACCTAAGCCGTGGTGTTTTCAGTTGCCTCATATGCATGTGAAAGCTGGACAATGAATAAGACTGAAGAAGAATTGATGCCGTTGAATCATGGTGCTGGCAAAGAGTATTGAATATACCATGTACAGCCAAAAGAACGAACAAGTATGTCTTGGAAGAAATACAGTCAGATTGCTCCTTGGAAGCGAGGATGGCGAGACTTCGTCTCACGTACTTTGGACATATTATCAGGAGGGACCAGTCCCTGGACAAGGACATCATGCCTGGTGTCATGAATTGAATTATGTCCCCCCAAAATGTGTGCATCAATCCGGCTGGGCCATGATTCCCAGTATTGTGTGGTTGTCCTCCATTTTGTGATTGTAATTTTATGTTAAAGAGGATTAGAATGGGATTATAACACCCTTACTAAGGTCACATCCCTGATCCAATGTAAAGAGAGTTTCCCTGGGGCGTGGCCTGCACCACCTTTTATCTTACAAGAGGTAAAAGGAAAGGGAAGCGAGCAGAGAATGGGGGACCTCACACTAGGAAGAAAGAAGCACCGGGAGCAGAGCGCTTCCTTTGGACCTGGGGTTCCTGTGCAGAGAAGCTCCTAGTCCAGGGCAACAGTGATAACAAAGACCTTCCTCCAGAGCTGACAGAGAGAGAAAGGCTTCCCTTGGAGCTGATGCCCTGAATTTGGACTTCTAGCCTACTAGACTGTGAGAAAACAAATTTCTCTTTGTTAAAGCCATCCACTTGTGGTATTTCTATTACAGCAGCACTAGATGACTAAGACACCAGGTAAAGTAGAAAGTCAGCAAAAAAGAGGAAGACGCTTGACGAGATGGATTGATACAGTGGCTGCAACAATGGGCTCAAATCTAACAACGATTGTGAGGATGGCGCAGGACCGGGCAGTGTTTTGCTCTGTTGTACACAGGGTTGCTATGAGTCAGAACCGACCCCACAGCGCCTAATAGGACATTGGTAACTTTACTTTCTTTAAGAAGTTCTGCATAGTATCAACAAATGTGAAAAAGGATTTTTTAAAGCTAGGGGGAAAGATACTGAGACAACAAAAAAGAAAACTGGAGGCTGTAAAACTTTGATATTTTATTTTGGTCGTGTTTTTTTGGACTGTTGTTTCCTTGCTGTGGAGTGCAGCAACTCTATGCTTTGTTTTTTCACATGTGTTTTTATACCTCTGCCCCCACTAAGAGGACAAGCCTGGGCAAGTCCTGCCCCTCTGTTTCATCAGTTGTGCATTGAGGCAGGGATACATGGGGGACAGGGAGTGGGTTGCATGACAGCATGAAGATCCAGTATGTTCTTGGCAGGCATAGCTAAGGGCCCAAGCTGGGCATTTCAGTCAGCCTCACAGTCTTGGAAGTGAAGAGTGGGGAGCAAACATTTATTAATCTCTGTTAATAGACTCTGACAGAAGGGATCTGTGATCCAGATCCCTCTGGACTCGGTGCTAGGGGATCACCCTGGGGCATCATGTTTGCATCCAGGCACCAGGTTTTAAGAGAGGTACCAAACCAAGAGAATGAGATGTGTTCAAAAAAGACTGGGTGGTCGAAAAAGAAAAAAACACGCACGCGCGCACGCGCACGCGCGCGCGCGCGCACACACACACACACACACACACACACACACACACACACACCCCACGACAAAAAGAATGGGGAAGAGGTAGAATATTTTCCGATTAAAATATTTTAAATGGCATTATACAGAAAACAAGGGGCCCTGGTGATGCAGTGGTTAAAGTGTTTGGCTGCTAACCAAAAGGTCAAACCCACCAGCCGCTCCCTCGGAGAAAGACGTGGCGTTCTGCTTCTGTAAAGATTACAGCCTTGGAAACCCCATGGGGACAGTTCTACTCTGTCCTATAGGGTCGCTACACAGAAAATATGTTACAATTCACCTCTGCAGTTCGAGGGGAGAGGACCAGGAATAAAGCCCGCAAGTCTTAGGGGGACACATTTGACTCAGTATGACAGTGGTGTCACTAAGGGGGAGCGGGGGTGTGTGGACCACACCGGGTGACTGTCAGAGGGGTTGACACCAAAATGATCGTCTATAAATTTTTTGTACAGTGTTTCAGCAGAAATTTTTTATACCAATATCCCTGTAGTTAGTTATTAACAACAAAAACATTTTTCATAAGCCCAGCTCACATGTATCAATATACCTACAAGGCGAAAACTCTGTGCTAATTTACTTTTTGAACCTTCTGATGCACTATGGGGTCAGTCAGAGTCATAATTGGCTCCAGGGCAGTGGGTTTGGTTTTGGTTTGGCAATACACTTTAGTCAGAGCTGTCATTATTGCCCAATTACAATGACGCTTCGAATCACGTGGTTTCGTCTGCAGGCAATACAAGCACGTGCTGTTGTTTTTGGTGCTGCTGGAGTTTTTATAGTCGCTAATTTTGTCAAATTTTCTGGTGCTTTAGCTACAATATTGTGGTAATTAGTGTTTGTGAACCTATATCAATAACTTTTTTGAGAATGAAGTAGTAATTAAAAGAAAAAGGGAGAAAAGAAAGACTTCCTCTCAGTTATTCATAATGTTGTAATTCAATATAGAAAGATTTTACAAAACAATTTTGTTAATATTCATATAATCTGAGAAATACTACATTTAAGCAATTTATGACTATATAATATATGATTCTATGATTAAAATTGATAATAAATATATAACAAGTATTGATTATATGACTCTGATAAATAGAGAAATTGACAGTTTAACACTTGAAGTGGGGGAAATGCTATGTTTCTTGATACATGTTTAGGCATATAACTCAAATCTTAAATTCGGTTTTTAAAAATTTTAATCTTTTTTTAATTTTCTTCAAAAACATCACTCTCTTGCAAATATATATCTGACTTCAATTACATTTTCAGGATTTAAGTTGGAATCATGGTTTAAAAAAATAGTGATACATTAAAAAGTGAGTTGGCCTCAGGCTGGGGGAGTCTCTGGTTCATGTGCTCCTTTAGTCCTTGAGGCTAATATTTTCTTTATGTCTTTGGTTTTCTTCATTCTCTCCTTTGTTTGAGTGGGATGGGACCAATAGATGGATCTTAGATGGCCAATTGCAAGCTTTTAAGACCACAGACGACACTCACCAAAGTAGGTTGTAGAACATTTTCTTTATGGACTATGTTAACACCAGTTGACCTAGATGTCGCCCGAGACTATGGTCCCCAGCCCTCAGCTCCAACTACTCGGTCCCTCAGAGTGTTTGGATATGTCTAGGAAACTTCTTTGCTTTTGCTTTGGTCCAGTTGTGCTGACTTTCCCTGTATTGTGTGTTGCTTTTTCTTAAGTTAACACTTGTATACTATCTAGTTAGTGATTTCCCCTCCCTCCTCACCCTTGTAACCATCAAAGAATGCTTTTTCCTGTGTGTAAACGTTTTCTTGAGTTCTTATAATAGTGGTCTCATACAATATTTGTCCTTTTGTGACTGATTTATTTCACAGCATAATGCCCTCCAATTCATTCATGTAGTGAGATGTTTCGTGGATTCATCATTGTTTATCATTGCGTAGTATGAAACTGTGTGTATGTACCATAATTGGTTTATCTATTCATCTGTGGATGGACATTTAGGTTGTTTTCATCTTTTTGCTATTGTGAATAGTGCTGCAATGAACATGAGTGTGCATATGTTTATTCGTGTGACGGCTCTTATTTCTCTAGGGTATATTCCTAGGAGTTGAATTGCTGGATCGTATGGTATTTCTATTCCTAACTTTTTAAGGAAGTGCCATATCATTTTCCAAAGCGGTTGTACATTTTACATTCCCACCAGCGGTGCATAAGAGTTCCAATCTCCCTGCAACCTCTCCAACATTTGTTATTTTGTGTTTTTTGGGTTAATGCTAGTATTGCTGGGGTGAGATGGTGTCTCATTGTAGTTTTGATTTGTGGGGAATGTGCTTCTTAGTTCAATCAAATATATGAGAGCAAACGGGCAACTCCTGCCTACAAGCAAGAAGAGAAGGTAGGAAGGGACAGGAACTGGACCAATGGACAAAGGGAACTGGGGATGAAAGGGGGAGCATGCTGTCATGATGTGGGGATTGCAACCAATGTCGCAAAACAATAAGTCTATACATTTTTGAATGAGAAATTAACCTTAGCTGTAAACTTTCACCTAAAGCATAATAAAATTAAAAAAAAAAAAAAAAGTGAGTTGGCAAAAGGCATTGATTTCGATGAAGTCATTCACAAGTTCACAGTTTTGAATGCCAGAAAAGGAAAGTTCTGATTTAGTCAAGATGTTCACTAAGGGCTAAAATGCTTGTGTATTTGTTTCTGTTTATTTTTATGATATTTCTTTTATGAATAGATTTCCATATGTATTTGCCTACAACTTCTACATTATTTGGGTGGTTATTGGTTATGCAAACCTAACCCATTAATGTATCTCATGTAAAGATAAAGTTTAACATTAAAATGAACATAATTTTGATGTAGTTCTTAAAAGTCTTTACTTTGAATTTTATTGTTTTAGTACAGAATTTTCACTTTAACCACATGAAACTACATAAATGTAAACAGATTTAGGCTATGCATATGTATTATAATTTAAAGGTATAATTTTAATTTTGCTAATTTTTGATGTCACTACTATTGCCATTACATTCAGTGATATATGCAAATTATGATTTATGAGTAACATTAGTACAAAAAACACTACTAAAGATTCTATATGGTATGGTGCGGAAGGAGGTTCATGGGAGTGGGGTGACATCATGAGTTACCACACTGGGTGACACCAACCCTAGTGACCCCACTGCAGTGTGAGGCAGGATTTTCTCACAATGGGGCTTGTTTAGCTATGAGAGAGGCTTCCTGCTGAAGTCATTGCATTTTCTGGTAATTAGAGTTTAAATGTTAAGTAAGAGGCTAGAGAGATACAAGTCAGCATTTCTATTTGGAGGGGACAAATAACTAGATGGATCTCTAATGTTCCTTCTAATGCCAGGATTTCTATTCCAGTTTCCTATTATAGTATGAGATTTATAACGGAAACATTATAATATTCAAATACATGTAATTGCTTTTAGGTACAATTAGACCACAATGTAATAGAAATGAGTATCAGAGAGTGATCTGAATCACAAGGGAACCTCTTCAAAAAGGCTTATTCTTTGTTCCAGCATTTCAGAGCTAAATTCGTACGACCCAATCTTTTGACAGTTAAAAAAAAAAAATCAAAGCCCAAGAGTATGGCCCTGGACACCCTTTCAACTCAGTTATAAAGTCATTTCTGAGGTTCACCTTCAGCCAAAGACTAGACAGGTCTATAGCGCCAATCATAACACACGTGAGGGTCATGCTTCCTAGTTCAATCGTGTGTCCGAGACTGCTGGGCACAGCAGCCCGAAAGCAAAGACAAGAAGACAGGAAGGACAGGAAAACTGGAAGAATGGCAACAAGGAAACTGGAGTGGAGAAGGAAAGAGTGTTGACACATCAAGTGATTGGCAACCAATGTCACAAAATAAATCGTGTAATAACTGCTTAATGAGAAACTCATTTGCTCTGTAAACTTTCACCTAAATCACAATAAAAGAAAATGTTTTTTAAATCCTAGTTCTTTTTTAATGTCTAACAATATTTTCAAAATACCACTCAATTCAGGCTAACTTATGGTTAAGCCGCTGTCTCTCTCTTGCTCTCCTCATTTACTATTAGGGCTTAGCCATAAGGCTGAGGTCAAGACGGTGGAGGAAACATATGGGGGAAGAAGACAACTCAGTGCCCAAGTCTTCTGGCCCAGGTTACTTAGAGGAAGCCTGGCCAGACAGGAGGGGAAGTGAAAGAAATACCCACACCCCAGATGTCCCTCCAACCTAGGAGACTGTGGAAAGAAGACGAGAGACAAAAGCAGGAAAACAGAGATTGTACCCAGAATTCTTCATTGAGGACTCAGCTCAGAGTGGGGAGTCCCTGGGTGGTGCAAGTTGTTAACCTGCTTAGCTGCTAACCAAAAGGTTGGAGGTTCAAGTCCCAGAGGCACTTCAGAAGAAAGGCCTGGTGATCTACTTCGAAAAATTGGCCATTGAAAACCCTATAGTGCACCGTTCTACTCTGACACACATGGGGTCACCATGAGTAACTGTTTTTTTTTTTTCTAATAGGCAGGGAGGTAATTGTTTTGCTTTATGTTTGGGACTCTGGAAGGAGATCATCTCAAAGGCTGTGCTGCCCCAGCCTGTGGGGGCCACATCAGTGTATGTTTGGGACTCTGGAAGGAGATCGTCTCAAAGGCTGTGCTGCCCCAGCCTGTGGGGCCACATCCGTGTATGTGTGGTGGGACAGCATGGTTTGCAGTGAGGACGGGAGTCTGGTTTTCCTGAGCAGCTGCTGGTTTGGGTGTGGTGTGAGGGAGGACCTAGACGTTCCTACAAGCCTCTGAGCAGCTGGTATTCAGAAGGTAGCTGAGTTGAGAGCTGGTGAGCTTGCCATGGAGCCTGTGGTAGTGAGGGGCAAAGAGTCAGACTTGTGCAGGGGCAAGTGGAAGCCAAGGCAGAGCCTCTGTCGGGTCTGCGGCCAGCAAGAGCTGAAGGAGTCAGTCAGTCAGGGAGCACGACTGGGGCTAGATCAGGCTGAGACACCAGGTCGCAGACAACGGCAAAGGAGGCTCACAGAGCAAAGGGGTGATGAGTCGGACAAGAGACACCATTGCCGTAGAGACCACAAAGGAGCACGAAGCTGAGTCTAAAACCTCTCCCCTGTTCCAAGGTCATGGAGCCATACCCGTTCCTCACACACCTAGATGCCAGCTTGTAGAGGAGCAGGGAGGATGGCTGTTTACCTGAGAGGCCAGAGTACTTTTTACCTAAAGAGACTGAGCATCTCTTAAGGAGAACGTTTAAATGATTGCACCAAACCAGGTTAATAAGCTTGGACTAAAATTCAGGAGTTCTTTCTGAATTCCCAGAAGGCAAGTTCTCATGAAGCAGATCTGTTATAATCAACCTAAAGAAGCAACATTCTCTTTGCACATCTGAGTTGGAGTATGAATACAGTTTTTCCTCTATTACAAATGTAAATAGCATAAAAATTGAGACAGTGACCCTATGGACAGACACATGTATTTCCAGTGCCTAGGGTGGTGCCTAGAACATAGTTTGTGCCAAACAATTATTTGCCAAATGAATAAATTAATGGACAATTTCAGTAATGGGGGGAAGAACATTTTTACAAACTCAGATAGATTATTGCAGAAATATCAGTCACTTCCTTGGTTCAATGCAGGCTCCCTGGAGAATCTATATAATTCAGTCTGTCTGAAACAGTACCAGCAAGATAAGGTATCTCATCAGGGAGAAATTGAAAAGATGAAATGGAGTAGGAGGGACTAGCATCAGAAAGGACTGTGTAATAAAGGTCACTGAGAGGAGATGGAAGGAAAAAAAATCAATGAAGAGCTGCAAAAGACAGAAAAAATTTGTAAAAGCTGAAGTTAATTTAAGGCAATGACAAATGGAGCTGGGTTTGGGTTATATGTATGAAGCATAGTATAGTCCATCTTATTTTTATGCAGTATCCTTAATACTCCATGTCATAAAGCACGTAACATAAAACGCTCAATAAGATAATCAATTATAGACTGGAAAAGACATAAAAATAATTTAAATTTTTTTTCACATTGCATTTTCATAGCACTTTCAAAATGAGTTGCTGGTTTGTTGAGTTGCATATTTACGATTGAACACAATTCTCCTCTTCACATCAGCATAGCCCGCTATACTCACAGCACAGAATCACAGCCCCTGGAGAGGATGCTTTCACAGTGCACTTTATGATAGAATTTCTGCAAGGCTAAAGACTTTCCATTCATTTAAATACTTTTTCCTTCCTCATCCATCTCTTCTGATTTTTTTTATTTTACCAACAGAATGTATCTCATATCCACCCCAGCTCAGATGTTCAACACCTCTTGCCTAAACCAGGGTTAGTAGATGCATTTAACTCCTGTGCCAACTCAGATAAGCTGGAGTGCTGCATTGTGAAGGATTCTGAGGCATCATCTAGGTACACGAGGAAAAAATGCCGAGATCAATTAGTGATGTCTGTCATGAATGTGGGAGAAGGAGGACCAGCATGTCAACCAGGTATTTACCATACATGGCCCAGGTATTTTAATAACCTTCCTACTATCTTCAGATTAAGACAGACTAGGATAAAAGGCCTGGTGATCTACTGCCAAAAATTAGCCAATGAAAACTGGATCACGACGCTCTCATCCCATTGTGCAGGGGGTCTCCTTGAGTCAGGGGCTGACTTGATGGCAGCTAACAACAACCATCTGCCCACCGTCAATCTCTTTCCTGTATAATCTTATGATCCTAAAATGTTAGGAATATTCACTTTCCTCCTCATACACCTTATTTCTTGCTGGTTCCTTATTTCTTACTTGAAGTCCTGGTGGCACAGTGGTTAAAATGTTGGACTGCTAACAGAAGGGTCGGCGGTTCAAACCCACCAGCCACTCCGTGGGAGAAACATGTGGCGGTCTGCTTCTGTAAAGATTTACAGCCTTGGAAACCCTATGTGGTCGCTATGAGTCAGAATTTAGTTGATGACAGTAGGTTTGGTTTGGGTTTTGGTATTTCTTACTTAATGAAGTCTGGTCTCCTTAGCATGGTGTTCAGAGCCTTCACGGTCTGGGTTTATCTTTCCAACATTCTGCTCCACCACATCCTTAAATCCCTTTTCCTGTTCATTCCACTTTTCAGCCACTCCAACAGATTTTGGAGTGTGCCTGCACTCATGTTTTTCCCTCTGTTTGAAATACCTTTCCTTCCCGTATGTATATCTCCCACATCTTTCACGCATCAATTTAAGAGTCCTCTCCTTTGGAAAACTTTCTCATATTCCCCTCAACCAATCATATCTAATTAAAGATTCCTGCAGTATATTGTGCACCCAGAAGGAAACAATCTTGACTAAGCATTCTGAACAAGAAGTTGCCTACCAGGTCTTTCCAACTCTGGGTTCCAGGAACTTAATTATGATAGCCAGGTAGTGGCCTCCTATCCAGAAATGTATATATCACAATACCTGTAAAAGAAACAAAGGCATTAACTGAGAATCAATTGAGGATCAATGAACTCGTATTCTAGAATGAGATTGTATACTATTATTTTTTAAGCCTAAATACATTCAGTGGGTTTTGCAATTAAGTTCTAGTTCCTCATCACACACACACACACACACACACACACACACACACACACAAACTAGTGGAAATCTTACCCAGATTTTATTATGATTTGACAGTAATAAGTGTGATAACGAATCAGATAAAATTTCCTATTAAAAATATTAGGCTCACAGACTGGGTTTTCATTTTTAAAATGATATTATATAGGTTAACTATTTGAGACACTTTTGCAACAAAGTGAACCTGAAAAATAAAAAATACAAAGATGGCAAGATTCACTAGGCATTTAAACAAAGAAAAATAAACCAGGGATTGAGATAGTATTACCAGATAAAGTTGAACTCAAAGCAAAAAATACTAAACAGGAAATATTTCATCCACAATGCAATACAACAGTAATTAATCTTTTGTACCTATTAATGTCGTAGCAAACCTAATCAAGAGGCTAAGCTAGTGAGAATGAATGAAGGTGGGTGTCCTTCTGGGAGAGCTACACACAGAAGGACCTAAGTAACTCTTGTGAGGCCCAGACCTCGCCACTGAATGCCTGGCTGTGTATTGAACATCTGTCTTTCTAAGAGGGCTTTCAAACTTAGATTTTCAAAATGAACTTCCTCATTCATCCTCAAATCTGTTCTGGCAGTCTCCCTCAGTCTCTGCAAATGGCAATTTTATTCTCCCAATTTCTCAAGCCAAAAATCTTGGAGTTTTCCTTGAACTCCTTTCTTTCTTCCACACCTCACATCCATTCCTTCCGTAAATTCTGCACACTCTACCTTCAAAACACAACCCAAATGGGATGATTTTGCATCACCTCTTCAGCTATGACCCTGATCCAAGGCATCATCATTTTTTTTTTTTTAAATCTGGATTATTGAAATACTTCTTGTCCTCCCTGGAATAGCCAGAAAAGTCCCTTTAAAACCCAAGACTGTGTCACTTCTCCGCTCAAAGCCCTTCAGTGGCCTGCCATCTACTGAGAACAAAAGCCATAGTAGACCTGCAAGGCCCCCACTTACTTCATTCACTTTATCACCTTTCACTTTCCCCCTGTCTCACTTTGTTTCAGACACTCTGACCTCCATGCTGCTTATAAAAGAAGCTAGGCATGCCCCTGCCTTTGGGCCTCTGCCCTAGCTCTTCCCTGTGGCTGGGACACTTTTGCCCAGAGAGCAGCACGGCTCACTCCCTCATTGCCTTGCAGTTTCTGCACAGATCACCTCATCTAGGGAAGTCTTCCTTGATCACTCTAATTAAAATAACAATTCCTCCCTCCTCCTCCAACACACACACACTTCCCATCCTCCATAGTCTGCTCTCTTTTCCTGCATAGCCCTTATCACCGTCTGCCCTACTATATAGAGATTTTGTTGTTGTTGTTTGTCTGATGCTTGGAGTTCTCCCTTCTCTCCTAGAATGTAATATCCATGAGGCCCATTCAAGGATCTTTTTGGAGGGTAGGTTGTTTGGTTGGTGCTCTGTCTATCCTTAGAGTCTAAAACAGTGCTGGCATATGACAGAAGTTTAATAGACATTTGTTGCAGGGATTGAGTGATTAAGCCACTTTCTGCCACTCCTTGGAACACACATTTTATTTCAGGAAGGGCCATGAAGGCAAGGCAGAAGTAAAGGTGGTTGACCTAACTGACCAAGACAGACTTTTCTGGGAGGGTCCCTGATGCTTGGCAGTCCACCTCCATTAGGGAAGCAGATGTTGTGGGTCCATGACTTGTTTACGCCACCTTCATGGTTCTCTCTCTCTCAGCCTTTCCTGCTTTCACTCCCCTCCCCTTCCTCTCACTACCATCACCATCATCAAAAAGCCTTTATGAAAGCTTTATGAAGCGCTTTCTAGTTCTAAGGCACCTGCCATGAGCAGCTGTGGGGCTCCAGAGTGCAGACTGCCTGATATTTTTAGACAAACAGAATGTTTAGTAATGAGCTGATACACGTGAACTGGAACAGACTAGGGTCCAACCCCCTGCCCCTGCTACTGCTGTGTAACTGATGCCTCCAGGTGCCGTTAGCAGGCTTGCCTCAGTTAGTTCTTGTAACTGAAGGCCAAATGTAATTAATTAATTAATGTAGAGGTTAAGAGTATGTCTTTGGACAGACCTGAGTTCAAGCTCTGCCACTTGTAGCTCTTTGACATTGGGAAAGTCACATAAACTATCTAGTATGGGTTGAATTGTGTCTTCCAAAAAGATATGTTCAAGTCCTAATCCTTGGTACCTGTGAATGTGACTTTATTTGGAAATAGGGTCTTTGCAGATGTGATCAGTTAACATGAGGTCATACTGGAGTAGGGTAGGCCCTAATCCAATATGACTGGTGTCCTTAATAAAGAGGAGAAGAGATAAAGAAGAAAAGAGTCAGAGAGATAGAGAGACCTACAGGGAAAATAGCCATGTGAAGATGGTGGCAGAGATTGGAGAGATGCTGCCACAAGCCAAGGAACACCAGCGACCACCAGAATCTGGAAGAGGCAAGGAAGGGTTCCTTCCCTAGGGCCTTCAGAGAGAGTATGGCCCCACCGACACCTTGATTTTGAGCATCTAGCCTCCAGAAGTGTGAGAGAATAAATTTCTGTTATTTTTAGCCACCCAGTTTGTGGTATTTTGTTGCAGAGCAGCCCTAAGAAGCAAATACACGTATCTAGGCCTCAATTTCCTCATTCATGACATAGAAATAATGACAGTACTTGCTTCAAAGATGTGCTGTGCTAGGGTTAAATGAGAACTCAGTTCAAACACATAGCACATTAGCACAGTGCCTAGCCAATGGCAAGGACTCAATGAGTATTAGACGCTGTTATTATGATGGTTGTTATTTCCACCCCAAATTTCATAATGGAGCTCCTGCACCACCAGCGGGTCCCAACAAGAAGAAAATCATTTGATTCACGTCCTGCCCTCAAATACTTAATTTGGACCCTTGTGACTTTGGCTTTTCAGTGACTATGTTTTGTCCTTGAAGTTGCTGAGCGGCTAAAACAGGGAAGAGTCCAGGAGACAGTGCCTGAAGGATTAAGAAACAAAGTAAATGTTTACCTGAATTTTATGTGCGTAGTCTGCTAAATAGCTCTGTTTTCATTGACTTGGCCCAAAGTGATCAGTGACTCATAGGAGACCTTAACTATACACTTTTATATAAATAAAGTTGATTTAGCTGTTTTTGTAAAACTGCTTTGGTATTTTTGGACTTTTAGAGTATACTTTACCACCATCATCAACTGACAAGGAATGTGCCTTACTCACATAGGGATTTCCGATCACGTAACCACTACGGAGGAAGTGTGGCCAGGCGTGTGCTTGTGTGTATCATGGACTAGCTGCTGTAGGACACTTATTTCTCTTTTGCTTGGTGTATATCTGTGCAGTTTTTGTACTTAAGTTAACCTGGAAGTCCTTCGAGGCCAGAACCTGGGACTTCACTTTCTTTTGCTCTCCTCCACATATCCTAGTTGTGATCTGCACGGTGAGAGATCGTGAACATAGGGAGGTGGTTGAATGACTGAACACTTAGTGAACCTGGCTTCTGGACTCATGTCTGCATTCTTCTATCTCAGTGCTTTTTGGAATCACAAATGACCTCTCTCTTCAATCCCTGAAGACTCATTCCTTCACTCCTTAGATGTACGTGTCTATGGTTAATACGCACTTATTTATTTTTATGTGTGTGTGAATGTGTATGAGAGAGAGAGGGACGTGTCCTGGGCCTGAGCCGAGATTCAAGCATAACCAGGATGGATCCACAGTTGATTTATGTGAAGCTTTAGTATGAAAGAGAAGAGAAGGCATCTATCGAAGCTTATGAAGGGAGATCCTGGTGTTGGCCTGGAAACCTGTTCCAAAGCCTCTCTCCCAAGGATGTGGGTCTGAGGCCTGTGGAGACAAGGACTGGAAGAAGGACCATTTCTACAGGGGCTTGGTATACACAGAAATCATTGGGTGGCCACAGTGCAGTAAGGAACTCAGCTGGTATGCACCTATTTTGACATCTCACAGAGCCAAGGAGGATGGACTTGTACAAACAGCAGCATTCTCAGAGGCAAGCCCCTAGAAAAGGGGGGCAAGGAGGAGGCACCCCCTTAAGCAGTTTCTTAGATGACACACAGCACCCCCTGTAATGAGTGGGAACCATGTTAACATTATTCTCATTCTCATTGCTCACATTGATTGAGTGCACTCCATGAGACAGGAACAGAGAAAAGCACATTTAGATCCATTTTACAGATTGAGAAAGTTAGCAAATTGTCCCAGGTTACACACATAGCATGTGATATATTCGATTTGAATCTAGGCAGTTGGATTCCAAACCCCATGCTCTTAATCACCCCTTGATACATCTTCAGGGTTGCATGAAACAGAATAGAGTCCAGAAATAGACTCAAATACATATGAGTATTTTAAAACCAAGAAAACCAAACCCATTGCAGTCGAGTTGATTCCGACTCAAAGCAACCCTATAGGACACAGTAGAATTGCCCCTTAGAGTTTCCAAGGAGCAGCTAGTAGATTTGAACTGCCAACTGACTGGTCAGCAGCCAAGCTCTTTAACCACTGCACCACCAGGGCTCCATGGGTATTTTATATATGCTAAAACTTATATCTTGAATCAGTGCAGGTAAAGATGGATCTAAAAATAAATGGTATTGGGACAAATGCAACCATCCAGAGAAAGGTAAAGTTGGATCCCTACCTCATACTGTACACTAGGGTAAACTTCATATGGATGAAATATATGTTTTGATGTATATGTCATAGACATGCTAGACGAAAACATGAACAAATTCCTTTATAACGTCTTTCTGTGACTCAAAATCCAAAAGCCATAAACAAAAACTATGATAAATTCAATTATAGAAAAATGTCAAAAGACAAATGGCAAAAAATAGAATTCATGAGAAAAGGAGCCAATCTCCCAATTACACAAAGACCTCTAAAAAGAACAGTGACTCAGTAGAAAATTGGCAAAGGACACAGACAGTTCACAGAGAAAAAAAATGGAATGATTTTTAAATACACGAAAAGATTATCATCTTTACTTATAGTAAGAGAAATGCAATGAGAAACTACTTGAATTGATGCTGAGATACCATTTTTCATATATCTGATCGGCAAAAACTCAAAGATTTGACAACATACTCTGTTGGCGAGGCTATGAAAAAACAGATACTCTCACCCATTGCAGGTGGGAGTCCCCAGTGCTCAAGTCCCTGTGGAGGGCAATTTGACAATATCTATTAAAATTACAAATGCATTGACCCTTTAATCCAACAAGCCTGCTTCTGGGAATTTATCCTGCAGATCCACCTGTATATCCATATGTAGAATGACGTATCTAGATCCATATATAGAATGACAGATTCCTAAGTTAAGGCATTACAGCATTGTTTGTCTTGGCAAAGTGGGTAAACACACACAATGGAATATTATGCATTAATAAAAAGTGAGGGAAAGGGTATAGGGACCTCTCTATATATTGATTTGTTGATATATACAGGATATATCGTCAAGTGGAAAAAGCAAGGTACAGAAACAGGATATATAGTTTGGTACCTTTTATGTAAGAAAGGGAGAAAAAATATATATATATATATACACATATATACACATACATATATATATAACAAGAATGTACAGCCAGAATGCCCATTAGAAGCAAGGATTGTGAGACTTCATCTCACATACTTTGGACATGTTATCAGAAGGGACCAGTCCCTGGAGAAGGACATCATGCTTGGTAAAGCAGAGGGTCAGGGAAAAAGAGGAAGACCCTCTATGAGATGGATCGACACAGTGGCTGCAACAATGGGCTCAAGCATAACAACAATTGTGAGGATGGCGCGGGACCAGGCAGTGTTTAGTTCTGTAGTTCGCAGGGTCGCTACGAGTCAGAACGGACTCGACGGCCCCTAACAACAACAACATAAATCCAAATCTGTAGCCTTTGAGTTGATTTGGACTCAGGGTGACCCCATGTGTGTGGAGTAGAACTGCTCCTTAGGGTTTTCAAGGCTGTGACCTCTCGGAAGCAGATCTCCAGGCCTTTCTTCTGAGAGGCCCCTGGGTGAGCTTGGAGAGATACATGTTTGCATAAAGAAAACTGGAAGGAAATGTAAACTAGTAAAGGTGATTTATCTCTTAGGGGAGAGAGGAGTAGAGAGCAATGTGAATGAGGGATGGGAGAGAAAACTTTCACTCTGTCACTTTTTGTATTGTTTTGATTTTTTTTAACCATAAGAATGCATTATCTTAAAAAAAAAAAAAAAGAACTTAATTGTCTAATTTTATGGTTTTTGTTTGTTAGGTGCTTTCCTCAACACCATGTGCTGATTTTAGCCTTGGATAACAGAAGCTGACCTAGTTTGGGTCTGTCTTCAAACCAGTGAACAGATCACAAGGTTATTGGCTATGAAAATTAGAACAAGGTCAGTTGTATTTGGTTCAAGAGAATAAGAAGTGGAGGCTGAGCAGGACGATTTCTTAAAGATTTTGGAAGATCTCATAACTGAGTATTTTTAAGCTACAGAATAACAAATAATCCAATTTCGAGTTACAAGTGGCCTGCCCCAAGAAGAATGCAAATTCTCAAGACTATTCTAGAAAGGAGATGCAGGTCAAAGCCTGGCTTTGCAGCATTGGGGAGCCCTCTGATAACTAAGCTCGCTGCATGCCTAACCCATATGACAATGAGGGGCAAGTCGGTCTCAGAACTGGATGCGAGGCCAGGAACAAGAAGAGTCCATTCACACCTTTAGCTTCCATCATTCTTTGAAAGACAATCGAGGAAGTGAAAATTGAGAAAAATCATAACTGAACAAAAAGACTAAGTGACCTGAATCAGGAAGATTAAGTGGGGGAGGGATGGAAGAAGAAAGGAACTCATATTTTTTGCATCCTGTTTGCCAGTATTTTCTTGTTAAATCCTCCCAGCAGCCCTATAAGGTAGGTTTTATTAAACACGTGTTAAAGGAACTGACTGAGGTTCAAATAGGTTCATTAAGCCAAGCTCAAGCAGGTAGTAAGGGATGAAATCAGATCTCTCTGAGGCCACAGTCCATGCTTTTTGTACTGCATGTAACTTTCAAGTTCATATTTAACAACAGGATCTTCTAGTGCTTGTCACCCTTTTCCAAGTAGCCCTTGTTTCTCTTGGTGTTCCCAGCCCCAGCTTCCACCAAGCCTAGAAGACATCCAAGACCCGCTCTTTGACTGGCCAAGCTCCCTGTGTTCACAAGTTCTCTTGCATTTTTCCTGCTAGTCCTTAATCTCTCACTGCCCTGGCCCAGCCCTCACGGCTAGTACATGTTACAACTCTTGGGGAATGCCTCTTGAGATGATGACCACACGCTCTCCAGGTTTTTGTTTGTTCTAAGAGCTTTTTCCCTTGTGGAAATTCCTCTAGGACTGGGTTCGTACTCAGTTCAAGTGGTACCACCTTATGTCAACATCCACATTATCCTTTCTGCCTAGCATCCCAGCTAGAGTCTAAGCATCCCCCTACCGCCTACTTTTCTCGTACTCCCTGTTTCAGGAAACTCTCTGATGTGTTAGGAAGCCTGTGCCTCCTCTTTGATTTGAGAGGCTTTATCTTGGAGTCACGAGTGGTTTGTGATGGGCTGCTAATCAAAAGGTTGGCAGTTTAAGCCCACCCAGCGGAGCCACAGAAGAAAGGCCTGGCAACTGCTTCTATAAAGATTACAGCCACGAAAACCCTATGGAAAATTCTACTCTGTAACACATGGGGTCGCCAGGAGTCAGAATCAACTTGAAGGCAAGGGGTTTGGTTTGCTTTTTATTTTGGGGTCAAGAGTCTTCTGACTTCATCTCCTCTTTACTGGAGCCCTGGTGGTGCAGTGGTTAAGAGCTACGGCTACTAGCCAAAAGGTTGGCAGTTTGAATCCACCAGCCACTCCTTGGAAACTCTATGGGGCAGTCCTACGCTGTCCTACCGGGTCGTTAGGAGTCAGAATTGACTCGATGGCAACAGGTTTGTTTTTTGGTTTACTGGATTATGGGTCTTCATGTCCTTGAGATACCCTTGTGCAACCAGATGTGACTCCAGACCTTTGGAATCTCTATACTCTGGTAAGTCAGCAGCCATATTTGATCTGGCCCTTATAGCGGTAACTAATTCAAGCCTTTCCTCCAGGCCCAGCACTTCCCAGCCACCCATAAAGACAACATATCCTTCTCTTATTTGCAGCCTACATACTCTTTTCTGCCTGCCCAGCCCTCCCTTCATATGTTATCTCTTGTAGACTCAATAAAACCCCAAATACACTTAATCACTTTAACACCGGTTTTGGGGTGCTATTCCTCTGACTGAGGTATAAACATACACAGGCTGGTGTTTACCCAAGTTAATATGCTGCCATCCTGAGGGCTTTCACACAGTTTTATTCCCCGAGTCTCTCAGTGTCAGTCCAATGACCTTTTGTCTGAAACAAGGCTGTATCTGTGAAGTTAACTTTCAGCGCTGCGCACATTTTGACTTGTAAGCCGTAAAGGGACACCCACAAGTCCTGACTCTTTACAGGTAAATTTAACACATACATATGTATCATCCTTGGGCGCCTCAGATTGGAGGCCTTTGGAAGAACATAGTGTTCATTTATATTCTTCTCATAGCTGGAAGCAGCATAAGCAGTTACTTTTTTACCGATGAGCCTGAAGCCGAGTTCTGTATCCTGCTGGTCGCTCCCCTGGCCCACCCCTTTCTGGAGCCGCTGAAAGCTATTTTCCATCCTGGAATAGCTAAGAGTCCCGTGTAGAAGCATCTCGACGAGATGCCACTGGCTGTTGCAGTCCCTGCTTGAACTCTGTGGAACACACCACCCACTTTCCACACTGTTGCAATTTACTACAAGTCTTAGCACGAACAGCCCCTGTTTTCAGACTGGCACCCAAATGTCTGAGGTTTGAAAATTTATAATTGGTACTTGAAAGAGCCACCAGCGCTTCTTGGGAAAGAAAAAAGCTTGAAAGACTTTCTTGCAAACATCGTTACTTACACATGCCAGGTAATTAGAATGTTAGCTCTCATGCCTCTGTTGCTGGAAGGTTCTGTGGAGGAGCGAGGGCTCAGTTTCTCAGGAGGACATCTGTGCCTCTCCACAGCCAGCTTTTTATGGCTTTGATTCTTTCCACTCTGGAAATTGCCAAGGAATGACTGGAGATCCAGGCGGGAATGTTCAGCAGGTACAAATGAATTCTGCCAGCCATGAGTTCACGTTCCTGTTCGCATTCAAATAGCCCCTAAGATTTAAAACTGTTGGAATGAGAAGCATAAGTCAAATGATTTTCTTCTACATTCTTCATTCAGGCAGGAGAAGAGCACGCTGCTGAACTAGATGGCCCCCAAACCCATTGCTATTGAATCAATTCCGACTCATAGCGACCCTGTAGGACAAAGCAGAACTGCCCCACAGGGTTTCCAAGGCTGTAATCTTTATGGGAGCAGATCGCCACATTTCTCTCCCGTGGAGCGGCAGGGGGGTTCGAACCGCCAACCTTTTTGGTTAGCAGCTGAGCGTTTTAACTCCTGCGCCACCAGGGCTTCTCCCAGATGACCCAAGCGTGCTTAAATGTATGCCCATATCTCTACATTTTAAAATGCTAAGGCTTCTGTTTTGAAGAGTTGTTAAATAACCTTATTTTTACATTATGAAAATTAGAAGGTGTCTCTGCAAAATGTGTGAAAAACCAGAAGTAAGAAGAAGGGGGTGGGGGAACCCCAATCATCATCTCACGACTCCAAATCAAGTGCTGTAACATTTTGGTAGGTTTTCTACCAGGCTTTTTAAAACTTTGCTTTTAAGATTTTTCTCTGAAAAAAAAAGAGCAAAACCAAACCAGATTCCTTTGCCAATATTTGCCTCACCAAATACAAAGCAAACCTTTTAAGACAACTCCAAGGGGTGTGTCAAAGAAAAATGCACTTTTTTCTTTCACCACTGGGCCATGTAATCAGCCCTTTCTGTCAGCTCAAGAAGAAACCTTCCCCTCTCTCTCCTGAAGGACTCTGTAAATTAGAGTTTCTCCGCTATGCAGTTCTCTGCTGATTTGGCAAAAGGGCTCCACCTCCCCCACCCCCCACTTGGGACATGCCTTATCAAACATTCCCTGCGGAAGAGTTATTTACACTCTTAGTCTGTCCTCCCAGCTCAATTCCTGGGAATTAGCATCTTCCTTTCCAGGGAGACAGCTGTCCCTTAGCAGCACCCTCAGTAATCAGGATGCTCTGAGAAAGGGGGCAGGATCCAAACAGCCCACTGCCAGGATATTTCTGGGGTCAGTTCTATTTCAGAGGAACTAGGCTGAAATTTGACAAGATTAATCGGCATCTTAAGAAATCTAAACACAGGCTGGAGGAGCACCACAAAAGTCATTAGCACATGAACACACTCACGGACTTTTCTCTCTTTCCCCTCTCCCTCTGTGCAGTCAGATTCTGGATGAACTTCCACTCATTTCTGCTGCAAGTTGAATGGGGATGCCATAGGAGCACAGATTCTGGGGCATGCATGTAGGCTCAGCTACACGATTTGCTGGCCCAGTGCAAAATGAAAATGCAGCGTCCCTTGTTCAAGAATTATTAAGAATTTCAAGGTGGCGGCAGCAGAGCATTAAATTAAGCCCGGGGCCTTTCTGAGTGCGGGGCCCTGAGCGACCGCACAGATCGCACTCCCCTGAGGCTGCCCTGTGTGTGTGGTTCACATCCTCGCACACATGCCTCCATGTGCTTCTTCAGTTTTTTGGGATCTGCTTTGCATGTAGAGAACTCTGCTTCACTTTCTTTAAAGTAGGGGCGTAGAAGTGACTTAGAGTCTCTGGGTGACACAAATGGTTAATCACTCAACTACTAACCCAAAGTTTGGTAGTTTGAACCCACCCAGAGGCAGCTTGGAAGAAAGATCTGGCAATCTGCTTCTAAAAAGTCACAGCCTTGAAAACCCTATGGAGCATAGTTCTACTCTGAAACACATGGGGTCGCTATGAATCAGAACCAACTTGATGGCAACTGGTTTGGTTTGATTTGGTTTTGGTTTAGACATGGCTCATAGTGGAAAAAGCCAACTAGGATACCCCTGGAGCTCTGCCTCTAATAAACTCAACTTTAAAGGATTCATTCAGTCAGGAATTAAACTAGCAAGTGACAGAGAGAGAAGTTATTGACGATTGATAGATTGTCAGCTAAAGGAAAGAAGAGTAGCTTTACTTCTTCCTATTATTTTCTCAATCACACTACTTTCCTATAACTTATCACGTTTTCTGTAAAGAGATCGTTGTCCTGGAGCTCCTTGAGGGTGGGGTCCATTTCAGTTTCGATTTGCATCCTCCAAGACACTTGGCACGGTGCTTAGTATGTGAATAAATAAATTCAGGAATTGACAGAATGTTAGGTTGGGGAGAAAGAAGGGACTAAAAAAAAGTTGAAAATGCAGGCAATGTTTCTTCGCTGCACCCAGGCAGAGCAGAGAGAGACACAACTGAACCCCGTTCAAGCTTCTGTGGAGAGGGGTAAACAAGGGACAGATTATACGTAATTATAGACAATCATGTGTCAGGGGATAAACAGCAATCAAAAGCGAGGAGGTGCTGAAGCCTGGCCCCTTTCCAGTCTCAGCCCAGGAACCAGCAGGGGATAGGAAGCCCCGGTAGGGAACACTCCCCTCAAGAACTGTTTTCAGTTACTTCGGGGATGGCCTGTTGGGCTGTTTTGTGTTCTTTTGATTTTATTTTTTTTTGTCCAGGGGTGGGGTGGGCAGTTATGGAGTTGCTTCGGCTGTTCCTTTGGAATTGATTGTTTTTGGCCTCAGGCATTACCCGCCACCACCACCCTCCCAAAAGAAATCAACTCTCCAAAGGAAAACTGAAGCCAAAGCCAAATCGTTTGAAACGCTTGGCCAGGGCAAAGACAAAAAAAGATTTCTGAACCCAAATGTCTCCATTTGTTTAATACATCATAGCATGGCACATTGAAATGTATTATGTGTAACAGAAAACACTTAAGAGACCTGGTCTCTGCAAGAGCCAGAACAAGAGACAGGAAATTTTGATAACTCTGGCCCCAAAAACATATTTTGGGAAAAAAATTACATTTCATTTGACATGTTTTTGTGGGCAAATTATCCAAATAATTACACCTAGATCTCTGCTGGGTGCTATCTACAGAGAGACTTGACGAGCTTTTTCTGAGCTTGGGCAAACTAGCAATATTATGATTTAATTGGCTGCTGTAAAGACTGACTTGGGCATCAGAAAGCCCCAAATCTGAAACATTCTCCCCACTCCAGATGGCTATGGCATAGACCATGGGAGAAACAACTCCCATGCCTGGCTCAAAATCTGCTCCGCATACCTGTAGGCCCCTGAGCATCATCAGGGTAATCTCTGCCCCTGTGCTTAAATTAAATGTGTATCTCACACATAATTATAGGGTTCTGTGGGACTTCCAAGATGGTATCCACCTGAATTAATCATGTTAAGCTTCTACACAGGTAATTAACCAGGTAGAAATAGCCCAGGGCTCTGAAATAACCCAAACAGCTTCAGTGTTGGGACATTGAAACCTCCTCAGAGGCCTAGCAGGACGAGGCACCAAAGACTGTGGTTCTCATACTTCTAGTGCGATGCTTGTTAAAAATGCAGAATCAGGGGCTTCCCCCTCTGAGAGACTGACTGGGTGGGCTACGGTGGAGCTGATGAATCTGTACTTTACGAAACACAGCCGGGTAATTCTGATGAAGGTGGTGGGCAGCTCATGTTTAGAGAAATATATGCTTTAGGTTTGCAGACCTGAGCAAGCACCAGAATCCCCGGGAGGAACTGTTAAAACACAGATGCTGGGTCCCACCCCAAAGGGTCTGATTCAGGAGGTCGAGGGTTTGTCTGGAGAACTTGTGTTTTTAACAAGTTCTCAGGTGAGACTGTCACTGCATGTCAGACTCACTGCTTTAAAAGACCAGTTGCTGTTGAGTTGATTCCAACCCATGGCGACCCCATCTGTGTCAGAGGAGAACTGCGCTCCATAGGGTTTTCAATGGCTGATTTTTGGGAAGTGGATCTCCAGGCCTTTCTTCTGAGGCACCTGAGTGGACTTCAGCCTCCAACCTTTTAGTGAGCAGGTGGCTTTGCCCTCACTACACCAAGCATTGAAACCCTGACACCACAGGTCAAGGAGAAGAAAAGTCACTTAGAATGTGAGCATTCTGGGTACACACAGAAAATAACACAGAAAAAAGGGAGAGAATTAAAAAACAAAACGAAGAAACAAAAACCGGCTAATTCTCAGTAAGATTTGAGAGGACATTGCAGTGATAAAACCGAAAAAAGAAGGGGGAAAAAAAACCAAAAACCTGTCGTGAAAAGGAGCCATCTGAGAACAACGAAGAGCTTTTGGGGATGAAAAATATTGTTAAAGTAAAATGCTCAATACAGCAATAAATAGCAGAGTGGATATTACAGAACTGGAGGTAGTGAATTATAAACGTGGTTTCTAAATGCCCAACTAGCCGAATTAAAGTCACCAGTCACCCTGTGCATTTATTAAAAATAGTCTCTGGGCCCTACCCTAGGCTTGTGGAATCAGAATCACAGAGAGTGGGGGGTTGATGATGGCCTTGGAATCTGTATCTTCAACAAACTCTTGGAGGTGATTTTGATGGGCTGTCAGATTCTGAGGGAGCCCTAGTGGCACCGTGGCTAAGCACTCAGCTGCTAACCAAAAGGTTGGTGGTTGGAACCCACCAGCTGCTCTGAGGGAGAAAGATGTGGCAGTCTGCTTTTGTAAAGATTACAGCCTTGGAAACCCTATGGGGCAGTTCTACTCTGCCCTATGGGGTCGCTATGAGTCGGAGTCAACTCAACGACAGTGGGTTTGGTTTTGGTTTTTGGTCCGATTTTGAAACCACCTAATTAGAAGTTTGGCCTAAGGAATTCTCCCAAAAGTCTTAAGGAAAAGACAGAGGGAGATTTGGAGAAGCAACAGCAACAAAACCGTAAGGGGCATGGAAAGGGCCATAACCTTGGAAGCTCCCCTGGGGCTAAGGGGAGGGGCGGGAGGTGGGGTGCTGGTGCACCTTTCACGTGTGTTCTCTGTGACTGGTGGTTTCGGAGGTGCGCAATGCTGTGTGGCCTTGAATGGAGGACACATCTCACATATACTCTGTGTAACAGAAGTTCCAGAAGTAGAAGTTCAGGAAGTTCTGGAAGATCCAGAAGTAAAAGTTCCAGAAGCAGATGCAGGGGAAATAATCAGATAAATAATAGATTATCTTTGGATCAAAAGGGACAACAAATGACAGGCTGAGCTGATTTTTTTAAAACACCTTTATTGAGATATAAGGTTTTATCCGTAAGATTTTCACTGACTAATTTTCAGAAGCAGATTGCCAGGCCTTTCTTCCTAGTCTGTCTTAGTCTGGAAGCTCCACTGAAACTTGTCCACCATGGATGACCCTGCTGGTATTTGAAATACCAGTGGCAGAGCTTCCAGTATCGTAGCAACACGTAAGCCACCACATACAACAAACTGGCAGCCTGTGGACTTCCAGAAGAACAAACAAATTAGTCTTAAAGGAAGTAAAGCCAGAATGCTCCTTAGAAGCATGTTTGGTGAGACTTGTCTGCTTAGTTTGGACAGACCAGTTGTTACAAAAGAACATCATGTTGGTAAAGGGTCAGTGAAAACCAGGGAAACCTTCCATGAGGTGGATTGACATGGTGGCTGCAATAATGGGCTCAAACATACCAACGATTGTGAGGATGGCACAGGACCGGGCAATATTTTGTTCTGTTATACATAAGGTCACCATGAGTTGGAGCCTACTCAATGGCAACAACTAACAACAACCACCAAAAAAACCAAACCAAACCCTTTGCCACTGAGTAGATTCCGACTCATAGCGATCCTATAGGACAGAGTAGAACTGCCCCACAGGTTTTCCAAAGAGCAGCTGGTGGATTTGAACTGCCAACCTTTTGGTTAGCGACGGAGCTCTTAACCACTGGGCCACCAGGGCTCCTTTCCACAGGTATAGGACTCGCCAACATTTTCTCCCATTCTGTGGGTTGTCTTTTTACTTTTTAGATGGTGAAGCTTTGACTTTCATGAAGTCAACTTATCTTTTCATTTGTTTGCTTGTGCTTTGTTTTTGTGCTAAGAAGGCTTTGTCTAACCAAAGATCACTAAGATTTACTCCTATGTTTTCTTCTAAAAACTTTATAGTTTTAGCATGTACATTTAGGTCTTTGATCCATCTTGAGTTAATTTTTGTATATGACGTGGTGAGAAGAAAAAAACCAAACCAAAACCCGTTGCCATCGAGTCGATTCCAACTCATAGCGACCCTATAGGACAGAGTAGAACTGCCCCATAGGGTTTCCAAGGAGCACCTGGTGAATTCGAACTGCTGACCGATGTGGTGAGATAGGGTTCCAAATTCATTCCTTTGCATGTATATATCCAGTTGCCCCTGCACGATTTGTTGAAGACTATTCCTTCCCTCACTGAATTGTCTGAGCACTTTTTCAAAAATCAATTGATCATAAATGTAAAGATTTATTTCTAGAGTCTCGATTCTGTTCCATTGATCTATATGTCTATTCTTATGCCAGTACCACACTATTTTGATTAATGTAGCTTTGTAGTAAGTTTTAAAATTGGGAAGTGTAAGTACTCCTACTTTGTTCTTCTTTTTCAAGATTGTTTTGGCTCTTCTGGGTCCCTACCATTTCCATACACATTTTAACATCAGCTTGCCACTTTCTGGAGGAAAAAAAAATCCAAGTGAGATTTTGATAGGGATTGCATTGACTCTGTAGATCAATTTGGGAGGTATTGTCATCTTTGCAATATTAAGTTCTTTGATACATAAATATTTACTCAGGTCTTCCTTAACTTCTTTTAACAATGTTTTATGGTTTTTAAGGAACAAGTTTTATAGTTCTTTTATTAAATATATTCCTAAGCATTTTAACTTTTTTTTTTGATGCTATTATAAATGAAATTGCTTTCTTAATTTTATTTTTATATTTTTCATTGTTAGAGTATAGAAATAAAATTGATTTTTATATATTGATCTGTATCCTGCAGCCTTGCTGAACTTGTCTATTAACTCCAATTGTTTTTTTAATGGAGTTCTTAGGATTTACTATGTACAAGATGATGTCATCTTCACAGAAATAGTTTTACTTCTTTTCCAATCTGGTTACATTTTATTTCTTCTTCTTACCTATTGGCCTGGCTAGAACCTATAGTACAATATCCACGAGAGTGGCATCCTTGACTTACTTCTGATTTTAGGGAAAAACCATTCAGTCTTTCACCATTAAATATGATGTTAGCTGTGGGTTTTTTGTAGATGCCCTTTATCAAGTTGAGGAAGTTCCCTTTTGTTATAGGCAGAATAATGGCTCCCCAAAGATGCCCATATCTTAATCCTCAGATTTTGTGAATGTATTAGATTATATGGCAAAGGGGAATTAAGGTAGCAGATGGAATTAAGACTGCTAATCAGCTGACCTTAAAATAGGGAGACAATCCGGGATTATCTGGGTGGGCCCAATGTAGTCACAAGGTCCTTAAATGTGAAAGAGGGACGAAGAAGAGTAAGAGAAAGAGATGATTCTGGAATCAGGGTCAGAAAGAGGCTATGTCGCTGGCTTAGAAGGTGGAGGAAGGGGGCCACAAGCCAAGAAATACAAGCAGCCCCTAGAAGCTGTGTAAAGCAATTCTCCCCCAGGGCCTCCAGAACGCAATCCCACCAACACGTTGGTTTTAGCCCAGTGAGGCCCACATTGAACTTCTAACCCACAGAACTGTAAGATAAGACATTTGTGTTGTCTTAAGCCATTAAGTTTTGTGGGTTGTTGCAGCGTTAATAGAACATGAATATACCTATTCCTAGTTCGTTGAGTGTTTTTATCACGAACGGTGGGTTGATGTTTAGAAAGCTTTGTCGTTGCTGTCAGTTGCTGTCAGGTCGATTCTGACTCATGGTGACCAGAACATTCTAAAATTATTCAGTCAGGAAAAATTTTATTTCCTACGAAGAGACTGGTGCTGGACTTTTCTTCTGTGATACTAAAAGCCAGGAGGTGGCTGGACAATGTTAACAGATGTCTGAGGATGAAGGATTCCCTGTAGATTCCATGCTAAGCCAATGATTGTTCATGTGTGAGGACAAAAGGAAAACATGCTCAGATGTGCAATGACTTGGTAAGGATGCCACCCACACACCCTTTCAGAAAATTTCCACAAAGAAGACTCCCAATCAAATACAAAAAGGAACCAGAATAAAGGACTCAAGAAAGGGTGGGGTCGGGGGGAGTATGAAAAACTGAGAACCAGAGTTAAATCACAATGCTGGTACCGTGGTTGTAAATTACAGCGCAAATGTGTTTTTAAAGGTTCTTTAAAGAGAAGGATATTTAATGTAAAACAATCAGTAGTACTCGGGAATTCTTAAACAAGATTGGGAAGTCGTGGGGGCGGTTAGGAGTGGGAGCAGCCAACACTCTTTTCATGTTCAGCAGGCAGTTCTTCGAGAAATCTGTGCTCGACTATGTTGGTTACAAACAGAAAGTAAAATTAACTGCAGGTAGATCAGAAATAGGATACGTAGCTTTCAAATCCTAAAAGAAAAAAAAGAAGGAAACAAAGTCACTACAGGAGTCAAGAGCCACAGAAAAGAAGGAAAGTAAACAAAAACACAAACGTAATCCATTAAGGAAAGAAGGCAAATACCATAAAATACTCAAGAGGGCTGAATCTCCCTGTTAATAGATAAAGATTCAGATTGGGATTCTTTTTTAAAAACAAAATGATTAGAAGCTATTTTCTGGCGCTCTACCTAAAACAAGGTGACACAGCCAGATTGAAAATAGAAAGATGGACAAATACATCCCAGGTAAAAACAAGCAACAAAAAGCTGGGTCCCAAAATTAATTTCAGACAAAGAAGAATTTGGGGCTAAAAGAATAAGACAATCTGGGAAGGCACTGTTGGTTAGCTAATCTAACACCTATCATCAACAGCTTCACCTTTTCCGGCCTCAAACACAGAGCCTGAAAAGCTAAACATTCAGCTCACCTTCCTAACATCCCTTATAGCTCTGGGTAGCTATGTGAATAGGATTACCAGATTTCGAAAATGAAAACAACCAACACTCAGTTAAATTAGAACTTCAGATAAACAACAAGTAATTTTTTAGTATAAGTATGTCCCAGATATTGCATAGGACATAACTTAGGTTAAAAATGACTGTCCGTTTATCTGAAATATAAATGTGACTGGGTGTCCTGTATTTTATTTGACAACCCTACGTGTGACCAGCTCTGGCCAATGAGATGTAAGGGGAAATGGTGGCTTCTGTTTAAGTGGTTGTTTTAAGGTGAGCTTTTCTGTTTCTTGGGACAACATATACCCTAACTGATGCACGTCCCCCTGGCCTCGGGGAAGGACAGGCATAGCTCTAAGTTAAGCCAGTCACAATTTTCCTTGGGGCTTTTATGCCAGTGTTATTTGGACAGACCTACTGGTAGACCAAAGGTGCCCTGGTAGTGCAGTGGTTATGAGTCAGAATTGACTCCATGGCAACAGGTTTTTGTTTGGGTTTGAGTACTGTCTCTACCAGTTTGAACCTGAATTAAGGATTGAGTCTGCTACATGTAATAGAAAACTCAAATAACAGTGGAATAAAAAAGTAAGGATTTATTGTTCACTCATGTAGAAGAAGTTTGAGATAGGCAGTCCAGAGTGGCATAGCTCCATGTTATTATCAATGAACCATGATCTTTCTGTCTTTCTGCTCTGACTTTCTTAGCATGTAGCTTCCTTCCTCAAAGGTACCTCATGGTCACAAAATGGCTGCTGTAGTTCCACTCATTACGCATCTATCTGCCAGACAGGAAAAAGAAGAAAAAGGGAAAGGGCAGAAGGGTGCATGCCAAGTGAGTCAACATCCTTTAAAGAGCTTTGCCTGTAACCCCATCTTATGACTTTTACTTATATATTATTGACCATAACTGAGGCCTACCTGCAAGGAGTCTCAGAAATGTAGTTTTTACCTGGATATGCTGGTTCTTAAAATAAGATTGGGGTTCTATTAGGAATTGAGTAGACTCCTAGCAGTCTCTGCCACAGATTGTTAAGTCAACAGAAAGTGAGTCTACAGGGGCTGGTGGAAGTCAGGCTATGAGACAACCTACCAAGAGCTGGAGAGACTAAACTCTGACAACACTGGACTTCTAGATCCATCTGTGCCTTAACCCCCCAATTACCGACGCCAATATATTCCTTTGTTTCTCTCCAGCTAGTTAGAGTTGAGTTTTTGTCATTTGCAATAGAAAGAATTCTGACTAATGCAAGGGTCATAGAGAAGGACTGGTTAAATAAAGTATGGTATGCCTTAGAAAAAATGCTTGTATCTGTCTGTCTATCCATCTATCTATCTGTAAAAAAGACTTTTTAAAAGACACCAAAATGTTGAAGATGATTTATCTCTGAGTGACGGGACTTTCAATAATATTTACTTTCTCCTTTATATCTTTCTGAATGTTCTGTAATGAGCATGTATTACTTCTAAAATAATCAAATACAGTGAAACCTGTGAGAGCCGGAACTGGAAAGGGCCTGCCTTGTTTTTCTGGCTCTCCCAAGTTTTCCGCCTTTGACAGGGTGCAGTCTTACCACTTTTCTATCACTCCTTTTAGTAGAAAGTATTTGCGTTTTCCTTCTCTGACAGGTTCCACCTTACACAGGTTCTGGCTTTTACAGGTTTTACTGTATATGGCTATTTCCTTTTATGAAAATTATTAACAGAATTTATATTATGATCATACTTTTTAATGTGTATGTGTGTGTGTACTTTGTATTTGTATAAAGTCTGGAAGGATGTTCACCAAAAGGTTAGCAGTGGTATCCCTGGGTAGTAAGTCTCCTGCTATTTTTTATTACATTATTTTATGTTTCTGGGTTGTTGGAATGTTTTTCATTAACCATCTGTTTACGACATGTGGTGGTCAGTTTTATGTGTAAACTTGGCTAGGCTATAGTCCCCAGTTATTCAATCAAGCACTAATTTAGATACTGTTGTGAAGGTATCTTACAGATGTGATTACTGTCTATGATCAGTTGACTTTTAAGTAAAGGAGATTATCCTAGATAATCTGGCTGGACCTAATTCAATCATGTGAATGGTCTTAAGAGCAGAAATGAGACTCCCCTGAAGAAGAAATTTTACTTGTGGACTACATCCTCATCTTGTGCCCAAGAGTTCTAGCCTGCCCTTTCTGATGGCCTGCACTACAAATTATGTATTTACCAAAATCCCTGAAGTACTGAATCGCTGGGCAGAGGGCTGTGGGGATCATGGTCTCCAGAAACATCTAGCTCAATTGGCATAACACAGTTTATAAAGAAACATTCTACCTTGGTGAGTAGCGTCTGGGGTCTTAAAAGCCTGTGAGCA
>NW_004443966.1:18446142-18461069 GCF_000243295.1 Trichechus manatus latirostris | reverse complement strand
AGGGAAAGATTAGTCCAAAGGATTAATGGGCCACAACTACCACAGCTTCCACCAGACTAAGTCCAGTACAGCTAGATGGTGCCCGGCTACCAGCAAGGACTGCTCTGACAGGGATCACAACAGAGGGTCCCAGTCAGAGCTGGAGAAAAATGTAGAACAAAATTCTAACTCACAAAAAAAGACCAGACTTACTGGCCTGACAGAGACTGGAGAAACCCCAGAGTATGGCCCCCGGACACCCTTTTAGCTCAGTAATGAAGTCATTCCTGAGGTATACCGTTCAGCCAAAGATTAGACAGCCCCATAAAACAAAATGAGATTAATGGGGCACAACATTCCAGGGACAAGGACTAGAAG
This sequence comes from Trichechus manatus latirostris, assembly GCF_000243295.1. Classification (NCBI taxonomy): domain Eukaryota; kingdom Metazoa; phylum Chordata; class Mammalia; order Sirenia; family Trichechidae; genus Trichechus; species Trichechus manatus. The sequence continues at coordinate 18,460,712 of NW_004443966.1, read as the reverse complement.
ACAGGAGGGGACAGGAAAGCTGGTAATAGGGAACCCAAGGTTGAGAAGGGACTGCGTCGACATGTTGTGGGGTTGTTAACCATTATCATAAAACAATATGTGTACTAACTGTTTAATGAGAATCTATTTGTTCTGTAAATCTTCATCTAAAGTACAATAAATAAATAAATAAAAACAGGTGGAAAAACTTGCAAAGAAAGGAAAAAAAAAAAAGATTTTGGATTTACCTAGCTAGTCTCCACAATTGCATAAGCTAATTCTTTGCAATAAATCCCTTAATACATACATCCCACTGGTTTTGTTTCTCTGGTGGAACCCTGACTGATACAGATTTTGGTACCTGGAAGTGGGGTGCTGCTGTAACAAATACCTAAAAATGTAGAACAGGCTTTAGAATTGGATAATGGGTAGAGGTTGGAAGAATTTTGAGGCACGTGATAGAAAAAGCCTAGATTACTTTGAGCAGACTGTTGGCAGAAATATGGATGTTAAAGACTCTGCAAGTGAGGACTCAGGAGGAAAAAAAGCATAGTAGAGAAAGTTTGTATCCTCTTAGAGAATACATATATCATCATAAACAGAATGTTGGTAGGAATATGAATGTTAAAGGCTCTGCTAACAAGAGTTAAGAAGGAAATGAAGAACATGTTATTAGAAATTGGAGGAAAGGAGATTCTTGTTATATAGTAGCGTAAAGCCTAGCTGAATTACATCCTACAGTTGTGTGAAAAGCAGAACTTGTGAACAATGAACCTGTACATTTAGTTGAGGAGATTTCCCAGCTAAGTGTTGAAGGTGTAGCCTGGTTTATTCTGGCTGCTTAGGTGAAATGTGAAAGGAAAGACACAAATTGAGGATAGAATTATTAAGCAAAAAGGAACCAGCACTTGATGACCTGGGAAATTCTCAGGCTATCCAGACTGCAAAAGATGCTAATATTGGGAGATTCACAGTTAGGGAAGTGTGCTCTGAAAAGAAGGCCAGAGGTGTGGCTGGACAACCTTTTTTCTAGTGCTGAAGAGATTAGGGTTGTGAATCATGGATCTACTCAACCATCTCAGCAGAAGCCAGCAATAGGGATGGGATTATCCAGGGAGGATCTGTTAAGGACCCTCTTTGTCTAATTATGAGAATCCCTGTGATATACAGGGGAGACCCACAAGGCTTTTGAGAATGTTATAACAGCAGGAAAACCACCAACTTGGACCAAAAGACACAGAGAGAGGATGGAATAAAGGAAGGCTTTTGGACTCTCAAAATTCTACATGCAGGAAAGAGGCTAATCAAAATACTTAGCTACAAACATGTGCTACCCTTCAAGAAAGAAAAGGATAACTCCGAGAGCAGAACCTCAGGCCCCAAGGCTGGAGCCACAGGCCCAGATGGTGGAGTCTTGAACCACAGAGGATTACTCATAGATCTTGAAACCTAGTGGAATTTGCCCTGATGGATTTCACAATCAGCGCCTTTATTCCTTCCATTTTCTCCCTATTGGAATGAGAATATCTACAACTGTTACAGTATGCCTGTACCACCGTTGTATTTTGGAAATTGATAACTTGCTTAATAATTTCACAAGCTCACAGATGGAGAGGAATTTTGCCCCAGGATAGCTCATACCCAGAGTCCCACCCATACCTGATTTAGAAGATTTAGATGATGAGCTTTTCTACCTTTGTGCTGATGAGATTTTGGACTTGAATTGGTGCTGTAATAGATTGAGACTTCAGTGGATATTGGGTTGTGTGAATGTATTTTACATGTAGGATGAATACGAATCTTTGGGGCCAGAGGGCAGACTGTAGTCGACTAAAAAATGCTCTCCCCAAAGATATTTACATCCTAATCCCTGAAACCTGTGAATATTACTTGGTATGGGAAAAAAAAAAGGGAGGGGGGACTTTTCTAGTGTGATTAAGTTAAGGATCTTGAGATGGAAGATTATCCTGGATTATCTGGGTGGGCCCTAAATGCAATCACATGTATCCTTATAAGAAGGAGACAGAGGGAGATTTCACACACAGAGAAGAGAAAAGGCGATGTGATGACCCTGGTGGAGACAGAGAGAGAGATTTGAAGATGCTACACTGTGGCCCTTGAAGATGGAGAGAGGGGCCATAAGCCAAGGGATACAGGTGGAAACTAGAAGCTGAAAATGGTAAGGAATACAGCTCTACAAGTTGGAAAAAGCAAGGAAGTGAAGCTTTCTCTAGAGTCTCTGGAGGGAGCACAGCCCTTCCAACACCTTGATTTTGGTCCAGTGAAACTAGTTTCAGACTTCTGGACTCCAAACTGTAAGAGAATTAATTTGTGTTGTTTTAAGCCACCAAGGTTGTGGTAATTTGTTACAGCAGCAATAGGAAACTGACGTACTATATAATCAGAAACATAATAAAGCAATATTAATTTGATACATTCAGGATATATAAATACTACGGAAATTGAGTTCTAATATTTTATTTGGAAAGTTTACATCTGTATTTCTAAGAGGGTTGGTCTGTACTTTTCTTTCATGTGCTGTCTTGATCAGGTTTTAGTGTCGGGGGGTGCTAGCCTCCTAAAAAGAAATGAGATGCCTTTCTTCCTTTTCTAGGTTCTGAAACAGCTTAACTAGCAGTGGAAACAGTGAAACACTTTGCTTCCAGTGTTCTGATGAGGAATAACTCTGACCACATTCTTGATTTCTTTCACAGCCTCTTTACATTTTAAGAATTACAACACTGCAACAGACAAGCCATATATATATATGTATGTATATATATATGTATGTGTATGTATATATTTATATATCTCCACACAATGATCTCCACAATATTCCTATGGGATAGAGTCTACTGTTTGCACCATTTTGCAGATGGGAAAAGTGAGGCTAAGAAAGGTTAAGTAATCTGCTAAAGTTATGTAGTTACTAAGAGGCAGAGCTCAGACCTGAAATGAGTATCTGACTCCAAAATCAATACTTTTACCTTAGCTCTAATAATGCCTCCTGATTTTATGCTGCTTCTTAGAGACTTTTAATAATTTGTATTTTCCTAGAAAATCATTTCATCTAGATTATCAAATATATAGGAGAATATTCACAGAATTTATATCTTTATAAATCTTTATAAATTCTACAGCATAGAATTTACAACCTTTAAATGTCATCTATGTTTATGGCTGCATCTCCTTTCATACCCTATATTTCATATAATTGTAGTTTTTCTCTTCCTCCTTGATTAGGCTACTTATGGATAGTCTATTTTATTGCCCCCCTTGCCTCTGACCAGATATCTGTCTTATTCTGTCTCTTTTTGTTTTCAAAGTTGGTAATTAACAATGTAAATGTTTTCCATATATTCTCTGCTTCTAAAGTTTGTTCTATTGTTTTTCTCTAATTTCCTTACTCACTAAATGTTTATTGATTGATTAATATGAGCCAGACATATTAATTGATTACTTCATTCATTGCTTGTTTTCATCTTTTCTTATCTGGTAATTTATGTGTTTGAAAGTCTATGCATTTCCTTCCAAGTACAGCTTTGGCTACATCCCATTAGTTTTGATAAGTAGTTTTTGCAATATCAATGCTTACCAAACACTCTGTAATTGCAATTTTATTCCAAGTAGTTAGAAGTTTTTGGGTATTCTCCCATTATTTATTTATGGTAACATCGAATTGTAATCAGAGAATGTAGCTTATTCTATTTCTACATTTTAGAATATCTCGTCAACTAAGATGTCAATTTTTGTAAATATTCCATGGACATGAAAAGACTGTATATTCTCTAGGTACCGCATATAGAAATCAATGTTAATGTTAATCCATATTAGATCATCCTTTAAACTATTCAACTCTTTTGGATTCCTCTACTTTTTTTTTTGCCAGTTTAACTGTCAGTGACTGCAAAAGATATACTAAATACAGAGGAATTTTTTATTCAACAGAATTTGTTGTATACATGTCATGTAACAGTGATGGTATAGGCTGTGAGCCAGGATGTAAAAATAGAGTTCATGATACTGGCATGCTCTGCAGAATGTCTCTCCAGTTTATTTTCCCAGTAGAATCCCTCTGGGTTTTTAATACCCAAACTTGATTGAACACATGTACTTCTCAATATATTTTTGGCTGATGTTTACATAGGAAAAATATAATATTTACGTCCCCAGACCTCAATTCAATATTTTAACAAAATAACATGCAGAAAAAGTCTTAGCTTACTTTCCAAATACAGATGGGGTAGAATATCAGAATCATGTGCAGATGTTTTGAAAAGCCTGCTGAGTGTCCGCAAGGGTCATGGGAACGATACAGTCTACTACATACAAAGCAACTGGCTTTTGTTTGTTTGGTTGCTGTCATTTACTAAAGTATAATTTACATATAGTAAAATTCACTCCTTTAAAAAGTGTGCAGTCCTTCAAGTTTTGGCAAACACATCACCACCACCATAATCAAGATATAGAATATTCCCATCACTCAAAAAATTCCCCTGTGCCTCTTTGTGGTCAACTCCTCTCCCCACCCCCAGCCTCTGGCAACCTCTGATCTATTTTCTGTCCTCAGAGTTTTGTCTTTTCAGAATGATATGTACTTGGGATCAAACAGTATGTAGCCTTTTGAGTCTGGCTTCTTCCACTTAGCATAGGGCATTTAAAATTCATTTATGTTGATGTGTGCATCATGGTTTGTTCTTTTTTACAGCTAATAATATTCTATTGCATGGATAGACCAGAGTTCATTTATCCATTCCACAACTGAGGAACATTTGAGTTGTTTCCAGATTTTGATAATTATGAATAAACCCACTATAAATATTCATATACAGGTTTTTGTGTGAACATAATTTTTCATTTCTTTTGGATAAAAATCTAGGAGAGAGATTGCTAAGTTATGTGATAATTGTGTCTTTGGCTTTATGAGAAACTGCCAAACTGTTTTCCAAAGTGGCTGTGCAATTTCACATTCCCATCAGCAAAGAATCTCCACATCCTTGTCTGCACTTGGTATTGTCAGCTTTTTTTTTTAACGTTAGCCATTCTAATAGGTGTGTAGTACATTTCCCTAATGACGAATGACGATGAGCATCTTTCTATATGCTTATCTGTCCACCATATATCTTCTTCAGTAAAGTCTCTGTTTAAATCTTTCACCCATTTTGTTGTTGTTGTTAGGTGCCGACGAGTCAGTTCCGACACATAGTGACCCTATGTACAACAGAACAAAACATTGCCTGGTCCTGCGCCATCCTCACAATCACTGTTATGCTTGAGCCCATTGTTGCAGCCACTGTGTAAATCCATCTCGCTGAGGGTCTTCCTTTTTTTCGCTGACCCTCTACTTTACCAAGCATGATGTCCTTCTCCAGGGACTGATCCCTCCTGATAACATGTCTAAAGTATGTGAGATGTAGTCTCACCATCTTTCCTTCTAAGGAGCATTCTGGTTGTACTTCTTCCAAGACAGATTTGTTCACTCTTCTGGTAGTCCATGGTGTATTCAATATTCTTCTCCAACATCACAATTTAAAGGCATCAATTCTCATTCGGTCTTCCTTATTCATTGTCCAGCCTTCGCATGTATATGAGGCTATTGAAAACACCATGGCTTGACACAGGCGTACCTTAGTCTTCAAGGTGACATCTTTGCTTTTCAATGCTTTAAAGAGGTCCTTTGCAGCAGATTTGCCCAATGCAATGCATCTTCTGATTTCCTGACGGCTGCTTCCACGGGTGTTGATTGTGGATCCAAGTAAAAGGAAATCTTTGACAACTTCAATCTTTTCTCCATTTATCGTGATGTTGCTTATTGGTCTAGTTGTAAGGATTTTTGTTTTCTTTATGTTGAGATGTAATCCATACTAAAGACTGTGGTCTTTGATCTTTATCAGTAAGTGCTTCAAGTCCTTTTCACTTTCAGCGGGCAAGGTTGTGTCATCTGCATAACGCAGGTTGTTAATGAGTCTTCCTCCAATCCTGATGCCCCGTTCTTCTTCACAGAGTCCAGCTTCTTGGATTACTTGCTCAGCATACAGATTGAATAGGTATGGTGAAAGCATACAACCCTGACGCACACCTTTCCTGGCTTTAACCACAGAGTATCCCCTTGTTCTGTTCGAAAGACTGCCTCTTGATCTATGTACAGGTTCCTCATGAGCACAATTGAGTGTTATGGAATTCCCATTCTTCGCAATGTTGTCCATAATTTGTTATGATCCACACAGTCGAATGTCTTTGCACAGTCAATGAAACACAGGTAAACATCTTTCTGGTATTCTCTGCTTTCAGCCAGGTTTCATCTGACATTAGCAATTATATCCCTGGCTCCACATCCTCTTCTGAATCTAGGTTGAATTTCTGGCAGTTCCCTGTTGATATACTGCTATAGCCGCTTTTGAATGATCTTCAGCAAAATTTTACTTGGGTATGATATTAATAATATTGTTTGATAATCTCCACATTTGACTGGATCACTTTTCTTGGGAATAGGCATAAATATGGATTCTTCCAGCTGGTTGGCCAGGTAGCTGTCTTCAAATTTCTTGGCATAGACGAGTGAGCACTTCGAGCACTGCACTGTTTGTTGAAACATCTCAATTGATAATCCATCAATTCCTGGAGCCTTGTTTTTCGCCAATGCCTTCAGTGCAGCTTGGACTTCTTCCTTCAGTACCACCCATTTTAAATTGGGTTATTTATTTTCTAACATTGAGTTTTGAGAGTTCTACATATATTCCTGAATCCAGTCCTTTATTAGATATGTGATTTGCAAATATTTTCTCCCAGTCTCTGGATTGTCTTTTCATTCTCTTAACAATGTCTTTAGAAGAGCAGAAGTTCTTAATTTAGATGAAGTTCAATTTAGCAATTTGTTTCTCTTTTATAGATTTTGTTTTTAGTGTCATAACTAAGAAAGTATCTTTGCCTATTCCAAAGCTGCAAAGATTTCCTTCTAGAAGTTTTACAGTTTTAGGCTTTTCATTTAGATGTTTGATTCATTTTAAGTTTTGTAATTTTATAATTTTGTTTTATGATCAGACAGTGACTTTTTAAGCATTTTACATGCAAACATGATAGTTGTTATATGTATAGGCATCTTACCACATTTCAATGATATTTTAGAAAAATGTTTGGGGATTTGGGGCTGTTATGTAATGATTTATCATTATTTTTTATTTAAAATAATGATCAGTGTTTGGGGGCAGAATTTCTGTTTTTCAGCTACAGGTCACTGACATTAAGTGAGATATGCTTATTTTTGTTAAAATGGGATTTTTACTTCTGTAGTTCTCATCCAAAATGTTGTTGGATGGCAGCATGAACTCTAATTCTTTTCCTTGTTGTTATTTAATAACAGGGTTTAAATAAATATGAATGAGTGAAACTGTATTCAGGTCACAAAAATAAGAGCTCGTTGGCTTCATTCTAGTCCTAGTGAACATCCTTGCTTACAAAAATCATGCTACTTTTCTAAAAATGAGTTCAATTTTAATAAATTGGAGGAAGCAGGTGTCCAGGAAAGATGGATCTGTTGCACTGTCAGAAATTCCCTCTGTAAGCACACACACAAATAAAACATACACGCAAAAGGAATCAAAAGAATCAGCCAACTAAGAACAATCATATAGATGGTGTTTGCACCTGACAAAGCTGTAAGTGGCCAAAGCAGCTAACGCTTTTTTGTATCCGTTTGCTGTTTTCTTTGAATGTTTTTTAATGTGCATACTCAGCTGGGTGTGCTTCTTGCTGGAATTTTCAATAAATCATTAAGAAATATATATATATTCAGAGCATTCTCATACCATTTTTTTCACTCATTCTTTCTCCATTTACCTAAGAGTTACTAGTTTCTACTACCTGACCAAAGGAGCCCTGGTGGCGCAATGGTTAAACACTTGGATGCTAACTGAAAAGTTGGCAGTTCAAACCCACCAGCAGCTCCATGGGAGAAAAAGCCGGGCAATTTGCTCCTGTAAAGATTACAGCCTATGCAGGCAGTTCTACTCTGTCCTAGAGGGTCACTATGAGTTGAAATTGACCTGATGGCACACAAGAACAACAGCTTACGTGGCCAATACATAGTAGTGAATAAGGAAGTCACAGTACATTGGTTCAAGGGTTATAGCAATTTCAATGTGAGGGACAATAGTGGATTCGAACTTGGGAGGAGCTTGAAGAATACCTCCCATAATCACTGCAGGAATCAGCCTATTGACAGGCCACATTGCCATAGGACAGTCACCAGGGGCTCTAGGGGCTCCATCAAGTACATGTTGTGCTGTGGCTCTGGAAAGTTTGGGTGATGTGCTCCTGAGCATGCTCAGAAGCAGGAGTGGGTCTTCCCTTGTATATTAGTTTTCTATTGCTGCTGTAGTAAATTGCCCCAAACTTAGTGACTTAGAACAACGCTCGCTTATTATCTTACAATTCTGGAGGTCCAATGTCTGAAAAAAGTCTCACTGGGCTAAAATCAAGGTGTTGGCAGGGCTGCTTTCCTTCTGGAGACTCTGTTTCTTTGGCTTTTCTAGCTACTAGAAGCCACCTGCATTCCTTGGCTGACAGTCCCCTTCCTCCATCTTCGAAGCTAGCCACATAGCATCTTCAAATTTTTCTCTAACTCTGACATTCCTGCCTCCCTCTTTCACTTATGAGCATCCTTGTGATTACATTGGACTCACCAGAGTAATCCAGGATAATCTCTCCATCTCAAGATCCTTAACTTAATCACATCTTTAAAGTCACTTTGGCCATTTATGGTACCATAGTCACAGTTCCCAGGGGTTAGGATGTAGACGTCTTTGCTGGTGTTAACTATTGCTGAGTCAGCCCTGACTCATGGAGACCTCAGGCATAGGGAATAAAATGCTGTTTGGGTCCTGCACTAACACAAGATCAGTTATGGATTGGACCATTGTGATCCACAGGGTTTTCACTGGCTGATTTTCAGAAGTAAATCACCAGGCCTTTCTCCCTAGTCCACCTGAGAGCTCTGCTGAAACCTGTTCTGCAACATCACAACATGCAAGCCTCCACTGACAAGTGAGTGGTAGCCATGCATGAGGTGCCTTGGCTGGGAATTGAACCTAGGTCTCCCAGAAGAAAGGCAATCATTCTATCACTGAACCACCAATGCATGACATCTTTGGGGGGCCATTACTCTACCTACCACCTTGAGTTTCTCAGGCCATCATTGGTCTTGGCTCATGTCCTATGGTAGTGCAGGGCATCGTGAGGGATGTGAGGCCTCCAAAGTCCAGTGTACTATTCTGGGTATGTGGAGGACGGCAAGCCAGGAAGCCCTGGATGTGTCACCAAAGTGGACAATCACTCCTGGACCAAGAAATCACACAGGAGCTTACATCAGACCCAGAACCTGAAGAAGGTGGTATAATCTCAAGGCCACCCTTAATAGTCTCTTTGCCTCAAGCATGTCTGATCTATTGTATCAGTCAGGATGGGCTAGGTTATGCTGTGGTAACAAATAATCCCCAAATCTCAGTGGCTTGTAACAACAGAGGTTTGTTTTGGTAATGCTATGGATCTGCTAGGGCTCTGCACTGTGCTCCTTACCCTGAGACCCAGACTGACAGAGGAGCCACCATTTCAAACATCACTGGTCATTATAGCAGAGGGCGAGAGAAAGAGAGCTCATGGTAGGTTTCTAAGTTATCTAGTGCTGTCTATATCAGAAATACCACAAGTGGGTGGCTTTAACAAACCGAAGTTTATTCTCTCACAGTTTAGGAGGCTAAAAGTCCGAATTCAGGGTGCCAGCTCTAGGGGAAGGGTGTCTCTCTTGTCAGCTCTGGGGGAATGTTTTTGTCATCAATCGTCCCCTGGTCTAGGAGCTTCTCAGCACAGGACCCTGGGTCCAAAGTACGCGCTCTGCTCCCAGTGCTTTCTTGGTGGTATGAGGTCCCCCATCTCGCTGCTCACTTCTCATTTGTATCTTAAGAGAGATTGACCCAAGATACAACCTATCTTGTAGATTGAGTCCTGCTTCATTGACATAACTGCCTCTAATCCTGCCTCATTAACATCATAGAGGTAGGATTTACAACACATAGGAAAATCACATCAGAGTACAAAATGGTGAACGATCACACAATACTGGGAATCATGGTCTAACCAAGTTGACATACATTTTTAGGGGACACAATTCAATCCTTAACAGTAGGGAAAGAAGTATCTTTCCCAGCAGTTAAATACGTGGGCTTAGAAGTGACATATGTCACTCTTGCTCACAATTCATTGGTCAAAGCTAGTCAGATGGCCCTACCCAAACACAATGGGTTCAAGAAAGGCATTCCTACCCTGTGACCAGAAGGAAGACAGTCAAGAACACACCACCACCTATAATGTATTCTCATTTTAAAAAAAAATCAAACTTGAATTCAGTGAAGCTCTTCATCTAACTACCAACTGTAAGAAAATACAGGGGACAGAGGAACATGCTAAACACCACCACAAGATGCAACCAGCAAAATCCAGGTGTGGGAAAGTCTACAGTTCAAATGACTCAGTTTCTTCAACAAATAAATTTTAAGAGAGAGAATCTACATGAAAAAAGATTTACATGCCACATAAACAATTATAATATATGGACTTTATTTGGATCTTGAAAAATTGTAATAAATTGAGACATTGTGGAAATTTTAACACCGACTAGGTATTTGAAGACATTAGAAATGATTGTTACTATTGTTAGGCATAATAATGGAATTCTTGTTGAGTCCAAAAAAAAGAGTCCTTATCTTTTGGAGATATATGCTACTCTATTTACAGATTAAATGATATGGTATCTGGAATTGCCTTCAAAATTAGCTGGGCAAGACGAGGAATGGTGGTGAAAAATTGGTGGACATGTAAGTGATCGGGGTTGGTTACAAGTTGATAGTTTTTGAAGCTGTATGATGGGTATATGGGGAATCATTTTATGATTGTCTCTACTTTTGTGTATGTTTGAAATTTCCACAGTAAGGAGAGAGAAAGAGAGAGAATGAATCAGATAGTAATCCATGTTGTCAAATAGAGGAAACCAAAGCACAGGTGAAGTAGGGAGCTGTGATTTAGTGGAAGGTCATAGGTCAGATTCCAAAGGTGTCTTTCCATGCTGGATGGGCACTGAACGAGGACCTTCCAGATTGGAAACTCTCCTACCTTCTCCTGGGCTCCACCTCAACAGCAATGTGGCTCTGAGTCTGTGTGAACAGTAAGAGCCTGCCACCTGTGCTTCCAATTCAAAACGAGAACAACCAACTTCTTCCCTGGAAATTCCCAGCATGCTTCTCCCAGGTAGGGAGCATCTGGTTCTTCCTTCAGCCAAGGGCAAAACTACCAGCACTGCGTTCTCAGAAGAGTTGGTCGATCATGAATCCAGAAGGATTCTCAACAGGGCTGAGGGTGCAGCTCAGGGCCCCTTGATAGAAACTATTTGAAATGCAGGGAATTAAGAGAAGGAAAATCAAAGCCTGAAACTGAACCAGCAATTAGACCGGCTCCTGGAATATCTTTGAGTCAAATCAGTCCATGAGGGAATTTCAGTCACGGCTCACTTTCTCTCTCCCACAGCCCACGGCTAGAATCATAGCCCTTCAATCAGCGCTCACCAGAAATACAGCAACATGCATCTTGTAAGATGCTTTATCACAGTTTTGCAAAGTCCCAGTGCATCCCCCCTGCTCTAGCAGATTTATTTACATATGGATTTATTTATTCCTCTCGCTACAGCAGGCAAGTCTCTTGAGATTATAGCATTTTATCTACAAAGATATTGGGGTCGTGCATCCGGACAATGAAGTCAGGGAGAAGGCCATCCTTGGATGGGTCCAGTTGTTACAGATCAGCTTTGACAAACACCAAGGGGAGGGAGGGGGTATGAGGAGGTAGCTTTGGGCCTGGTGACTCCCTTGGTCACAGTTGCCACCAAAGAAAGGCTTGTCACTGGAGGGAAGTTGGGGAGAAGAAAGCAAAAGGAATGAAACAGCGTGGAAGGTGACAGAAAAAGCAGCAGGGAGCTCTGGACCCCACTAGACTGAGGAGCGGGGTCTCCCAACTGTACCCTCAAATGGTCCAGTATCCCCATCAGCAGGGAGTTAGTTTCATCTGCTTCAGGGGTCTGCACAGTGCAGGCCCATCTGGCCCTGTGGGTTGCTCCTCAGACAAAGAGGGCTCAGTTAAAAGAGAAAAGAAAGAAAAGAGCTTGGAAGAAACTGAGTTGAAGGAAAGAAATCTGTCCCTGGCAAAGGCTCTGGGCTGCAAGAGAGCCTTGCAGCTCTTTTTATAGATGACTTCTTTTTTTTTTTTTTTTTTTGCTAGCAAAGCTAAATGCTGGAGCATCTCCTCATTGCATTAGCATTCTCATCACTCTGCTTTTCCTCTCACTTCTCTCTGTTTCCGTGAGCACTTTTATTTTTAAGAGAATGATTAGCTGAGACACAGCGATGGCATCTGCACAGTGATCAGAGAAGAATTCTCGGCTGGCATTGCACTGGGCAAACCCAGGCTGACATGGAGCCGTGTCCTCTTGCCAGGTTGCTGATCTGACGACAGAAGCTGAGGGTGCCTGGAACTTGGCTTTCAACTTTCTTTTCAGTGTGGAGGCTTTGAGACTTCCCCGCTTAAGGAGAGATGCTTGTGTTTGCCTGGGTTTGAGGATGGCAGCCTGGTAAGAGAAAGTCAGCGGTAAGGCTGGGGCAGTTTTCTGGGCAGGACATGTGCGTTCAAGTTGTGGCTTCTGAACTTCCAACTGAGGTTTAGAACTGGAAGGAGAACGTGTCCACTTCTTAAAGGGGCCTTTCTCCTGCAGTGCCGGGGAGTGCAGTCTGTTTAACTCAACTGTCTTGGCTGAAGGCTCCTAGACCAAAAATGTCCCCCCAAAGGCTACATTCTGGAACAAGATGCCTCAGAGGTTTCAGAAAAAGTAGCAAAATGAGCTTCATCCTGGAAAAGTTCAAGCTAATACATCTTGGCAAACATAATGGAAGACACAGACAGTTGCTTTAAGAGGAGAACCCAGAAAGAGGTCAAGTTCTGCTGAGAGAGGCAGAACAGCAATTAGACGGGAGCTTATGTTGCAGCATGGCGACAAAGGGGTCAGAGAGAGGGTAGGACACTCTGCTTCTGATTTCAGGAAGGGAGCACCACGCTGCGGCCAGGCTGAGCTCAGTGATGGGGCGGGGGAAGCCTAGAGATGCAGGGAATCGGAGGCTGAGGAGAGGGGGCCGGAACGAAGACGCAGCAAGCGGGGCTGGATTTCTCAAGATGTATTAAAGAGCTCAGTGCAGTGTGTGTTGCTTGGCTGGGTGGAGAGTTGAGGTTTTATGTTAGCAGCCGGCCTAGCCACATGTAAACGGTATAGCCAGCGGGGCTGAAGGGGAGTTACTGACTCTGATTTCAGGTTTCGTAATTAAGAGTTCTCGTTGGAATGCTTAAAATAAAATTTGAAGCCAAAGAGAAGAATAAGTGACACTGGATTCCATCTGCTTGTGGCATACTCTTCCAAGGGAAGCACTGGAAAAATCACCTTCCAATTATAGTGGGAAAATGAGCGCTAAACGCATAAATTACACAACCAGGAGCTGCTTCGATACAACAGCCACTTTTCATCTTAGATTTAGGATCAGCCAACCTGAGAAGGAACCTGAGGAATTGAGGGGGTGATATCAGAAGTGTAACATCCACTAAGCAGCCTGCCCAGTGACAATTATTTCTGGGGCCGGAGAACAGAGGAGAATCCTTTTGCCATATTTGCTTTGAATCTCTAAATTTAGTACTTAAATTATGCTGCTATTTACCAATAATTTACATAGAAAATCGGTTGTTAAAGGAAACACTATGTAGATATGTCCTGTCTTTTCCCCCGGAGCTGTGTTTCAGGGTAACCCAATAGCCTCCATTAACCAGGGAAAGCCTTTTTACAGAAGAATGCAAGCTAATAAAGGAAGAAGGAATGATAGAATTAGAAAACTACCATTTTGCAACTCCTGTTGGGATAATTGATTCAGGCAAGGATCATCAATAAATACTAAAACCATCGGGTGAAAGGTCGATGGTTGTCTTAGTCATCTAGGGCTACTATCACAGAAATACCCTAAGTGGATGGCTTTAACAAGCAGAAATTTATTTTCTCACAGTTTAGGAGGCCAGAAGTCCTAATTCAGGCTGTCAGCTCTAGGGGAAGGCTTCTTCTCTCTGTCAGCTCTGGAGGAAGGTCCTTGTCTCTTCTGAGCTTCTGCTCCTGGGCAATCTTCATGTCGTTTGGCATCTTCTCCATCTTTGTTGCTTAGCTTGCTTGTTTAATCTCTTTTGTATCTCAAAAGAGATTGACTCAAGATACATCCTACACTAATCCTGCTTCATTAACATAACAAAGACAACCCATTCCCAAATGGGATTATAACCACAGGTACGTGGTGGTTGTTGTTGGTGTTAGGTGCCATCGAGTCAGTTCCGACTCATAGCGACCCTGTGTACAACAGAATGAAACACTGCCCAGTCCTGCGCCATCCTCACAATCATTGTTATGCTTGAGCCCATTGTTGCAGCCACTGTGTCAATCCATCTCATTGAGGGTCTTCCTCTCTTTC
>NW_004443966.1:18421386-18446042 GCF_000243295.1 Trichechus manatus latirostris | reverse complement strand
TTTCGCTGACCCTCTACTTTACCAAGCATGATGTTCTTCTCCAGGGACAGGTATACAGGTTAGGAGTTACAACATATTTTGGGGGGACACAATTCAATCCATAACATTCCACTATTTGGCCCCCTAAAATTCATGTCCTTGCCACATGCAAAACACATTCACCACATCATATCATCCAAAAAGTCTTAAATCAACTCCAAGTCCAAAATCTCATCTTCTGAAGCATCTAAATCAAATCTGGGTGAGACTTTAGGCATATTCCATCCTGGGGCAAAATTTCTCTTCATCTGTGAAGCTGTGAAATCTAGACTACAAGTGATCTATTTCCGAAGCACAGTGGTAGAGCAGGTAGAAAGAAGGTAGATATTTCCATTACAAAAGGGAGAAATTGGAGGGAAAGAAGGCATAACGGGCTCCCAGCAAGTCCAAAACACAGCAGAACAATTTACATTAGTTCTCAAGGCTTGAAAATAATCCTCTGTTCTTTGGGACCATCTGGGCAATGGCCTTGCCCTCTAGACTCTGGGTATTGGCTATACCCTCTGGTTTCTGGGTGGAGGCCACTGGGCCCTGGGCTTCAGTTCTGCCTTCCAGGCCCACTGGGATGGAAACTTTGCTCCTTTGGCTTTGGGCAGCCCCATTATCCTAATCCATTTGAGTGGCAACTCCACCCCTTTGGCCCCAGTTCTTCTGCGCCTTGGGCATGACAGCCCTGCCCCCTCGACTTTGGGCAGTGGTCCCATCCACCTTGCACTCGTGAATCACAGCTCACCCTCCAGAACCCAGTTAGTGAAGATCTATCTCTTTGAAACCTAGGAGGCTGTGGCTCCACCCTTTGAAACCGAGACAGCCCTGCCGTTTCCCATGCTCCTTCCAACAGTTCTGCTGATCTCTAAGTTACTCCAGGGATGGTCCTTTTCTTTTCTTGAAGGACAACAGATGTAGCTCCTTTGGCCTGTTTCCTGCCTGAAGAATCTCAAGAGGCAGACAGTGTTCTTTCCTTTTGTTCTTTCTCTGTACCTGTCCGTCTAAGCTGATGGGTTTTCTGCTGTGGTAAATGGTTAGATCCATCAGTCACAGGCTTAATCTCTTTAACAAAAGATTGTGTAGCCACATCCTTGGTGAAAATTCTAGGACTCATGTCCTTAGTTTGTACAACAGAATTTCCAAATCTTTAAGTTCTGTTTTCGTTTTGCACAATTTTTAAGTCCATTTCTTTCCTCTCACATTTGTTAATTTAATGGTTACAGGTAGATACACCTACCACTCATATTTTCCACCCCTGGAGGTGTACTGGCAGGCATTTGAGTCACTTTAGTGGGCTCTGGCGTCTTGGCAGATACCAGTGCAACTGCCTAAAAATCAAGGAAGATGGTCTGTACCACATGTGAGTGTGGAGAGCCATTCCTATAAGAGGGTGCTTCCTGGAGGAGTGACTGTGTGAAACCTTTGTGTCTTTGGCCTCTGCACAGCGAGCTAAGGCTTGCAAGTACGTTTATTATTTCCTTTGTGTTATTGGCAAGTCGTGGTTACTGGCATTCGGAAATATTCAAGTAAATGAGTTTGGGTGTGAAAACCATGCAGCACCTTTAAGAGCTTGCTTAGAAATCTACTCAGCCAGATATACAAGTTCATCACTTACAAGTTCTATCTTCCACCAAACATTTGAAAATAATTCAGACAAGTTCTTTGCTACTGCATAAAAAGTATCATCCTACCTCCGTTGTCCAAATCATATGTCCATCATTTTCTTTGAAAGCCTCACCAGAAGCACATTTAACACCCACATTTCTAGCAACATTCTATTGTTGGTGCCATATGTAGTCTCTAAGACGACAGAGACTTTCTCTATAGCTCTCCTAACTCCCTTCTGTGCCCTCACCAGAACTGCCTTTGATATCCATAATTCTACCAACAGTCTCTTCCAGGCAATCTAGGCTTTTACTATTAGGCACCTTAAAACTCTTCCACCCTCTCTACCCATTACTCAATTCCAAAACCACTTCCACATTGTAGGTATTTGTTAGAGCAGCACCCCCGTTTCTCAGTACCAAATTCTGTCTTAGTTATCTAGTACTGCTATAACACAAATGCACAAGTGAGTGGCTTTAACCTTTTCAGGGTATTTTTTTTTTGGAATTTTTTGGTGACGCCATGTTTTTTCACTCATGGATGGATGCTGAATCATTGTTGGAAATTTTTTTATTTGAAAAAATGGGGTGCCAACTGCAAGCGGGCCATATTGGTACCAGGCTCCATGAGGCCCATCACAAACATGGTACGTATCAGTACCATGGCCCAGGAAGTTTTCACCCAAAAAATAACTCATTTACCTGAATATTTCCGAATGCCGACCATAGCTTCCCAATAACACAAAGGAAATAGTAAACATACTTACAAGCCTTATCTCTGGCTGTACATAAGCCAAAAGACTCAAAGTTTCACATAATCACTCCTCTGGGAAGCATCCCCTCATAGGAATGGCTCTCAACACTCATATGTGGTGCAGACCAACTTCCTTGTTTTTTAGGCAGTTGCACCAGTGTCTGCCAAGATGCCAGAGTGAAGCAAAGTGGCTCAAATGCCTGACAGTACACCTCCAGGGGCAGAAAATGTGAGTGGTAGGTTTATCTACTAATAACCACTAAATTTACTCACAATTTAGGAGGCTAGAAGTCCAAACTCAGGGCAGCAGCTCTAGGGTAAGACTTTTTCTCTCTTTCGGCGCTGGGGGAAGGTCCTTGTCTCTTCTGAGCTTCTGCTCCTCGGTGATCTTCATGTGGCTTGGCTTCTCTCTTACCCCATCTCTGTTTGCTTGCTTGCTTGTTTAATCTATTTTATATCTCAAAAGAGATTGACTAAAGACACAATTTGCACTAATCCTGCCTCATTAACATAACAAAGACAACCCATTCTCAAATGGGATTATAACCACAGGCATAGAGGTTAAGATTTACAACACACATTTTTGAGGGACACAATTCAATCCATAACAAAGGTGAACTCCATATTTGCAAGGTACCAATTATCACCCCACAGTTTACTTGGTAGTTCCAAGGAGGAAAAAAACCTTACTTTGCAAATGAAGGGATCAGGCCATCACAACTTTAACGCAGTGATCGATCTCAGCATCACTAATAGTAGGACAACTAGACATTATATGCTTCCTGGTATGAGGCAGTGCAAATTACACAGCATCAACTTCAAGGTTTTCTGGATAAAAATGTTTAACCTGAATCATGTCAAGACTTTAGATGTAACTTCCAGCTCACAAGAAATACAGGGAGACAGGGACGTATTAGGTGTCACTCCAAAGAAGCAGTTAGACAAATCCGAAAGGTGGATATTCTACAATCTCTTCAATAAGTCAATGTCCTAGACACCAAAGAAGAGTGGGATGCTATTTTTAGATCCAAAGAGATGCAGAAGAGCTAATAACTGAATGGAATTTTAGTCCTTTATTTGGTCCTGTTGTGAAGAAATTAGCTTTAAAGGAATTGGGGGGTGGGGTGAATATTTGAAGAAATCTGAATATGGACCAGGTATTCCATGATATTTAGAAATTATTGTTAATATTGGGTAAGGTAATAATATTGCGGTTATGAAGGAAATTATATTTCCTTTTTAGAGAGGCATTCTGAAATATTTAAGAATGAACTGTCATGATGTTTATACCAAAAACCCACTCCTGTCAAGTCGAATTCTGACTCATAGTGACCCTATAGGACAAACCAGAACTGCCCCATAGGATTTCCAAGGCTGTAATCTTTACAATCCAAGAAGCTGAACTCTACAAAGAAGAATGGGGCATCAGGATTGGAGGAAGACTTATTAGCAACCTGTGATATGCAAATGACGCGACCTTGCTTGCTGAAAGTAGGAGAACTTGAAGCGCTTACTGATGAAGATCAAAGACTACAGCCTTCGGTATGGATAACACCTCAACATAAAGAAAACAAAAATCCTCACAACTGGACCAATAAGCAACATCATGATAAATGGAGAAAAGATAGAAGTTGTCAAGGATTTCATTTTGCTTAGATCCATAGTCATCACCCATGGAAGCAGCAGTCAAGAAATCAAAATATGTATTGCATTGGGCAAATCTGCTGCAAAAGAACTCAAAGTGTTGGAAAGCAAAGATGTCGCTTTGAGGACTAAGGTGATGCTGACCCAAGCCATGGTATTTTCTATCGCCTCTACGCATGTGAAAGCTGGACAATGAATAAGGAAAACCAAAGAAGAATTGATGCCTTTGAATTATGGTGTTGGCGAAGAATAGTGAATATATCATGAACGGCATGCCAGAAGAACAAACAAATCTGTCTTGCAAGAAGTACAGCCAGAGTGCTCCTTGGAAGCGAGGATGGTGAGACTTCATCTCACATACTTTGGGCATGTTATCAGAAGGGATCAGTCCCTGGAGAAGGATATCATGCTTGCTAAAGTAGAAGGTCAACGAAAAAGAGGAAGACCCTCTGCGAGATGGACTGACACAGTGGCTGCAATAATGGGCTCAAACATGGCAACCATTGTGAGGATGGCACAGGACCGGGCAGTGTTTCATTCTGTTGTACATAGGGTCGCTATAAGTTGGAATCAACTGGATGGCACCTAACAGCAACAGTAACAATCTTTATGGAAGCTAACTGTCACATCCTTCTCCCGAGGAGCGGCTAGGGGGTTGGAACCTTTCAGTTAGCAGCCAAGTACTTAACCACTGCGCCACCAGGCCTCCCTGATGTTTATGATGTAAAACACCTGAGGGAAAAAAAAAAGGAAACAGATGAAACAAAACCAAAAAAAAATATGCCACTGACCATAAGGAGAAATGAGAATAGGTAGATTCTTCCCTACAAATATTTGTTAAACCCCTGCCGCATACCAGGTCTGCTAAGCACGGGTGTGCAGTAGTGAAATGACCGACGTAGTCCTACCCTCACAAAACTAAGAGTTTAGAGGAGAAGCTCAGGAAAACCCATTTCTCACAATAGTAACAATAAAAATAACACATATGTAAAAAACTAGTATTTAGCATTTATTATGTGCCAGTCCTAGAGCACTTAAATGCATGGTCTTATTTCATCCTCTCAACACCCTCCCACCACCATCTGTCAGTTTGTCGTACTGTGATGGCTTGTGTTTTGCTGTGACGCTGGAAGTTATGCCACTGGTATTTCAAACATCATCAGGGCCACCCATGGTGGACAGGTTTCAATGGCACTTCTGGACTGAGACAGACTAGGAAGAAAGGTCCAGCGATCTACTTCCAAAAATTAGCCAGTAAAAATCTTATGGATCATAGAATATTGTTGGAGACTTAGACTCACTTACTTTGGGCATGTCATCAGGGGGGATAATCACTGGAGAAAGACATCATGTTTGGTGAAGCAGAGGGCCAGCAAAGGCAAAGGAGACCCTCAGTGAGATGTATTGGCACGGTGGTTGCCATGATGGACTCGAATATGCCGGTGATTGTGAGGATGACGCAGGACCGGGCAGCACTTCATTCACCACGAGTCAGAGTTGACTGGACAGCATCTGACAACAAAAACAGCAATAGCCCTATGAAGTGGCTATTCTTATGCTTCAGCAATTGAAGCTCAGGGAGAGATGTCTCTGACCCCAAGTCACAGAGCTGGTAAGTGGCTCAACCAGGTCTCAAATCTTAGATTTATGCTCTGGTCCATCTTGGCTCCGGCCCAGATGTGTGGCAGGAGGTCTGCTTGACTCTGTCATGTCTTAGCATGGATTTACACTGCCTCTTTTTCTCTCGCCCCTCCTGTTTTCTCTTGTAATGGTTGTAAAATGACTGAATCTTGGCTGTCAACCAAAAAGGAAGTGCTAATGTTACATTTACATAAAGGAGATGAAAAGTAAAATAACAAAAACCCAATGTCTCTCGTCTCTAAGCTCCTTGAAACTGCCTAGATTTTTCTTTCATCTCTGCTAGAGTCTACATTCTCAACTTCCTCTGCTTAAGCCTGCTTTCTTCTCAACAGACACATTAAGATAAATATATTTAAGACCAATTATCCAATTATTTAATGCTATAGATGGTTTTCTGATACCTTATTTGCTGGTATTAAGCAAAATTGTTTCTGATATTAGAAAACAGTGTGGCTTTCAGCCATATTTGGTTCAGTATGTTCCTAAGGGTTAAAACTGGACCTTGACCTCTACTTGGCCATCACTGGTCATCAAATATTTACTGAGCATCAGCTGTGTGCCTTGTACTGTGCTACATTTATGACATGATTTCCCTGGCACCCCTGGCTCATCACCACCGCTGTACAAACAAGGTTTTAAGATGCTGGCCCATTTGCAAGTTGGGAAATGCCTAAACACTGACCGTTTATGTCCTTAGGGCTGGTATTCGGTGTCCACGGGGAAGTCAGGTTTTATGAGCCTGTCACCACTGCATGATGCATTGCCGAGGGCAGACAGCTTTATGGTATTATGGTAACTAGTACCTGAGTGAGACTCCCTATCAGAGAAGCTGCTGAGGGTCCCTGAGCAGAAAACTCAGCTGTTTCCTGGGTGCCTACAGCAGTGTTGCAACAAAGAGACTATGAAATAGGATCCTGGGAAGACCGTCAGCAAAGGGTCTACGCCCTTCAGTTGCAGACAGCTGTGTGGTGTCTTCATCCTGCTGGCCTGGGCCTCTGCCTAAAGCGGTCTTACCTGTGGCTTTTATTTTCTTTCGCTTTTGCCCGTAGGCGCCCTGTTGACGTTAGTGGATTTCCATATCAGACAGGAGCTTGAGGAGCTCAAAAAGGTTAATGGACTTGTTCCTCGTTTCCCAGGAAGTCTGGGAAAGGCACAGCTCAGCACTCCTGCTGCCCATTAGAGTCTGTCTTAGAGCCAGAGGACAACAAGTTCCCATGTGCTATAGAGGAAATGCTCAGAGGGACCCGCACAGGCTTTGGCAAGTGTGAAATTTCACACTTCCGAGACAGCACTTCTGCGTGTGTCCAGGCTGTCCTTTTGCATGTTAGATTTTTTTTTTTTTAAGTGTGAGTTATTCTATACCAAGACCTTTATCATAAATTATTTAATTTCTTTCCCAGAAAAACATTTTCTCCATTTTGTTAATCACCTAGCTAGTCACAGAAACAATTGCTGGATCTTCTCAAAAAAGTACGACTTATTCCTGATTACAAAAGTATTACGTTTATTGTTTTTTTAAAAAAAGGCAGAAAAAATAATAATCACCTATAATTCCATCACTCAGACATAACTACTGTTAATATTTTGTGGAATTTGGTTAGTGTTTTCTTCATATATGATTTTTAGACAAAATCAGGATCTTATTATCTCCTACAATTTATGCAGTTTGTATTCTGTTTTATTTGCAGAGAACATTGTATTGCGAGCGTGCTCTCATGCTATCAAATACTCTTCAAAAACATTATCTTTTTAATAGTTGTATAACATTTATTTAACCAACCGCTGTTTGAACATTTAGATCATTTCCAATACTTTGCTATCATAAAATATACTTTGTCAAGCATCCTCAGTAAGAATTTTGTCCCTATTTCCTTAGAATAAATTCCTAGGGGTGCAAGTACTGAATCAAAGAGAATGATCTCTTACGAGTCTTTTATCGTCCATAAGGCTTGGCCGACTCACTTTCTGTCAGAAATGTATAAGTGTCCTTTTCGGTGGCATCATTGCCATTTTACAAATATTTGAAAAAGCTTTCCCAAGTTAATAGGCATAAAATGGTATCTCAGTATTGTTTTCAAACGATGTGATTATTAATAAAGTTATGGCTTGTCATACCATAAATTTCTTAGAGGGAAAAAAAATCCTTGCAAGTTTTGGTTCTATTTTATGGCTAGGGTTTCTTCCCAGGTTTAACTCTTCAGAAGATTTCTGTTATAACAATTAGGAATTTGTTCAGCAACTATTGTTTACAAAGTATTAGTTGTGGAGGTTTCTCAGATATCTCATGATTGTAGACATAGCTTGCTTTATTCAGAGACAATTTGCCTAGAGAGGGAAAATGCCCACAATATTTGTGCAAAGGCTATTACAGTTTGGTTTTGAAAACACTCCCCACCAAGTCTCCTTCACTGGCTATTGTGCTTCTTGTCCCTCAAGTATAGGTTTCCCCCAAGGTTCTGTACTCAGTGCTCAACTCTTGTCTTGCCATTCATTTTAAGTCAATAAACTGCAGCTATCTGCTACTTTGTGCTTCACCAAAACAGAACAATACATGACCTTGGCTTGCAGAGGCTTACAATTTAGACAGACGCCTGTATATACAGCTAGAATAAAACACCTGTGGTGTCAAGTGATGTTAAACTAAAACCAAACCAGTTGTCGCCAAGTCGAGCGTGACTTACAGCAACCTCACATGTGTCAGAGTAGAACTGTGCTCCATAGGGTTTTCAGTGGCTGATTTTTTGGCTATAGATTGCCAGCCCTTTCTTCTGAGGCTCTTCTGGGTAGACGTGAACCTCTAACCATTCAGTTAACAGCTGAGCATGTTAACCATTTGCATCACCTACCGTGAGTTGGAATCAACTGCATGGCAACTGGTTTTTAAGTGATGTTACCAAAAACCAAACCCACGGCTGTTGAGTCAATTCCACCTCACAGCAATCCAGTAGGAGAGAGCAGAACTGCCCCATAGGGTTTCCAAGGCTGTAAATCTTTACAGAAGCAGACTGCCACATGTTCCTGCCGGGGAGCAGCTGATGGGTTCTAACCATCGAACTTCTGGTTAGCAGCCGAGTGTTTAACCACCGCACCACTAGGGCTTCTTAAGTGGTGTTACAGGGGTATGAAATACTGGAAAGCGACTG
Source organism: Trichechus manatus latirostris (assembly GCF_000243295.1). Classification (NCBI taxonomy): domain Eukaryota; kingdom Metazoa; phylum Chordata; class Mammalia; order Sirenia; family Trichechidae; genus Trichechus; species Trichechus manatus. Next base: position 18,437,229 of record NW_004443966.1, on the reverse strand, counting down.
AAGAGTGAAAGTTATACTACCCATGATGAGTTGGCTACGCTTCTCATGCTGGGTTTTGGAAGGGTAGGCAGATTTTCCCAAAATGGCTTCAAAAATATTTCTGGTCCCACATGCTCTTCCAGAACCTTTCTATTCCCCTACCAAGAGGGGGAGTCTATGTCCCCTTCCCTTGAATCTGAGTGGGCCTTTATGGCTGCTTCAATGAATAGAATGTGGTGGAAGTAATGCTTTGTGACTTCCGAGGTTAGTCATAAAAGGTAATATGGTTTCCTCCTACCTCCTGGTTCTCTCTCTCTCTCCTCTCTCTCTCTCTCTTTCTCTTGACATGAGCCTTTGGAGCCGGGAGCCACCATGTAAGAAATCTGTCTACTGTGAAGCCAGCATACTGGAGAGAGAAGAGACAGAGCTAGAGCTAGAGACATATAGAGAGAAAGAGATGCCTGAGGAGCCCCAGTGATTCCAGCCCCAATAGTGGGCTCTAGACATCCAAGTAAGGAGCCTTTAGATTATTTCGGCCCCAACCGCTGTCTGACTGCAACTCCTTGAGATATCCTGAGCAAGGACCACCCTGCTGAGCCCAGTCAACCCTCAGAACCATGAGAGATGACAATAAAACCGTTGTTGTTATTTTAAGTCACTTCGTTTTGAAGCGGTTTGCTACGCAAGCATAGATAACTGAACAGCGGATAACAGGAGAAAGAGCGTTCCAGGCAGAGGGGGCAGCCTGTGAATTTTTTTCCCTTTAAGCTTTCATTCTGTTTTATGTTTTCAACTGTGTTTTCTATGCAGACAACTCCTGTCACTATAGCTATAAGACTCCCCTCTCTCCCAGACTGAAACCTGCTGTAGGAGAAACCTGCTTCTGGGACCCGAGGCCACAGCGGAACAAATGGCCAGAGAGCTTACGGAGACAGGCTGGTCTGTGCCAGGAACCCTGCCTGGGCTGGGTGGGGTGGGAGGGGTATTTCGATCATTTAGCATTCATCAACTGGTATTAGCTGAGCTTCTACTGTGTGATGTCTTATGCCAGGCTAGGAAAACAATGGCAAAAAACCCATAATCCTGGCCTCAAGGAATTCAGTTTATTAGAGGAGACAGACTAATAACAGGTGATTTCAGTACAGTATGGAGCAGGCAGGAGACATCTAACTCTGACCTGGGAGTTAGTGAAAACTTCCTAGAGAGAACACCAAGAATTCATTGGTTGTGGGAAACTTATATCCCCCAAACCCAGCCAAGTAAGCTCTCAGCAGAGAAACGGCACATCCCAAGCCTGTATGGTCCTTTGCATCTCAGGAGTTTAGGGTGTGCTTGACATTACAGGGAGCAGTTCACCCCAGCATTGCTAGCCAGGAGGTCTCAAAGTGGATGTACCATTGCAGGTCTCTGGCTTAGTGCCTTCTATGGGTGATGTGTCCCTCCACTGGTGGGTGTGGTCAGCAAGGGCTCACAGTGCTGGGCTCCTGATTGCCAAGGTGCCAGGGCTCACAAGCATAGGTCAATAGGCACTCTCCCCACTCCATCCCCAGAAATCTAAGGGCAGCCACTGGGTTGAGACAGAAGTAGACTTGGGCACAAAAAGCAAAAAACCAAACCCGTTGCTGTCAAGTTGATTCTGACTCATGCTGACCTCACGTGTTACAGAGTAGAACTGTTCCATAGAGTTTTCTTGGCTGCAGTCTTTACAGAAGCAGATCACCAGGCCATTCTTCCACAGTGCCACTGAATGGGTTCCAACCGCCAACATTTAGATTAATTGAAAAAAAAAAAAACCAAATCTGTTGCTGTCAAGTCTATTCCAACCCATAGCAACCCTATAGGACAGAGTAGAACTGCCCCATAGGGTTTCCAGAAGCCTACAGTACCTGGTATTCCCAGGAAGTCTCCCATCCAAGTAGTAACCAGGCCCAACCCTGCTTAGCTTCTGAGATCAAAAGAGATCAGGTGCGTTCAGGGTGGTATGGCCATAGGCTTCAGGTTAGTAGTTGAGCGCAAACCATCCTGTACCTCCCCGTCTTGTCCAAAGGAAGAATAGTTGCTAATCTGACAAGCTGGAGTCCCAGATAGACATCGGGCCATATTTTTCTAGTGAGCGCGGCTACTGCACTTTAAAGGCACCCAGCCTGGATGGCGCTTTTTCTATTCCACATCCTGCCTCAGTCCTAGCAAGGCCTCCGTCTTTGGGGCGTGCTTTTGTTTCCTGCCTGTATGTGGTGAGCAGACCCGGGCAGCACTGCCACCCCAGTACAGGCCTGGCCATGTCGCGTGCTCTCTCTCTGAATACGTAGTTAAGTAAGTTAGATTGGGGCCTGCTCACTCCCTCAGCACAAGTGCTGGCAAGAGGAGAGGAAGTGAGACCTTGCTTAGACCCCAGCCATCTCATACAATTACCCTTTCACCAGGTTCTGGATTTGAGCGTCAGCCACTAACACAACTAATAATAAAATGACAGTTTCTATTCTCATCCTACTACTCTTCCTTATGCGAGGTGCCAAGGGGCTGGGGATGATTGGCAGGACAGCATTTGGATCTTCCTGGGTCCCCAGCTGCAATACCATTATAATATTTATAACACCACTGAAATCATAACCCCAGCTTCTAATGGTCCCCTGCAAAGGAAACAGAGCCTCTGCTTCTGGCTATATTGGCCTGAACCCCAAAGTCCACGGGATCCTCCCAGGCATATTGGCTCAGCTTCAGGAAACAGCAGAGGCGCAGACAGACTGGGAAGTTCAGGGTTGGGGATGAATGTACCAGCCATGCCCCCTGCTCTCCAGAGGCAGTAGGCTGTGCCAGGTGCTCAGTCTCTCCTTGACTGTGATGCATTGTGGCATGAGTCTGGCGAGGTTTTCACCGGGAGGGCCAGGCCTCCTTGTCCCAGTGAGGTAGGAGGCTGTGTGTGGAGAGAGAGGTGGGAGGGAGGGAATCACGCAGGCCCTTCCTTGGAATGATCTCTGGGGTACTTTTACTCCTGAATAAGTCTTGGCCAAGGAGGTCATGGTAGGCCAAATAATGGCCCCCACAAAGATGTCTACACCCAATCCCTGAAACCTATTAATAGATTGTTACATGACAAAAGGATCTTTGCAGATGTGATTAAGGTTCTGGATCTTGAGATGGAGAGATTATTCCAGATTAACCAGGTAGACTCAATCTAACCACCAAAAAAAAAAAAAAAATCAAAAGGGAAAAACATGTTGCCGTCGAGTCAATGTCAACTCATGGTGACCCCATGTGTGAAATGTGCTCCACAGGGTTTTCAATGGCGGCAATCTTACCAAAGTAGATCATCAGCCCTTTCTTCTGTGGTGCTGCTGGGTGGATTTGAACTGCCAGCCTTTCAGCTAATAGCCTAGTGCGAACGCTTGAAAGCAGAAGGAGCTTTCCTGGCTGAAGAGAGAGAGATGCAACAGAAGAAAAGGCAGGGAAAGATGAGGCATGAGAAGGACTCAGCCTGCTGTTGATAGCTTTGAAGATAAAGGGGGCCATGAGCCAAAAAATGTGAGGGGTTTCTCAAAGCTGAGAATGACCCCTGACCAACAACCAGCAAGGAAATAAGAACCTAAGTTCTATAACCGCATGCAACTGCATTCTGCCAACAAGCTTCGCGAGCCTGGACGTGATTCTCCCCCAGAGCCTCCAGAAAGGAACGCAGCCCTGCCAACACCTTGTGTTTAGCCCAGTGAGACCCATGTTAAACTCCTGACCTACAGACTGTGAGATAATAAATGGGTGTTGTTTGAAGCTCTTAAGTTCGTGGTAATTTGTCATGGCAGCGATAGAAAACAGACAAATACAGAGGTGGAAGGCTGAGAGGTATTACTGAACTACTCCATGATCTTCATTCTGAGTTGTACTTGACCATCTGTACTTTCTTAATGAGCTGGTAGATAGGATTTCTAAAACACCAACAGTGATTTCTACCAGCCTCTTGGGGCTCTGGTTCTGAACAGAGAATTCTTGCTCTTGCCCATCCTACTGTTGTCATGGATGACATTGGGGCCCTCCTATGATGGTCCTGGTTCCATTTATCTACAGATAGATGGCTTTCTGAGGGAGGAGGCCCCATAACTGCCCTGAGGCCTTCTAGACAGAAACAGTGATCTATAGACAGGAAGTAGGTAGGCCTGGTGCAGTCAGGGGCAGCATACCTTGTGCCCCAAAAAGAGAGAGCTGTGGCAATCAAGGGTAGCATCTTGTCTTTAAGGGTGTGGTTCTAAACAGAGACATAGGCTGAAAAATCGTCTAGTCCTTCTAGAGACTGGGTTAAATAGTTATTAGCCAAGCAATTCCTGAGGGGCCCAGCCAGGGACACTGCTTGGACCTGTGATCTAGAAGGTGGCACTTCTCACATAAGACCTATTAGCCAAGAGGATGTTGGTGAAGCTGGATTTTTACCCAGTTTGTCTCCATCAAGCCACTCTCCTTCATAAAGAGGAACAGATTCATCTGACGAACCATGCAACATCACTCATCCAACTTCTCACCAAAGTTGCTGGCCTACCCAGAAGAGGGGAAACAAAGCAAAACCCAAACTCTTCCAACTTGGACAAGCTGTCCAGGTGCCAGGAGTGGCGACAATTTAGGAGGGATATCAAGACTCTCTCCCTTCACCAAATTTTTCTGGTAAATGTACAAATAAGCAGAGAAACTTACCATCAGATTCTAGCCTTTCAACTCAAATCCTAAGAGAAGATCCAAATGGCAACCAAACCAACAGGGGAAGGAGTCAAGGAGATTTCATCCACACTATTTTTTAGCAAATGGAAAACCCTGATAGAATTACCCTCAATTAAAGAGAAGTAAGCTGAAAAAAACTCAGCATGAAACTTACGCAAAAAATTATCTACAAAAAAAGAGCCTAGTAGACAAAAGATAGATAAAGAGAATTCTTCTGAAGTTTTGCTCTAAGAAACAGAAGAATGGCAGAACCTTGGACTGGTGAGGGGCAGGAACTCAGCTCTTTCATGCACTGCTGGTGGTGGCATAAATTGGCCCAGCCTTTCTGGAATACACAGGGATGGTAGGCATGAACGTTTTAAATGAGCGTACCTTTGACCCAGCAGTCCCACTTCTTGTAATTTTTCCCAAGACAATAATTGCCACCTAAGGCATACAAAGACAAAGGACCTCCATCTCAGCTTTGTTCATAATTATGAAAAATGGATGTTGACCTAAGTATTTATTCATAGATAAGTTTAAATCATTGGTTAAAAAAATTATGGCACTTCCAAGAAGATAATATATACATGATAATGTAGATCTGTATTTGATGACATGGAAATTTGTCTGTGACACATACAATTGAGTGCAAAAAAAGGGAGAGAGAGGATAACAGAACAGTATGATCTCATTTGCATAATGTTTAGTAAGTGTACATAGAAAGAGGTCTGGAAGGATGGTCACCCTAACAGTTAAATTTTACTCTAGTCTTTGTATATTTCTGTATTATTTCAGTATTTATAATGGGCATGACTCTTTAAAAGAATAATGTTATTTTCAAAATAAAGAAAGAAGTGGTGGAAGTCTATTCAATATCTGACATGATAGGATCCTTAGTCGACAAGTTGAAAAAGTCAGTTACTGTGAGGAGTCATAAAGAATAACACAGGCATATGTTAAACATTTTATTTTAGTTTAAACACATGAATGTCTATGTTTTGATGTGAGAATAAGGTATTTTCTTTTATATTTCATAGAACTTCAATCTGAGTACAGATCCTTCTAGATTTTCCTCCCATAGTATTTGCCTAAATCTAATTTGATACTGAGTTTTTTAATGACTCATCTTTATCAAGTCAACGCTCATTTCCAATACTCCTCTTCCTTGCTTTCTTCTAGGTTAGGAACACAAAAGTTAAAAACTTGCTTTCTCAGTCTTCTCTGTGCTGAGGGTGGTCATGTGGCAAAATCCTGTTCAATGAGGTATTAGTGGTCTACGGAGGGTTTCTAGAAGACTTTCATTTTTCCAGATTTCCACCCAGCTGTCATCAACTACCAACAATTTCTTTCTTTACTCCTAGCCCAGTTGTGCCAGGCACCATTTTAACCACTGGGCCTGCCACATCCACTGAACATTACCGCCTTCGTTGGATATCACTGTAGGTTCTCTGGGACTCCTCCACTTCACTGCATTAGTGGGAGGCTGGCATTGCTTCTGTTGGGTACTGCTGTATCTTGCATGCACAACTGTTGCTGCTCTTGAATGCTGGCACATCTGCCGGGTGTTCCTGCCACCATCATCAACACCCCTGTCTATACCCCAGGAATCCCTACAGTGTCAAAACTGCACAGGGTCGGTAGCAACACGCAGAGAGAGTGCCTCTACCCCTTTATATGTTACACTCTGTTTGAGGGGCCCCAAGGGCTGCTTATGCCCCTCTGTCTCCTTGAGTTTTCAGCAATACAGCCCTTTCAGTTTTAATTCACAGCCTTTTGCTGTGACATGAGCCACATGAGATTGGCTGGGGCAGGTCTGAATAATGGGCACCCAGCTATATTTGAAATTTGCTCTTCTCGTTAAAAACCAAGATTCGGTTAATGGACCCGCTTGGTATGTTTGACTCCTGGGCTAAGTGAGTTCTCTCCCAGCAGGCTGCTCACCCTCTCATGCCAATGGGTCCCTCACCAGTTTTCTAGTCATGTTTACATTTTATTGATAAGCACGCTTGGACTCAAGCTGGATCTTCCATCACAGACTTTTGGAGGAATGTGGGGAATTTTGAACAAATAAATGTTATTTTATGATTATAAGACTAATACATATCCTTTATGAAAAAAAACATGTAAAATGCATGTTATTGTTAGATGCCATCGAGTCGGTTCCGACTCAAAGCGAACCTATGTACAGCAGAATGAAACACTGCCAGCTCCTGCGCCATCTTCACAATTGTTGTTATGCTTGAGCCCATTCTTGCAGCCACTGTGTCAATCCATCTCTTTGAAGATCTTCCTCTTTTTCACTGACCCTCTACTTTGCCAACATGATGCGTAGAGAAAAAAACAAACGTAGTGAAGAAAATAAAACTCACCTTCAATCCCACTACTAGAAATAATCACAAATAATATTTTACCTCCTCCATTGTTTTACATTACTGAGGTCATGCTAGAGATATAATTTATGGTCTACTTTTTAAATAAATCACCCTTATATCATAAGCATTCTCCCTCGACACTAAAAAGTATTTACATGCCAACTTTTAATGGTTACATAATATCCAATGTTATTGTATTAGTTAGTCTTTTGGTTGAAAGTAACAGAAACCTACTCAAGCTAGTGTAAATTAAAACAGCTAAAGGAATTTGTTACGGGGTTCAGGGATGTCTCATGGAAACTAAAGGCAGGGATGCTGCCAGCCCTCAGGACTAGATTATGAATAGGGACTGGAATGGCGTAGGAAACCCAGGAAATCCCCTCCCTCCATCTAGCATCTGTTTTCCTCTGAACTTCTCCAGTTTCCTCCATTTTCGCCTGTTGACTTTTGGCAGAAACATGGCCATTGACGAACCACTCCCGAGTTTACATGTCCTGGAACTCCAGAGACAAACTGATCTCTTGGTTCTAATTTCAAATATTTGGGAAGACACTCTGACTGGACGAGCTTTGCTCAGATGCTGACCCTGGTCTAGTCAACTGGAGTAAAGTAGGGCCAGGGTCATTAAGTAGGAAACTGGCTACTCCTATTGCAATGTGAACGGTGGCAGCATGAGAGGTTAAAGGAGAGGCAGCTCCCAGAACACTGGGACAGGTGGAATCTGGGCAGACAACCTATGTGAATATTCCATAATTCACCAAGCCATTTCCTGTTGTTGAGCATTTGACTTGGTCCACTTTTAATTAGTCCTTGCAAGTAGATTCTCGGCTGGGGTGAAGGTTGATGTGCTACCTCATTCCACTCCCCAAGAACATACAAGTCCCAGATCCTGCCCAGTCAAGACACCAACTTACACTTACGTTGCTGTCGTTCGTTGCCATGGATCAGCTCCAACTTATGGCCACCTTATGTGTAACAGGACAGAACACCGCCTGGTCCTGTGCCATTTTCATGGTCTTTGGTGTACGTGAGTCCACTGGTGTGGCTATTGTGTTAATTCATCTCATTGAGGGTTTCCCTCATTTTCGTTGGTCCTCTGCTTTACCAAACATGATGTCCTTTTCTAGTGGTTGGTCTTTCCTGATGAAGTGTCCAAAGTAAGCGAGCTGAAGTCTCACCATCCTTGCTTCTAAGGAACATTCTGGTCGTATTTCTTCTGAGACTGATCTGTTTGTTCTTCTGGCATGGTGTATTCAGTGGAACCGACAGAACTCTCCTTTGTTGGCAAATGCGGTTGCCAGACATCTCCAGGCCCAGGCAGGGAGCTTACTGTATTCAGCTCTCCCTTCAGGGAAAAGCTTCAACCTGTCCATACCATGAGAAGCCTCTCATTCAACAGAATTAATGACTGGTAAATTTTAACAAAGGAAAGGAAATACATCTTCCATCACAAATAACCAGTCTTCTACAGGGAGTAATTGTGTCGGAAATAAGGCTTAGACTTTTGAAGGAGCTGGGTGGTTTTGTGATCATTAATAACATTCACAGTTCTGCATGTGTGGATTTCATATTCCATGGTATGAGCTGATAGCCTGGAGGGGTCATGAAGGCATATTTTCTAGGATTACACAAATGGGCAGGCCCATTATCCAAGACTTTTACCTTCTTGTAAAGGATTAAGTATTGGTCACTGACTGGACGAAATGATCAAAAACGAAACAAAACAAAGCCCTGTGTATTTATGTGCTTCTCGGGTTCATTCTTGAGTCTCACCTACTTACAAAGAGCCTTGGGGGATGCTGTGGTTCAGTGGTCCAAGCTCTAGGCTGGGGGGAGGCAGGAATGGTATTGAGGCTGGTAATACGATCAGCTCAATTCTGATTTCCCCAGATTGAGAAGTATGAGATTTTTCTGCTTCACACAAGAAAGAAGAACATGCTGATATTTGTGTAAGTTTGAGGCCTGATCCTGGGAGGATCAGCCTTTGGGGAGAGCCAAAGGGAACCCCAAGATGCATCTACAACCTATGACAGTCCTATGGGGAAGAAAAAACTGCAGCTTGAGAGCAGCTATGAGATCCTAGACCTTGGGGATGGCCTCAGGCTGGCATCAGAGGAGACCCCTGCACGGCTCAGAGCCCAGGATCCCCAAGGTAGACTCGAAATGACACCTCCCTGGAGCATGAATGATGAGGCTTTACCTCCAACAGGCTCTGGGATGCAGCTGCATCTCCTGGAGAAAAGGATCAGAGAGGCTCAGCTCAGGGAAGCGAATCAGGACTGGCTGACCATCAGGCCAGCGCAGTTGCCTTGGGATCTGAGAGGAAAGGGTAGATCTAGAGGACACCTTGTTGTTGTTGTTGAGTTGATTCTGACTCATGGTGACCCCATGTGTGCAGAGCAGAACTCCTTCACAGAGTTTTCAAGGCTGTGGCCTTTTGGAAGCAGATTGCTATGCCTGGCTTCCAAGGGCCTCTGGGTGGGTTCGAACTACCAACCTTTCGGCTAGTAGTTGAGTGCTCAACCATTTGTGCCACCCAGGAACTCCAGGGGACATCTTGAGGCATCTCAGTATCTTGAGGCAGATGTTAGGGCAGCGCAACAGGTGTGCAGCCTCTTGAAGGGAAACCGTTTGCTGCGTATTGTAGTGGTCGCCTGCCATAACCACCAGGAGGGAACTTCGGGGTGAGCTAGTCCAACTCCTTCACTATACAGGAGGGGAAACTGAGGACCGGAGAGAGGGAGGGATTTGGCAAAGATCACAAAGTGAGTCTGGCTCCTGCTGCCCCTCCCAGTATTTCACCAGCAGAGAGACTCAGACTGGCAAAGCACCAAGAAAACAGGGAGTCCTCCGCTGTCTTTCCAACACTTACCTATAATGTTAACACTGGAAGGCTGAGGCTGTATGTGCAGCTCAGAACTCTTTCTGCCAAAAGACGCATCAGGACCAGTAGGGTAAGCAACTGGCCTCTCTTCCTCAGGTAAATCCCATATTGCTCAGGGAAGGATTGTCCCCTCTCCCTCAGGGGACACCAGCGACTCCTCCCACCTGGCATTCTCCCAGGCCTTTACCCCGGGCAGCCAGAAGCCACCAGCAACAGGCCAACCTGGGCCCATGGAGGGTGCTGATTACACCAAGGGCTGCCCCTGTGCCGAGAGGGCGCCGACCAGGTTCCTGAGCTGTGGGTCCTACCTTTGAGGAGCCAAGTCTTGTTCTTAGCACGGAGGAGAACTGTGAATGTCTAGAGACTTCCCTTGGAGCCCATGTGGCCTGCCCTGGCTCAGCATTTGGGAGAGAAGGGCTCAGACACACTCCTCGGGAACACAGCTCATGGCAGCCCTCGGAACTGCTGGGCCGGAACTCGGCATAATCAATGTATCCACAAACCACAGGCTTTGGTAAGAAAGACCAGGAAATTGGAGCATTGGTTTTCAACTCTGGCTGCACACTGCAATCACCTGGTGAGTTTTTAAAAATTCTGATGCCCGGGCTCCACTCTCAGAGATTTAGATTTCACTGGGCTGTGGTGTGTCCTGGGCATTGGGATTTTTAAAGCCATCATGCAGCCAAGGGAGAGAACCCCTGAACTAGACAGATGGAGAGAAATTCATCTTACATTGCAGGGCAGCAAAATATGCCATCTGTCTTAGTTACCTATACTGCCCTAACAAAAAATACCACAAGTGGGGGGCTTTAAAGTACAGAAATGTATTTTCTCACAGTTCTGGAGGCTAAAAGTCCAAACCAGCGTCACGGCCGTGTTGATTCCCTCTGTGGGCCTCTCTCCTAGTGTCTGGTGGCTGCCAGTGCTCCTGTGCTGCTTCTAGATGCACCTGCCCGCCCTGTCACATGGTGTCTCTCCCCTTGTGTGTCTGCGTCTCTTCTGCTCTTTTATAAGACACTAATCAGAAAGGATTAGGGTTAGGACTCACTCCACTCCCGTAAGCCCTCATTAACACACCAGAAGAAAACCCCTATTTCCAAACAGGGTCATATTCGTAGGTACAGGGGTTAAGGCTTCAGGATAACGTTTTGGGGGATACGATTCCATCCATAACACCTTTACATCATCCCTCTTTTTATTGGAGCAACAGGTTCAAGAGTTATGGCATCTGTTGATTTTGCTTTACCCCTTGGTAATATATAGCATCTTTCCTTTGGGGAACTACCCATCCTGTTCCTATCCACCCCTGCCCAATTCCCATTCGCTCCTGGGGTGGGTACCTGGCCCACATGGATTCAGTGAGGCACAATGACCCAGTGAGCCTCAAACCTTGAACTTTCTCTGAAGCTGTTGGGGAAGAGAAGCTTTCTTTCTCCTGGACTGGAAGTCTGTTGGCCTGGAAACTGAACCATGAAGAAAGGGAGGGCCTGTAAATGAAGCCAACACTGGGAGAGCAGAGCCCAAGAAGAAAAGACACTGAGCAATGTTGACATCATCTGATCACCTGGGTCCAGCCCTGTGTGAAGCCAGACTCCCCTGAATGTCACAGTGAGTGAGCCAATAAATTGTGGGTTTTATCTACGCCAATTCAATTTGAGTTTATCATTTGCATCTATAATAGTCTTATATATTATGACAACATTCCTTGAAAATAAGCTTTTATGAATGTAAAGTTTTCTTCTTTACCCTGAATGAGTTCTGCCTAAATAGGTTGGTGTGAGCAATTTAGCCACCAGAGTAAGGCAATATTTTGGACTCAAATAGACCTGGCTCTAGGTTACCTCCCTTACAGGTTTGCTGTGAGGATCACATATGATCAATGAATTTGTGTAATGGGCGGTCCAACAGGGTGTCTCACCAAAGTGTTATGCTTTGTTCTTGTTGTTGTGTTATGTTTTGTTTTTTAAGAAAAGCTCCCAGCTGCATCTCAGTCTAGGTGGGGTAGAAATCACCTCCTGTGGTCTTCTTAGTTATGTGGATTATCAGGCCAGTAAGTCCTGGGAAAAGGTGTAACACAACATTTGTTTGCTGTGGCAAATCCAGATGATCCCCTAGGTATGCAAAACTTTGAGGAGTGGGTGCAAGGGGAAATTTGCAGAAAACTCTCAGAGACCCTGCTGGGAGGAATGGACTGATTGCCCAACAACTTCTTACCGAGATTTGGGGGCATTGGTACCCCTGACCAAGACAGGGAAGAACGACACGAAGCCTGACATAAAATTACCATGAGAGCAGAAATAAACCAGTGGGCTGCTCTGCATGGAGCCATAAAGAAGGAGTGGGAGAGAAGGGTCCTGGGTTTAGGACACAAGGCATGCTGGAGCCTGCCACTTCCACTCCTTCTGGTGGGGACCTCCACCTGTGGAAGCAGCTGTGTGTGAAAGAACCTGTTACTTCCTACCATGGTAGCAGCCAGGTAATGGTAGCAGTCGCAGTAGTAGAAGCAGCAGCAGCAATAGTACTAAAAAACCAGTTGCCATCAAGTCAAATCCAACTCATAGCAAACACGTGTGTCAGAGTAGAACTGTGCTCCATAGAGTTATGCTAAGCACATTTACATTATTCTCCTTTAATAATCCTAGCAATCTTATGAGATTAGTACAATTATTATCCCCAGCTTACAGATGACAAAGCTGGGATAGGAAAGACTAAGCACTTTGCCCAAGGGAGTCTGACTCCAGAGCCCACACTCTCCACCACTGTTTGGCCATCGCTCTGCACAGTCTGGCTAGAGCTTCTTGCCCTCTGCCTGTGCCCCTCCATGGCAGGTGGCCTCCCTGGAACAGATTCTCACCCCTGGCAGACCTGGGTGAGGAAATGGCCAACGCTATGACTTTGAGGGCTCTGGTCGGTTCAGGATGAAGCTCCTTTACATTGGCCCTAGTGCTGAGGAAGTGGAATTACCAACACTTCAAAGAGCCTACAGCACTGGCAGCCATTCTATGGTGGAAGCCAGAGAGGATGAGTTACTATGCTTGGGAACAGCTCTTCAGCCACAGGCAGCTTCTCCACACCAACTAGTTCTCCTGCTCTGCCAGGACATTGTGAAGATTATGGCAGAGCCTGCCTCCTTTCTTCCTGTACCTGTTCTCCCTTTCTTCCTTCAGTAACAGAAATGCCCCACCAAGTGTTAGCAGGGCACGTGGCTGCCAAGCTAGAGACCACATGTCTCAGCCTCCCTTACAGCTATGTGTAGCCGCGTGACTACATTTTTGGCCAGTGAGATGCTAAGCATAAGTGATACGTGTGCTGCTTTTGGATCTTAGCTAAAAGGATTGGGCTTCCTTCTCCAGGCCCTTTTCCTTTTCTTTCTGGTTGTTAAGGGTTAACAAATGAGGCACATGCCTTGGACCCAGAGATGGGAGCCATGTATTCAGGATGTACCTTGCCAACCCTGTACTGCTGCCGTCTGGACTTCCACGTGTAAGAGAAACAAGCATGTGAAACTTCTATCTTATTTAAATCACCCCATTTTTCAATTTGTCTATAACCAAACCACACCAAACCCCCTGCCATCGAGTCGATTCTGACTCATAGCGACCCTACAGGACAGAGTAGAACTGCCTCACAGGGTTTCCAAGAGGCGGCTGGTGGATTCGAACTGCAAACTTTTTGGTTCCTAACAAATATAAGATTGAAATTGACTAGAACATCCCTAGGTGGTGCAAAAGGTTTAGTCTCTACTCCTAACCTAATAATTGGTGGTTCAAACACGCCTAGTAGTACTGTGGAAGAAAGGCCTGTCGATCTGCTTCTGTAAAGTTTACAGCCAAGAAAACCCTATGGAGCAGTTCTACTCTGTAACACATGAGGTCACCATGGGTCGGAATCAAGTTAGCTAACAACAACAACAGAACGTGCAACCCACTAAGAGAAACAAAACAAACCACTTTTAGCACATGGAGATTCCTAGACAAAAATTTTGATGGGGAGACAGGAGGATTGAAGGAGGTAGACTGAATTTCCTGATAATACTGGCATATGGTTAGTCATTATTTGTAAGAAGGGTTATTAGTTAGGGTGGACTATGTTACACTGCATTAACAAGTAATGCCAAAAGCTCTGTGGCTTAACATGCAATTGCTTATTTCTTATTCATGCAAAATCCACTATGGGTCTAGGGGATTCTTCAGGGCAACTGTCTTCCTCGTGGTGACCCAGAGATCTGAGCTACTTCCATCTTTTGGCCCTGTCATCTTAATACAAAATTGCTGCAGCAGGGAAAGATGGCATTGGAAGGTCTCACGCCATCAACTAAATGCTTCAGTCTAGAAGTGACACATGTCACTTCCATTCTTAGCCCAGTGGCCAGAACTAGTCATATGGCTCTGCCTAACTGCTGGGAGGCAGAGAAGTGGCATCATTGTGGTGCCAAATGCAGAACACAACTGTGTATGGGTGAGCACCAGATGTTTCTCCACAGAGGGCCTCCCACTTACACACACAGAGGGCTCAGCACAGGGGCTAAGTGCTTAGTAAATGGGGCAAAGTGAGGAGATAGGGCAAAAAGCCCAGAGAGGGGAAAGACGATGGAAGAGGAAAGTAAAGAAGAGAGAAATTCACAGAAAGAAATTAGGCCCAGAACTCAAAGGAGTCTGGCCCAGGGTCCAGCCTGTGGTATGTGGGGCTAACTCATACTGGCTCACTCGAGTTAATGCTAAATTTCAAGCATTTTTAGGAATTTTGCCAGCCAATTGTTAAACACAGCCATTATTAAAAATTAAATTATATAAACTTATAGTTCAATAAATTACATTAAAAATAAAGTTAATAAATACTCAAAATCCATCACTTCCTGATTCTCTTACTACATTTTACTACTTTTTATATAATGACGTGTGCAAGGAGCTGGAGTTAGAAAACCAAAAGGCAAGAACACAGTTGGCATTTCTCAAGCTGAAAGAACTGAAGAAAAAATTCAAGCCTTGAGTTGCAATAGTGAAGAATTCTACGGGGAAAGTATTAAATGTCCCAGGAAGCATCAAAAGAAGATGGAAGGAATACACAGAGTCACTATACCGAAAGCAATTGGTTGACGTTCAACCATTTCAGGAGGTTACATATAATCAGGAACCAATAGTACCAAAGAAAAAAGTCCAAGCTGCACTGAAGGCATTGGCGAAAAACAAGGCTCCAGGAATTGACGAAATAATCAGTTGAGATGTTTCAACAAACAGATGCAGCACTGGAAGTGCTTACTCGTCTCTGCCAAGAAATTTGGAAGATAGTTAACTGGCCAACCAACTGGAAGAGATCCATATTTATGCCTATTCCCAAGAAAGGTGATCCAACTAAATGCGGAAATTATCAAACGATGTCATTAACATCACACACAAGTAAAATTTTGCTGAAAAAAGGGGCTGCAGCAGTATATCGACAGGAACTGCCAGAAGTTCAAGCTGGATTTAGAAGAGAATGTGGAACCAGAGGTGTCATTGCTGATGTCAGATGGATCCTGGCTGAAAGCAGAGACTACCAGAAAGATGTTTACCTGTGATTTATTGACTATGCAAGGGCATCTGACTGTGTGGATCATCACAAATTATGGATAACTTAATTATGCTCGTGAGGAACTTGTACATAGATCAAGAGGCAGTTGTTCAAACAGAAGGGGATACTGCATGGTTTAAAGTCAGGAAAGGTGTGCTTCAGGGTTGTACCCTTTCACCATACCTATTCAATCTGTATGCTGAGCAAATAATCTGAGAAACCGGACTCTATGCAGAAGAACAGGGCATCAAGATTGGAGGAAGACTAATTAACAACCTGTGTTATGCTGATGACACAACCTTGCTTGCTGAAAGTGAAGAGGACTTGAAGCACTTACTGATGAAGATCAAAGACCACAGCCTTCAGTATGGTGAA
>NW_004443966.1:18382195-18421100 GCF_000243295.1 Trichechus manatus latirostris | reverse complement strand
GGACATGTTGTCAGGAGGGATCAGTCCCTGGAGAAGGACATCATGCTTGGTAAAGTAGAGGGTCAGTGAAAAAGAGGAAGACCCTCAACGAGATAGATTAACACAATGGCTGCAACAAAGGGCTCAAGTATAACAACGATTGTGAGGATGACACAGGACAGGGCAGTGTTTCGTTCTGTTGTACATAGGGTCGCTATGAGTCAGAACTGACTCGACGGCACCTAACAACAATGACAATGTTCTTGAGGGACCCTGGTGGCACAGTGGTATTATTGAGGTTATTTCTGTCTCTTATAGCAGCTGTGCTTCTGTGCTTCTCTTCCCAAGACTGTGTTCAGTGACATCATTTGGTAGCTTGAAGTCAGCCATGGTAGAAGTATATACTCCACGGAAATCGGCAAATGTTACAAATCAGGGCTTTTCCCCTTGAGATTCAGTTCTGGCCTTACTTTCCCAGTGCATCTAAACTGGGCATTTCACTGAAGCCAGCAAGTGTACTTGGCCCTCTCTGGAGCAGGAAATTTCCATTTGTCACCAGGAACTGGTTGCCAGCAGGGAGTTTAGGGAGATACCGACGGGTGAGTGTTATAGATCGAATTATGTTCCCCTAAAATATGTGCTGAATTCCTGACCTGGTTGTACAGTGGTTAACAGTTGAGCTGCTAACCAAAAGGTCAGCAGTTTGAATTCACCAGCCACTTCTTGGAAACCCTATGGGGGCAGTTCTACTCTGTCTTATAGGGTTGCTATGAGTCAGAATCGACTCGACAGCAACGAGTTTGGTTTTGGTTTTGGTACCTGTGGAAGGTCCCCAGGTGTTGCAAATGGTTTGTGCTCAGCTACTAACTTAAAAGATTGGCAGTTCGAACCCACCCAGTAGTGCCACGGAAGAAAGGCCTGATGATCTTCTTCCATAAAGATTACAGCCAAGAAAACCCTATGGAGCAGTTCTACTTTGTAACACATAGGGTCACCATCAGTCGGAATCGACTCAAAGGCAATGGGTTTGGTTTTGGTTTGGTACCTGTGGATGTGATCCTGTTTACAAACAGGGTTTTCTTTGTTATGTAATGAGGTCGTGCCAGTATAGGATGGTTCCTAAACCCAATCCCTTCGGAGTCATAAAAAGACCAGAATAGACACGGAGACACGCACTGGGGAAAGACAGACGCCCAGGAACACCAAGGATGGCAGGCAGACACTGGGAACCAGGAGAGCGGCTCACAGAAGGAAGCTTCATGGCCGAGATCCTGATTTGGACTTTTAGCCTGTGGAACTGTGAGAAAATAAATGTCTGTTCCTTAAAGACATCCATTTGTGGTATTTCTGTTATGGTAATGCTAGGGAACTACAGTGTGCATTTCCATTTGGAGTGCCTGTGGGAATGGGCTGCAGAATCTGCAACTCTAAATCATAGCATTTTGCACATTGCACATACAGACATTCCCTCCCATGTCTGCAAAGCGCGGCCCCCACTCAGAAGCCTAAACCATTGTTTGGTTTCACGGAACCAAAGGCTGGTGCTGAATAGTAATAATCACCTGCCAGGAGCCTATTGACCAGAAGGACTGCCTGCTGCCTTGTAACTCCTGGTAACAAGGAGGCCCTTCTGAGAGCTATCCCTGCATTGGCTCCACAATGACATGGTGGTGCCTCTTTCTCTCTCAAAATATTTCCACTGGGGCTCTGCGATCGTAGCTGCCAGAACTGAAGCCAGGGCCGACAAATTGAACTACCAGTTTATCTGACCAACTCAGAATCTAGCAGTGTGTTCATGGGTCTTGCTTTTATAGCTGCTGTAAAAATTCTCCTTACACTCGCTACTTCACTTTCCCCTGAAGCCCCAAGCCCTCTCACCTCCCGCTCTGTACCCAGCTCAGCCATTACTGGCCACTTACCTTCCAGTGCTGAGGGCCCCTTCTAAAGCACTATTAGATGTCTGGATGGTTTATGGATCTCTAGGCTTCTGACTCCATGGACTGCATTACTGTAAAAGCTGGACCATCAGATGCAATTGCAGAGAGGAAAGTTGGAGGGGGCAGTGCGTGAGTTTACTTTTTAATGCGTGAATGAATTACGCCAAATGGATGGAACTGCTACACTAGCAATTTTTACTTCTGTATAGTTTTCTGATTTTTTTGAAATCAATTAGCATGTTTTTACTTCTGTTAACTCACACAGCCTTGCAATCACCAGTCTTTTGGAATCACCACTCCTCCAGTGGACGGTTAAATTTGCTTAAGCCTCTATCTCATATACCTTGGAAAATTTACTGCCCTTCTGAGGATTTCTAAGGAATCCCAAAGGGTTTCACATTCTCCGGTTACCTCATCTCAAGTTCCTGATCCCTTTGAATTCTTGATTTCCTTCTGTCACTTGCCCTATGAGCCACCACTTCACATTCTCTTTTAGTCTCTAAAGCTCCACTAACTTCAGGTTTTTGCACGTAGCAAGTTTTTCCTAAAGGTGTACAGGTTAACCCCATCTGTTGGTTTGTCGTACTGTGGTGATTTGCGTGTTGCTATGATGCTGAAGCTATGCCAACGATAGTCAAATAGCAGCAGGATCACCCATGGTGAACAGGTTTCAGCAGAGTTCCCAGACTAGCACAGACTAGGAAGAAAGGCCTGGCAATCCACTTCTGAAAACTGGCCAGTGAAAACCTTAGGGATCACAACAGAATATAGTCTGATACAGTGCTAGAATATGAACACCCTAAGTTGGAAAGCACTCAAAGTACACAGTGGCTGTAACAATGGACGACAGCATACCAACTATCATGAAGATGGCTCAGGACCAAGCAAGGTTTCCTTCTGTTCTACAATGGTTGCCATGAATTGGAGCTGAGTCAACCGCAACTAAGAACAACAAAGGGTTTATAGGATAGCACCAAGCAGAAAACAAGCTACAGTGGAATTTTAGACTTCTCACATCTTAAAGGACTGAACCATACCCACCATAGGGAGTGTCTCAGAAGCCATCTTTTTCCTTGGGCCTGCTTTCTCTGCTATCTAGCTCTTTCTACCACTCCAGGGCCTTGGAGCTTCTCTCTGTCTGTTTGCAAACACAGAACTGGTGACCTTTGCAGAGTAAGCCCTCTTGGTTTCAATCTGCTTTGATTTAGAGCCCCCCTTACATAACCCCAAGGCTCATGATGGATTGTTGTAACCATCTACTCCAGCCAGCCATTCTTGGCCTACAACCCTAGCAATACAAAGAATAGAGACATGTTTTGAAATGTTCAATTTTTTAAAATTTATATGCATGATACATGGTAACCACTAAGAAAATATATTTAAAAAAACATACACAGCCCTGACAGGAAAACAACAGAGAGTCCCTAACGGAGCATGAGAAAAGTGGGGTGCATAACTCAAATTCTAGTAAAAAGACCAGACTTAATGGTCTGACTGAGACTGGAGGAACCCCAGAAAGCATGGCTCTCGGACTCTCTGTCAATCCAGAACTAAAACCATTCCTGAGGCCAACTCTTCAGACAGATTGGACTGGACTGTGGGACATAAAATGACACTCGTGAAGAGTGTGCTTCTTAGTTCAGACAGATACATGAGACTAAAAGGGCAGCTTCTGTCTGGAGGTGAGATGAGAGAGCAAAGAGGGTTAGGACCTGGGTGACTGGACACGGGAAATCAGGGATGGAAAGGAGGAGTGTGCTGTCACAGTATAGGGAGAGCAATTACAGTCACATAACAATGTATGTATAAAACTTTGTATGAGAGACTAACTTGAATTGTAAACTTTCACTTAAACTACAACAATAAAAAAAAAAAAGAAGGAAAGAAAAAAAAATACACAAAAGGAAAGGAGAAGGGAACCAAAAAGGCTCACTACAATAAACCAACAAAACACAAAAGCAAGCAGTAGTAAAAGACAAAGACAAGGAAGGCTTAAGACACACAAAAAACAAATAACAAAATGGCAGAAGTAAGTCACTTTTTATCAGTAATTACTGTGAATAT
Organism: Trichechus manatus latirostris; assembly: GCF_000243295.1. NCBI lineage: Eukaryota > Metazoa > Chordata > Mammalia > Sirenia > Trichechidae > Trichechus > Trichechus manatus. The sequence continues at coordinate 18,417,120 of NW_004443966.1, read as the reverse complement.
AAATGGACTAAATTCTCCAATAAAAAGGCAAAGAATGGCAGAATAAACTATAAAAAACATGATCCAACTATACATTGTTTACAAGAGACACACCTTAAACCCAAGGACTCAAATAGGTTGAAAGTGAAAGGATGGGAAAAATATTCCATGTAAATAGTAACCAAAAGAAAGCAAGGGCGGCAATCCTAATATCAGACAAAGTAGACTTTAAGACAAAGTCTGTCAGAAGAGATAAAGATGGACGTTATATAGTGATAAAAGGGTCAATTAATCAAGAAGATTTAACAATCATAAATGTATATGTGCCCAACTTTGAGGCATCTAAATATATAAAGCAAACATTGGTAGAATTGAAGGGAGAAATAGATAGGACTACAATAATAGTTGGAATCTTCAATACACCACTTTCAATATTGGACAGAACATCTAGAAAGAAGATCAGCAAGAAAACAGAGGACCTGAATGACACTATAAACCAACTAGACTTAACAGATGTATATAGAACACTCCACCCCATAACAATACAATATGCATTCTACTCCAGTGCATATGAATCATTCTCCAAGATAGAATTGGAGTTAGGTCACAAAGCAAGTCTTTATAAATTTAAAAAGATTGAAATCATACAAAATATTTTCTTGGATCACAATGGAATGAAGCTAAAAATCAAGAAAAGAAGAAAACCCTGGAGAACACACAAACATATGGAAATTAAACAGCACACTGTTAAACTACCAGCGGGTTAAGGAAGAAATCATAAATTTCTTAGAATCAAATGAAATCACAATATACCAAAACTTATGGGATGCAGCAAAGGCAGTACTCAGAGGGAAACCTATAGCAATAAATGCCTACGTGAAAAAAAAAAATCTCAAATCAACAGCCTAACTCAACAACTCCAGGAACCAGAAAGAGAAGAGCAAACCAAGCCTAAACCTACCAGAAGAAAGAAATCAAAGATCAGAGCAGAAATAAACAAAATTGAAAACAGAAAGACAATAGAGAGAATCAATAAAACCAGAAGTTTGTTCTTTGAATAGATCAATAAAATTGATAGCCCTCCAGCTAGAATGACAAAGAAAAAAAGAGAAAAGATGCAAATAACTAAAATAAAAAACATTACACTTAATGGAAAAATGGAAACATTATACTTCATGGAAAAAAACTGAGAGCTTTCTCCTTGAAATCTGAAACAAGCAAAGGTGCCTGCTTTCACCACTTCTCGTCAATATTGTATTAGAAGTTCTAACCAGAGCAATAAGACAAGAAAAATAAATAAAAGGTACCCAGATTGGAAAAGAAGAAGTAAAATTATTTCTGTTTGTAGATGATATGATCCTATATGTACAGAAAATCCCAAAGAGTTCACAAGAAAACTTCTAGAGCTAAAAGAGGAATTTATCAAAGTTGCAGGGTACAAGGTCAACAAACAAAAATCAGCTGGGTTTCTATACACCAGCAATGAGAAATCTGAAAGGGAAATTAGATAAACAATTCCATTTACAATAGCATCTAAGAGAATAAAATACCTAGGAATAAATTTAAACAGGGACGTAAAGGACTTACACAATGAAAACTATAAAACACTGCTGAAAGAAATTAGAGAAGACTTAAATAAATGGAAAGATATTCCATGTTCATGGACTGGAAGACTTAATATTGTTAAGATGTCAATACAACCCAAAGCGATTTATAGATTCAATGCAATCCCGATCAAAATTCCAACAGCTTTCTTTACAGAAATAGAAAAATTGATCCTCAACTTTATTATGGAATGGCAAGAGGCCCTGAATAGTGAAAGCAATGTTGAAAGAACAGAACAAAGTAGGAGGACTCACACTCCTGATTTTAAAACATACTATACAGCTACAGTAATCAAAACATCCTGGTACTGATATAACACTAGACACATAAACCAAGGAATAGAATTGAGAGTCCAGAAATAAACCCACACATCTATGGTCAACTGATTTGACCAGGGTGCTAAGTACATTCGATGGGGAAAGAAGAATGTCATCAATAAATGGTGCTGGGAAAATTGGATTCTACATGCAAAAAAATGAAATATGATCCATGTCTCACACTACACACAAAAACAAATTCAAAATGGATTTAAGGACCTAAATGTACAAACTAAAACCATAAAATTCTTAGAAGACGAAGCAGGGGCAACGCTGTCAGGCCTAGCTTTCAACAATGGATTATCTAATACAATAGCAAAAGCACAAACAGCAAGAGACAAAATAAACTCGTGGAACCTCATAAAGATTAAAAAATTTTATGTATCAAAAGACTTTATCAAAAAAAGAGAAAAGACAAGTTACTGACTGGGAGAGTATCTTCAGACACCATATATCCAACAAGAATCTAGTAACCAAAATATATATAAAACTTCAACAACTTAACAACAAAAAGACAAATAACCCGGTCATAAAATGGACAAAGGATTTGAAAAGACATTTCACCGAAGATGAGATTCAAATAGCCAAACCAGATAAGTGAAAAGATGCTCAGTGTCATTAGCCATCAGAGAGTTGCAGGTCAAAACCACAATGAGATATCATTTTACTTCCACTAGAATAGCTATGGGAGAAAGATGTGGTAGTCTGCTTCCATAAAGATTATGGCTTTGGAAACTTTATGAGGTAGTTCCACTCTGTCTTATAGGGTCTCTGTGAGTCACAATCTACTTGACATCAACAGGTTAGGATGGCTAAAATTTAAAAAAAAGAAAATAACAAATGTTGGTGAGGACTTGAGGAAATTGGAACTCTTACCCATTGCTGTTTGGAATGCAAAATGGTACAGCTGTTGTAGAAAACAGTGTGGCGGTTCCTCAAAAAAACTAAAAATAGAGCTACCATATGCTGCAGTAATTCCACTCCTAAGTATATACCCAAAAGACTTGGAAGCAGAGACTCAAACAGAGACTTGCAGCACTAGTTACAATAGTCAAAAGATGGAAACAACCTAACACTCATCAACGTATGAATGGATAAACAAAATGTGGTACCCAGATACCATGGAATACTACTCAGCCAGTAGGAAAACTGAAGTCTTGTTACATGCTACAATATGGAGGGAGCTGGAAGACATTATGCTGAGTGAATTAAGTTAACCACAAAAGGGACAAATATTGTATGACCTCACTTCTATAAAAAGATAAGAAAAAGTAAATGTATGGACAACAAAGTTTATTAGTGGTTACCAGGGGCAGGAGGGAAGGGGAAAGGGCGGAACTAACAGCGATGAAAAAATCACATTGTTTAAGGGTGGAGTTGCACAGCCAATTACTGTAATTGCTGTCAATAAGTTTTACACTTGTAAAAAGTTGAATTGCAAAAGTTGTGTGATAGGTGTATTTGTAAAAATGACCAAAAAAAAAAAGAGTAGCTGCTGAGGCTGCTTATGTACAACCAAACACCTCATGGGATTTGGTTCCTTGGTTTTAGGGTCACGGTTTCTTGGGACACCCCAGTTAATTGGCCTAATAATATGTTTAGTGCCTCTACTCTACCTCCTAGTTCAATGCACAGTGCCTGGGATCTTAAAAGTTTGCTAGCAGCCATTCAATGCACAACAATTGGTCTCTATTCCCCTGGAACAAGGAAGGAGAGTCAGGAACAGGAGGAGGATATGGAATGTGTAGCTAATTGCCTCCACGAACAACTGCCTCCTTTGCCATGAGACCAGAAGAACCAGATGGTGTCTGGCTACCATTACTGAACATTTTAATCAACGATTCCATATAAGAATCCTGATCAAAAAGGGGAAAATGCAGAACAGAATTTCAAATTCTCACAGACTCCAGACTTCCTGGAGCCATGAAGGCTGGTTGATCCCCAGAAACTCTTGCCCTGAGATAATCTTGAAACCTTAAGCCAAATATATCCCCTGAAGTCTTCTTAAAACCAAATAATAATTTAGCTTAACTAGTCAAAAAAAGCCTGCCTTGAGCATTGTGCTTCTATAAGAACTATCTATGTGGGGTCAAATTGACAGCAGCAATTCGAAAGATTAGCTAGGAACCTCAAAGGGCAGTGAATTTATGTTAATGGGGAGGAACAACTCAGAAACAGAGGGTGAGAATGGTTACACAACTCCATGAAAGTAATCAATGTCACTAAATGGTACATGTAGAAACTGTTGAATTGGTATATGTTTTGCTGTGTATATTCTCAACAACAAAATAAATAAAATTATATATTAAAAAAATTGTATGCATGGTCAGCGTCACCAGCGCTTCCCTCTGGACCTACTGCTCAGTGACGAGGCCCAAAGGAGCTGTGCATGGCTGACAGAACCCACTGGTGGCCAGCCTGGCTTTGAGCACAGGATGTTGGTACCCGCAGGGTAACAGCATCAGTGTCTGCATCTAAAGGGACCTGGGGATGGTGGGGATGCAGGATGATGATCAGGCCTCTTTGCATTCCTCTTCTACTTGGCTTCCTGGCAACAGACCCAGACAACTGACAACTATCTTGCTTTATGCCTAACATGTGACCTGTCAAGGCTGGTACTGTGCTACCTTGAGGTTATATATATGTCACCATGGAGGTGCCTAGCCCAAATATCACTTTCAGGAGAGACCTGCCCTGATCAACCTAAAAAAAATGTTATCCCATCTCTTATCTACTCTATTGGAGCCCTGGTTAAGCATTCAGCTGCTAACCAAAAGGTCAGCTGTTCGAATCCACCAGCCACTCCTTGGAAACCCTGTGGGGGCAGTTCTATTCTGTGCTATAGAGTTGCTATGAGTTGGAATCAACTCAACGGCAATGGACTGGGTTTTATCTACTCTATTACGTTAACCTGTTTTATTTTTTTCATGTTACTTAGAACCACCTGGTATGACTTACCAGTACTTATGTATGTGTTCACTGTGTGTCACCCTAACTAGGAAGCAAACCTGGTGAAAACAGGGACTTGGTCTGCTTCTATTGCCTGTTGTAACCTCAGTGCTTGACACATACTACGTAGGTGAGAAAGTGATAAAGGATGAATGCAGAGGAGAGGGCATATTATGGATTGAATTTGTGTTCTCCCAAAAAGATATGTCCAAGTCCTAACCCCTATACCTGTGAATGTGACCTTCTTTGGAACTAGAGTCACTGAAGAAGTTATCCGTTAGGTTAGTATGAGGTCATACTGGAAAAGGGTGAGTGCTAATCTTATATGACTGAAAAAACTATTGTTGTCAATTTGATTCCGACTCATAGTGACCTATAGGACAGAGTATAACTGCCTCCATATGGTTTCCAAGGAGCAGATGGTGGATTTGAACTGCTAACCATTTGGTCAGCAGCCTAGCTTTTAACCACTGTGCCACCAGGGATCCAATCTTATATTACTGGTGTCCTCATAAAAGAGGAGAAGATGCACAGAGACAAGGAAACAGAGGAAGGACGCCATGTGATACTGCAGATGCAAACGAAGAATTGCCAGGAGCCACGAGAAGCTGGAGAGTGGTGTGGAACCGCTTCTGCCGCAGAGCCTTCATTAGGAATCAACACAGCGGATAACCTGGTCTGGACTTCTAGCCTCCAGAACTGTGAGACAATAACCATCTGTTCTTTAAAGCCCCCCACTTTGTGGTATTTTGCCACAGCAGTACTAGCAAACTAATACAGGGGTCAACCAATGAATGTTCCTGCAATACCCAAGTGTGGTGAACCAACCCTCACCCGTGAGTTCTGGAAGGATCCTGGCCAGAACTACCCACCAAGACCTTTTTAAAAGTAATATTGACTCATCTGCCAGAGCCACAAGTATGCATTCTAACTCAAAGTAAGAGGAAAAGTTGGGGAAAAGAAGATAGGTCTTTATAATGTATCAGAACTTGTGTTATCTTTTCACACATCCACAACAAACATGGAGACCCTAGGGTGATGCAAACAGTTAGTGTGCTCAGCTACTAACAGAAAGGTTGTTGGTTCAAGTCCACTCAGAGGTGGCGCAAAAGAAAGGCCTGGCAATCTACTTCCCAAAAATCTCCCACTGAAAACCCTCTGGAGCACAGTTCTACTCTGACACACATAAGGTCGTCACGAGTTGGAATTGACTCAACAGTAAATGTTTCATAACAAACACACAAAAAATCTAAACACTGGTATTTACAATGATTCTGTTCTCTCCGTAACTACTACCCTTGACATTGGCTATACCCACCTCAGCTGCAACAGGAAGCAAGAGAGCCCCAAATGGGCCTGTCCCTAATGGTGGGTTCCCAAGTTCAATGAAGGCGGGAGGCTATGGGGGTGAAAGGAGAGGAGGGTAGGGGCGAGAGGGTAGGGGTAGGGGAGTGAAGGTAGGGGGACACTCTAGGGAATGAACAGAAGTGCCAGTTTCCCTCAGACTTACAGGATTTTTTTTCTTTTAAGTATAAAAACAAACACAAAAAATAAAGAAGAAATCCACTGAGTCTTTTCCCTTCAAGTACCCACCAGACCATGACCTTCTTGGGATCACTCACTGCCATGATGACCCGCATCCAGCATGGGCCGCTGGGAAGACATAGGAAGTGCCCCAGGAATGAAAACACCCCCTGCTAACAGCGGGCTGGGTCTGTGGAAGGGAACTTCAGTTAGTCTCCTCTTCAGATTTTACCCGGCCTTCCCTTCCAGGGGCATTCCCCTTCCAGGGGCTGCCTTGGGGGGCTGCTCTGTAAAAAGAAGGTTCTATTTCTGTTTCTAATTGAAGGCTGGCACTCAACCCAAAGGAAGGAGATATTAATCACCACGAATGGACTGTGATTGCCCCTCTGAGCTGTGTAAATTCCACACCACCTCTTGTTTCACTGCTCTGGGCCTCAGTTTATGGCAGGCCCTGCCAGAAAGGAAAGGCTTTCATCAGCGGAGGAGGAGCAGGGCCTCATGGCTGCTGTGTTTGGGCTACAGAACCAAGGCAGAACGTGTTATTTTAGGGTGTTTCCAAGAGTGAGAGCCGTGATTCAAGCAGCAAACTCAATTACACTCACCTTTTCACTTTTTCAAAATAAGAAATAACATTTTTGGCCATAATTTATCCTGTTGATATTTGATTTAGTTAGTTAGTTAAATTCATTCAGTGGACTTTGAGTTACGGGAAGAGGAAAAATAAACTTTCTGTTACCAGAGGGATTTTGCATGCAAACACACACACACAGATGTAAACAAGTCAAACAGAAACATGTAGCCAGTTGTTTGGGAGGAAAACACACTCTGCAAGCTGAGAGAGAATGTTATTCAAAATAATAGAAATAGAAGCAATTGAAATCTAAATTTTCAAGCATTTTGCCACAGGATAAAATCGAAGTTCAACAGGGTGTTGCTATATGGTTCAACCAAAAACCACACCTGTTGTCATCGAGCTGATTTCGACTCATAGTGATCCCATAGGACAGAGTAGAACTGCCCCATAGTATTTCCAAAGAGCAGCTGGTGGATTTGAACTGCTGACCTTTTGGTGAGCAGCTGTATTTCTTAACCACTGTACCACCAGGGCTCCACTATATGGGTAGAACATCTGAAAACTTGGCCTTTTGTTCAACAGATGGTTTATGAGGACCTACTGTGTGTTGGGACCTATGTAGGCACTGTTTCTACTGAGAGGAGAAAAATATGGATCCAAACTAACTTGGCTTCAATCCTGGTGACAAGGCAAGGAAATGCATTGGTTATTACGTGAACGGTTGGAAGGAGGAGGAAGACGAACTAAGGGGGAGCTTATGGGGAGAATGACCAGAAGTTGCCTAAAAACTAGAGCGAGAAAGAAAAATGGGAGTCAATAAATTATCATCAACCTACAAGAAAAATTAAAATATTAAAAACGAATATTTGTGGAAGGAAGGAAAGGAGGGGGAGGGAGAGAGGAAGGGCAAAAGGAAGGAAGGGAGGGAAGGAGGAAGGAAGGAAGGAAAGAAGAGTCAGCTCTTAAGGTGGTAGAAGGGAGCAGCCCATCTCATGAGCTGGCCTGCTGGGACACACCACTTTCCAAGACAAAGGCAAGCCTATCAGCTCATGAATGGCATGACTTTTCAAAAAGATCCCGTGCAGACCCATGACTCCAGGAAACTTCTCTAACTACTCACAAATGTGTTATTTCCAACCATCAAAAGAAACATAGAAACCTGAGCTTAGAAACCTTTTGGATGGAGGAATCTTAGGTATAAACAAAAAGTCAGAGCAGAGCAACTATATACCACGTCATGTGCACACAAGAGAAATAATATTCCTCAAAAGTAAAGCTGTGGGCAGCCAGTTCTGGCAAGGCCTGAGTTTTAAGAATTCATTTCCTGCAATCAATACGTGCTTTAGGTTTAAATTATGTGGGCGACTTCATCTGATCTGACAACTTATCCTGTGCACCATTGGAAGGAAACCACCTGATGTTTGAAGATGTTGTGACTTGGTATCATCCAGTCCCATCTCTTCTGTGTTTTCTGCTCATCGTGAGTTGGCCAACAATGGATGTGCGACTGCTGTAACTAACTGTCACGATCTTGGTGGCTTAAAACAATAGAAATTTATTTTCTCATAGTTCTGGAGGCTGGAAGTCTGAAATCACGGTGTACACAGGACTGCACTCCCTTTGGAAGTTTTAGGGGAGAATCCATTCCTTGCTTCTTCCAGCTCTGATGGCTGCTGGCATTCCTTGGCTTCTGGCCACATCACTCCAATCTCTGCCTCTAGCTTCACATCACCTTCTTCTCTTCTGTCTCTCTCCTCTGTGTGTTACAAGAACACTTGTCATTTGATTTAAGCCCCAATGGGATAATCCAGGTTAATCTCCTCATCTCAAAATCCTTAGTTTAATTATATCAGCAAAAATCCTTTTTCCAAATAAAGAAAAGTGCACAGGTTCTGGGGATTAGGGCAGAGATATATCTTTTGGGGGACGCCATTCAGCCTGCTTCAAATACCATCACAGAATTGTCCATGGTGCTGGTAAACCTTTCAAAGCGGCTGACCTTGAGGGGATGCTGCATTATGAGACATAATGAAGCAAATACGCTCTGGTTCCAAATTTGAGCAGCAGGAAGTTGTTGTTAGCTGCCATAGAGCTGATTCCGACTCTGCTACAGAGTAGAACTGCTCCGTAGGGTTTTCTTGGCTGTAATCTTTATGGAAGCCGATCACCAGGCCTTTCTTCCGTGGCACCACTGGGTGGGTTAGAACCTCCAACCTTTAGTTTAGCAGCTGATCTCAAACTACTTACACCACCAGGCACCTTTGAGCAGCAGGCCATGGATCACATTTTAACGAGCATTTTGGTTTTTGTCTCGGACTTCCTTCGTGAATCTTCTAAGTCTTCAAGTGTCTGTCTGCTAAATAAAATCAGAACTATCTCAGCTATGTTGAAATCCACGGTGACTTGACCATGAAACCATTTCAACTCCATCTGCCAAAATCTTCTTGCCTCCCTGCCCTTCTCCCATTCCATAAAGAGAAGGATTTAGCAGCTTGTGTGTTTTTTAAATGTCAGAGGCTTTGTTATTTTCAAGAATAGGTGTGTAGTGGGGACAAGGGAAGACACTTCATGCTGCATTAGGCATAGGACGCTAAAGAGAAGCTGATAGGAGAAGAATTAATTACAGTTTAACAACAATAATAATAATAAGCCAAACAAGAGATTGAAATAAGTAGCCAAGGGAACAAATGGGTTTCCTGGAAGAATGGTGTCTATTCATCGCGGAAAATTTATATGTAGAATAAACGCTGGGAATTGGAATACAGAAGAGGCAATCAAAGTCCTGAGGAGGCTCCACCAAGCTTGGGCTGCTTTTCATTGAATTGCCTCATTAGCTGGCTGGAGGTATAAATAAATTCCTCCAGTGTCTTTGTTGTCTGACAATATGGAAAGCAGAATGAATCTTGACGAGGCAGGGGGTGGGGGATTTGAGGAGAGAGACAATGACCCTGCCAGCCTCTGGAACCAAGGAAAGGGCTGGGAAGGGGTCGGCCAGTGGGAAAAGAATAGGCAGCAAAGAAGGTGTCTACTTCCTTTCATGGCAGAAGGGCAACCATCTGTGGCCTCTGAGGGCCAGGGAGGGGCTGGGATTCCCAGGATGGAGAGGCTTTGTTCTGAGGCCAAATGGCTTTATCACAGGGAACTCCACTTTACCTCACCACAGCTTATACTGAGAGCAAACAGTCTGGAGCCACAAAGCCTTCCTCAGCGTGCACTCAATCACCAGCTCCCGATCACAGCACCGTTGATAGACTGGGGTTGTTTGCAACAAGTTTTACATAAAACTTGTTACAAAGACTAGAAGCACCAATATTTGTCTGAGTAATTAATATTTTTAAAAGTAAAGGGGATTCTAGGACGATGGCAGTTGTGGCAATAAAGTTTTGTTTTTCTTTTTTAATAACAGCTTTATCAGGATATAACTCACATACCATACAATTCACCCATTAAAGTACATGATACAATGCATTTTTGTGTATTTACAGAGTTATGCAACCATCACCACAATCAATTTTAAAATTTTTTCATCACTCCAAAAAGAAAGTACCCACTAGCTGGCACTCTTCATTTCTCCCCAAGCCCCCCAGCCCTAGGCAACCACTAACCTACTCTCTGTCTCTGTAAATTTGCCTCTTCTGGACTTTTCATATAAATGGAATCATACAATACGTGGGGTTTTTGTGACTGATTTCTTTCCCTTAGTAGAATAATTTCAAGGTTTATCCACATGGTAGCATAGATCAGTACTTCATTTCTTTTTACTGCTGAATAATATACCATCATATGAATATACCACATTTTATTTCTCCATTCATCAATCGATGGATATTTGGTTTCTTTCCAGTTTTTTGCTATTATGAATAACGCTTTTATGAACATTTATGTACAAGTTTTTGTGTGAAAACGTGTTTTCATTTCTCTTGGGTGTATACGTAGGAGTGGAATCGCTGAGTCCTAGAGTAACGCAGTGTGTAATCTTTTGAGGACTCACCAAACTGTTTTCCAAAGCAGTAGCGCCATAGTTTTTGCATCCCTCAATTCTCTCCATAAAACAGTGAGGATAACAATACAAAAAGCTCCCAGACAACATCTATAACAGTGGTTCTAAAAATGGGATCTATAAAGCAGCAGTATCAGCATCACCTGGGAACTTGTTGGAAATGCAAATCCTCAGACCCTACGTTAGACCTCTGAATCAGACACTCTGGGAGTGGAGTCCAGTACCTGTGGTTTAACAAGCCCTCCAGGTGACTATGATTATGGTGATGCTGATTCCACAGTTTGAGAACCACTGAGCTACAACAAAGGAGCCCTGGTAGCGCAGTGGTTAAGTGCTCTCTGAACGGTTGATGGTTCGAACCCATCAACCACTCTGCAGGCGAAAGATGTGGCAATCTGCTTCCATGAACATTTACAGCCTTGGAGGAAAGATTAGTCCAAAGGACTAATGGACCACAACTACCACGGCCTCCACCAGACTGGGTCCAGTACAACTAGATGGTGCCCAGCTACCACTACCAACTTCTCTGACCAGAATCACAACAGAGGGTCCCAGACAGAGCTGGAGAAAAATGTAGAACAAAATTCTAACTCACAAAAGAAGACCAAATTTACTGGCCTGACAGAGACTGGAGAAACCCTGAGAGTATATCCCCTGGACACCCTTTTTAGCTCAGTAATGAAGTCACTCCTGAGGTTCACCATTCAGCCAAAGATTAGACAGCCCCATATACAAAACGAGACTAATGGGGAACAACAGTCCAGGGACAAGATCTAGAAGGCAAGAGGGGACAGGAAAGCTGGTAGTAGGGAACTCAAGGTTGAGAAGAGACAGTGTTGACATGTCATGGGGTTGTTAACCATTGTCATAAAACAGTATGTGTACTAACTGTTTAATGAGAAACTATTTATTCTGTAAACCTTCATCCAAATTACAATAAAAAGAAAATTTACAGCCTTGGAAACCCTATGGGGCAGATCTACTCTGTCCTATAGGATCCCTATGAGTCGGACTCAACTTGACGGTCTTGGGTTTGGGTTTTTTGATCTACAACAAAACCAGGTAATGAGACGTCATAACAAACTCCAGAGTATGAGCAGGTGTGCACAAGGTACAGATGACTACAAGAACCATGTGGCGTCAGAAACTGGGTGGGAGGAAGGGGAGGAAAGGGCTGCAGTAGTCCTGAGAACCAGAGAATCTGCAAACGGCCATCAGATACTCCCTGAGAATCTTTGTGGTCCAATCTGAGAACATCGGCCAAAACCAGGAAGGAGTTCCATAGGCTCCAATTTGCAGGGGATCCCAGGAAGGTCAAAGGTGTTGAAACAACCTGGGATCTCTGGATTTTTGAAACTAACAACCAAAACTTCATTCCAGAATAAAGCTCTGTGTGAGAAGAAACTTCTGGGAGCAAAATTAAATTGAGCATCACAGGGACAATAAAAACAAAAATCCATTGCCATCGAGTTGATTCTGACTCATAGCAACCCTACAGGACAGAGTGGAACTGCCCCATAGGGTTTCCAATAAGTGGCTGGTGGATTCGAACTGCTGACAAATTGGTCAGCAGATGAATGCTTGACCACTGCACCACCAGGACTCCGCAGCGACAATAGGGTCAAAGAAAAGATTCAGATAAATGATGGGAGAGCAGTGGAAACACAGTTCAGAAAGTACTTGACTATATTTTGTGAAAACGATGGGAGAACATCGAGAGCAGTGAATCTAGGAAAGTTATCCTAGCCTACCTTTCTCTCCTAAAAGTATAATAAATTCCTCTCATTAAAAAATGAGCAACAGAAAATTATTGTGAGCAAATCCCATACAAAGTCACTACAAGAGAAAAGAAAATAGGGGACAGAATAATGTCTCTACAGTGAAGGCATTGCTACAGTCCCTGGATGGTTCAAACGGTTAACACGCTCAGCTGCTAACAAAAAGGTTGGAGGTTCGAGTCCACCCAGAGGCACTTCGGAAGAAAGGCTTGGTGATCTACTTCCGAAAAATCAGCCTTTGAAAACCCTATGGAGCACAGTTCTTCTCTGACACACATGGGGTCACCATGAGTTGGAATCAACTCAAAGGCAACTGGTTTTACTGGAGAAAGACATGCCCACAAAACAGATAAAGCTGTAATCAAATATATTAAATAAACTAAAAGAAATTAAGAAAATGATACATGCTATGAAAAAACAGCATAATAAGATTACAAAAACCTAGAATTGAGATGATTTGAGAAGAGACAGATTTGAAAAAAGATGTGACCGAACTCAAGAAAGAATAAGAAACAAAAAATATAATTTCATAAATGAAGACTAAAATATAAGGAAGGTGTTATAGTTATCTACAAAAACCACGAAACCAAACCTGTTGCCATCAAGTCAATTCCGATTCGTAGTGACCCTACGGGACAGAGTAGAACTGCCGCATAGGGTTTCCAAAGAGCAGCGGGTGAATTTGAACTGCCAACTTTTTGGTTAGCGGCCAAGCTCTTAACCACTGTGCCACCAGGCTCCAAGTTATCTACTGCTACGTAATAAATTATCCCAAAACTTAGTGGAGTATAACAATAATTGTACCATGCTCATGGACTCTTGGTCTTAGCTGGATAACTCGAATGGCTGGGGATTAAAACAGCTGAGATTGGAAGATCTACTTCCAAGATGGTTTCTTCAATTACATATCTGGCACTTGAGCTGGAATGACTGAAGGGCAGATTCAGCTAAGACTGTTGACTGGAGTGCCTACAGGTGGCCCATCCAGGATAGTTTTCTCAGGGAAGTCAATTTTATACATGGCTGCTCAAGTTTCTAAGAGTGAGCGTTCCAGATAAGGCAGAATCAATTTGGCCTTTTATGACCCAGCCTTGGAAGTCACATAGCATCACTTCCACTGTACTCCATTAGGTGAAGAAGTCATAAGCCTACCTAGATTTAAGGGGAGGGAACATAGACCCCATCTCTTGATGGGAGGAATGTCAAAGAATTTATAGCCATTTTTCAGCTTTATTAAGGTATAACTTACATACAATGAAATCCATCCATTTTAATTGTGAAGATTGATGAATTTTAGCAATCATATGCAGTCTTATAACTACCACCACAATCAAGGTATAGGATAATTCCCTTGCCTTAAAATGTTTTCTCATGCCTCTATGTGGCCATGTTTTAAACCCACCATAGAACCCAAAAGTGAATGAACACCATAGATAATATCTTAAGAATAACAATGTTGTAAAAGAGAAAAAAAAATCTCTTTTAATCAAAACAAAATGAAGAAATCTGGAGTAAAATGATAGCATGAGCAGCTCCATGCTCCTCATCACCACTTAAAAACACTAAAAAAAAAAAAGAGCAGAAACTGGCAGAACCAACTTTGTCAGAACTCTGGAAAACAGTCAAAGGGTTACTGCAGCTAAGCGAACACTAAATCAGGAAAAAGGTTAAATGGTAGGAAGGAGTCCCTGGGTGATGCAAACAGTTAAGCATTGTCTTAGGCTGGGTTCTCTAGAGAAGCAAAACCTGTAAAGCGTATAAATATACATATACAGAGAGAGAGATTTATATCAAAGAAATGGCTCACTTGGTTGTAGAGGCTGGAATGTCCCAAGTCCATGGGGCAGGATAGAGGATTCTCCTGATTCATGTAGCCGCAGGGACTGGCAAACCCAAGATCGGCAGATCAGAGAGCAGGGCTCTTGCTCATAGGCTGCAAAGATCAGTGAATCCCAAGAGCAGCAGGCAAGACTGCAGCTCAAATCCCAAGAATCAGAGGTCAGACAAACAGGAGCCAGCTGCAAGATCCAGCAAGAGCAAAAAGCCCAGGAGCCTCATCAGAACATCCACTTATATTCAATGCAGACCACATGCCCAAGGAAACTCCCTTTCAACTGACTGGCTACTCACAGCAGATCCCATCATGGGGGTGATCACATATCAAATCTCAATAGGAAAGTGATCACAACATTATACAACCGCCAAAACACTGAGAATCATGGCCCAGTCAAGTTGACACACAATCTTAACCATCACAAGCACTCTGTTACTAACTGAAAGGTTGGTGATTCGAACCCATCCAAAGGTGTCCAAGAAGAAAGGCCTGGCAATCTGCTTCCAAAAGGTCACAACTATGAAAATTGTATGAAGCACAGTTCTACTCTGTCACATATAGGGTCACTATGAGTTGGAATTGTCTCCATGAGAACAGGTTTTAAGTGGTAGAAAAGTTCTGGTTTTCTACTCCTCTGCATCCCACCACCTCTCTGGCTTGCAACAGCTATCTTCTCTACTTCACCAAACTTGATGCCCTCCAGTGATTGATCCCTCCTGATGACATGTCCAAAACAAGCGATTTGGGCAATGTTCTGTTGTGATCTATAAGGTTTTCATTGGCTAATTTTTGGGAATAGGTCACCAGGTCCTTCTTTCCAGCCTGTCGTAGTCTGAAAGCTCCACTGAAACAGAGAAAATCCTAATAGACCAGTTATTACAGAAGAAATAAAGTTGTTAAAGAGATCACACACACCACAAAAAACCATTGAGTCCAAATGGTTTCACTGAGAAAGTCTACAAACTATTTAAAAATTAGATAAGCTGGTGTTGCTTAAATTATTTTGGAGTATAATATAAAAAAGTCAAATTCAGTTTATGAAGCAGGTATAACATTGATTCCACAACCTAACAAAGACTGAACCAAAAAAACAAAACAAAAAAAACTACATTATCATCTATAAATATTGTAGTCAAAATTTTTAATTAAACTATTTCTATTTGCAAGTGATAAGATTATATATCACCCAAACAAAAAGGAATCCATGGAAAAACTACTACAGATAAGCACGAAAATTTTGTAAAGCATCAAATTATAAAATCTACATACAAGAATCTATAACTTTCATATATTCAAACTAAACATGTTAGAAGATATAATGGAAGACAGTACTCAATCTATGATCACAGAAAGAAAATTCCTAGGCATAAACTTAACCAGTTGTTGTTGTTAGGTGCTATCAAGTCACTTCCAACTCATACCGACCTTATGTATAACAGAATGAAACAAAAACTTGCTCGATCTTGTGCCATCCTTACAATCACTTCTATGTTGTTTGAGCCCTGTGTAGCAGCCAAAGTGTCAATCCATCTCACTGAAGGTCTTCCTCTTTTTTGCTGACCCTGTGCCTTACCAAGCATGGTGTCCTTCTCTAGGGACTGGTCCCTCCTGATAACATGTCCAAAGTAACCGAAACAAAGTTTCAGTTTCATCCTTGCTTCTAAGGAGCATTCTGGTTGTACTTTTTCTGAGACAGATTTGTTCATTCTTCTGGCAGTCCATAGCATATTCAATATTCTTCACCAACACCATAATTCAAAAGCAGTAATCCTTCAGTCTTCTTTATTTATTGTCCACCTTTCGCAAGCATATGAGGTGATTGAAAATGACTTGGGTCAGGCACACCTTAGTCCTTCAAGTGACATCTTTGCTTTTTAACACTATCAAGAGATCTTTTGCAGCAGATTTGCCTAATGCAATACGTCGTTTGATTTCTTGACCACTTCTTCCATGGGAGTTGACTGTGGAACCCAGTACAATGAAATCCTTTACAACTTCAATATTTTCTCCATTTATCATGATGTTGCTTATTGGTCTAGTTGTGAAGGCTGTAGTCTCTGATCTTCATCAGTAAGTGCTTCAAGTCTCCTCACTTCCAGCAGGCAAGGTTGTGTCATCTGCATATTGCAGATTGTTAATTAGTCTTCCTCCAATCCTGATGCCCCGTTCTTCTTCATATAGTCCAGCTTCTCGGATTATTTGCTCAGCATACAGATTAAATAAGTATGGTTAAAGGATACAACCCCGATGCACACATTTCTTGATTTTAAACCATCAGTATCGTCTTGTTCTGTTCGAACAACTGACTCTTGGTCTATGTACAGGTTCCACATGAGCACAGTTAAGTGTTCTGGAATTCCCATTCTTCGAAATGTTATCCATAATTGTTATGATCCACACAGTTGTATGCCTTTGCATAGTCAATAAAACACAGCTAGACATTTTTCTGGTATTCTCTGCTGTCAACCAAGGTCCATCTGAAACCTACAAATATCCAAATATATGTATACTGAATATATCTGCATACATCTTATGCGTATACAGAGCCCTGGTGGCACAGTGGCTAAAGTGTTCAACTGCTAACCAAAAGGTCAGCGGTTCAAATCCACCAGCTGCTCCTTGGAAACTCTATGAGGCAGTTCTGCTCTGTCCTGTAGGGTTGCTATGAATCGGAATCAACTCAATGGCAATGGGTTTGGTTTTTGGTATATACACTTGCATATGTTTAAAACAATGGAAGAATGAACCATAACAATCTTTAAAATGATTATCTACATGGTGTCAGAGAGGACAGGATAGGAGCTAGCTTTTGTTGACTATATCTTGTTTTGTAGATTTGACTTCGAAACTCAATAAACATCTTACATAATTATAAAATAAAATTAATTGGGGGAAAGCAATCCCTAAAAATCAAAAGTTTAATGAAACAAAGGAACCTAACAGCATATCCAGTTGACTAACCTGGCAAAGAATTTTTCCAAAGCAAATCAAAACCAAACCCATTGCTGTCAAGTCTATTCTGACTCATAGCCACCCTATAGGACAGAATAGAACTGATGCATATGATTTCCAAGGCCGTAATCTTTATGGAAGCAGACTGCCATATCTTTCTCCTGCATAGTGGCTGGTGGATCTGAACTGTTGACCTTTTGGTTAGCAGCGGAGCACTTAACCACCACACCAAAGACTCCTTGAATCTCTCCAAATGACTTTAAAATACATTAATTTGACTAAATACTCTTAAATGGATATGCCCTAAGGACAAAAAGAATGGAGAAAATATATGAAAGTACTTTTAGTGATCATATTTTCATTGGTAGTGATAGTATTATCCTGAGATTGTGGTTTGTGTATTGAGGGATAAATCAAATGAGTAACTAAGTTAGTGTCCTTGAGAACTGAGATTTTCAGAATAACTGAAACAGAAACTGATGTAAGATTGATAAGGTTAAGTAAAAATTTGTAGTCCTGAATTAGAATTGTAATTACCAGTATAAATTCATAATGTATTTGTTACATACTCAATCAACATAATGCACCTTGAAACAGTGATAAACCCAGTAGCAATAACCACCTCTAGTCCCAGATGTGGTCTCTAAATACC
Source organism: Trichechus manatus latirostris (assembly GCF_000243295.1). Classification (NCBI taxonomy): domain Eukaryota; kingdom Metazoa; phylum Chordata; class Mammalia; order Sirenia; family Trichechidae; genus Trichechus; species Trichechus manatus. The sequence continues at coordinate 18,398,956 of NW_004443966.1, read as the reverse complement.
ATTTCCCTCTAAAAGGAACCAGGGCTTCTTGAAGATTCCAGGTCTGGAGCAGATATATATAGGATGAGCCTGGAATATTTTGTCAAACTACCAAAAAGCAAAGAAGCTACCAAAGCAAATAGGGATTGTGTCAAAAAGACTCAAGAGCCAACTTGAAGAGGCTCTTACTAGCTAAGATAAGAAAAATTTAGCATTGTTTTAGTTTGTGTTCCTCTAGAACAGACCCTGAGACAAGTACTTGAATACAAATAGTTCATTTGGGAAATGTAGGAAACACTGGTAGGGGAATGGAAAAGTGATACAGGGAAGGGAAGACAGCCAACAAATGGTGTGGTATCAAGTTAGCTACCACTATGGGGCAGTTCTACTCTGTCCTGTAGGGTCACTATGAGTTGGAAGCGACTCAATAGCACCTAACAACAATGGGTGACCCAGGTGCCCTGGGGGTGCAGTGGTTAACTGAAAAGTTGCAGTTCAAACTCACCAACTGCTCCATGGGAGAAAGATGTGGCAGTCTGCTTCCATAAACTTGAAAACCCAATGGGGGAGTTCTACTCTGTCCTACAGGGTCGCTGTGAGCTGGAATCAACTCTATGGCAACAGCTGATGGGTGACTGGAGCATAATCTTACTGGGAGATTCTGAGAAACAGTGCAAAACACGATCTTTAGAGTTATCCTGTCCAAGAGATAAGGGAGCTGGGGTATGTATACACCGGCTCTTGACAGTCCCTGGTTGAGATCTTTTGGGGGGTAGGTTGTTAATTCTCCAGCCCTTCCAGATTTCCCTGCCTGGACAGAGCAGTCTTTCACACTTGGGGAAAAGCCCTCAGGCGAGCAGATACTATCAGCAGAAATCGTAGGAGCACACTGAGGTGGTAAGTCCTAAGAGATCTGGGTGGTACACCAACAGCAGCTGCTGCAAGCATCAGTCCTTCCTGCAATAGTTAAATCATTCAAACGGTTAAATCCATGACTTTATGATGATACAAAAAGAAATCATTCACTGGTCATCTTTGGAGGATAATATGGAAACCACCTCCTTATTTTGAAAACTGGTAACAAAAAGGAAAGACTCAAGCATTTGTCCTGACTTTCCTCTCTGATCTGCATTCAGGACAATCAAAGACCTGGTGAGGGGAAGTTTCTCTATATAACAGTGTTCCAGCTAATAAGCAAAGAAGAAATACTAGAAAGAGAATGCCACCATTTTACAATCCCGTAATGACTGCAACGATTATCCATGGCTGATGCACCACAAAAAGAGACACAACGAAGTGCCACATGCCTTCTGATAGAAGTACATCACACCGTCTGTTAGGGATTGAATCGTGACCCCAGAATACGTCTTGGAATCCTAACCTCTATACCTGTGGCCATGATCCTGTTTGGAAATCAGGGTTTCTTTGTTATGTTAATGAGGCTATACAGGTGTAGGGTGTGTCCTAAACCTAATCACTTCTCAGTTATAAAAAGAGCGGATTAGACAGACACACACACAAACAGGGAAGACAGATGCCATGTGAGGATCGTCTACAAGTCAAGGAAGCAAAGAACACCCAGGACTACCCACAAGGAAGGAATCCACACAGCCAAGACCCTGATTTGAACGTTCAGCCTCTAGAACTATGAGAAAATAAATTTCTGTTCTTTAAAGCCGCCCATTTACGGTATTTCTGTTAGAGCAGCACTGGTTAACTAAGACAGCACTTATGAAGTAGTCTCACAAAAAAAAACAATTTTTTTTAAACCTGATTCTGCTCAAGCTTCTACTACTAGTTTGTGGGAAATACAGGAAAGACAGGATGCATTAAACAACACATAGGTATTCGGTCCAGAAAATCCACCACTAAAAATTTTTATACAGTACTACCCAATAGAAATATAACACAAGCCACATGTGTAACTAATTTTACATTTTCTAGGAGCACATTAAAAAAGAGTAAAAAGAAACAGGTGAAATAATTTTTAATAATATATTTTATGTTACCAAGTATTCCAAAATATTATCATTTTAACCTATAATCAATATAAAAACTATTAATGGTATATTTTACATTATTTTTATACTAAGTTCTTCAAAATCCCGTTTGTATCTCCACTTAAAGTACATCTCTATTTGGATGCTAAATTTTCATCAGAAATACTTAACTTGTATTTAGTTTTCATAAAATTCATAGTTAAGAAAGTAGATTCACATACCCAAGTTGCTCCAAATACACTTAAAAATTTTTCCAATAACTGAATCAAGTATCTGTTTTTAAATTTAAATTTATATTAATTAAGATTAAGTAAAAATAAAAATTTAGTTTCTCAGTCACACTTGTTGTTAGGTGCCATCGAGTCAATTTCAATTCATAGTGACCCATGTGACAGAGTAGAGCTGCCCCATAGAGTTTTCTTGGCTGCAAATTTTATGGAAGCAGATTGCCAGGTCTTTCTCCTGAGGAGCCTCTGAGTGGGGGTTCGAACTGCTAACCTTTCTGTTAGTAGACTAGCACTTAACCGTTTGCGCCACCAGGGCTCCTTTATACCAAGCAACCAACATTGTATCTGACACATACGTTGTTAGTTGCCATCAAGTCGGTTACAATTCATGTAGACCTCATGCACTCCATCGGGTTTTTAAGGCTGTAATCTTTTTGAAGTAGATCCCCAGGCCTGTCTCCTGAAAATCCTCTCGGTGGATTCGAACCACCAACCTTTTGGCTAGTAGTTGAGTGCTTAACCATTTTGCCACCCAGCTACCTGGTCACATTCAACGCTCAATAGCCAAATGTGGCCAGTGGCTACCCTACTGGACAGCACAGCTTGCTAGGATAAATTTGCTCTCTTCATAACAACATCAACAACAAAATTACAAGAGAAAAAAATATAGAGGGGGAAAGTGCCGATTAAGAGATGTAAAAGGCACATCAATTAATCACTTGGTATGGACCTTATTTGGATCCAGGTTCAAACAAACTGTAAAAATGAACAAAAGAGAGAGAACTAGGAAAATATGATTATATTAAGAAATCATTATTTGTATTTAAGTGTCATAAATAAAATGTGGTTATGTTTTCTAAAAGCGTCCTTATATTTTAGAGTTATGTATGCAAATACTTACAGATGAAATTAAATTATATCTGGGAATAGCAGTTTGCAATATAAATGAAACAAGATTGTATTAATATTTGTTGAGACTGGATGATCATTATACTACTTTACTCCATTTTTATTTTTGCTTGAAATTTTCCCTAATAAAAAGTAAATGTGTGTGCATATGTGTAAAAAATACAGAAGAATGAATTCAAGGTTCCCATAATAGCATTCACATCTGTTTTTTGGGTAAAAAGAACATGCTCCAAATGCGTATGACCTACAGCTATGCCATACACCATATGTGGGATACCTATGGGATATGTCTGCTTTTATGCCATCTGACTTTTCCCCACCTAACGCAATCTGTTTAAATTTATATTAATTAAGATTAAGTAAAATATTGGACATACTTCCATTTCTGTACATAGAGATCTACCTCACAATTTTAATGACTACATAGCCTTCCATTGTGTGAATGTGTCATAATTATTTTAATTGCTCCCCTATTGATTGATATTTGGATTGTTTCCAAATGTTCATTAATATAAACAAGGGTTGCGATGAACATTCTTTCATATACATCCTTTCACATTATGTGGTTATTTCCTTAGGAAAAGTTCCAGGAAGGAGAACTGCTGGGAGAAACAGTCATTTAAGATTTTAAAAGCAGATCTTTGAAAAGATGGGGCCCACTGCAAGGGAGCTGGCCCCTTGCCAAGGAGTTCTGTGGCTGCTCCAAGCCCCAGGAATTTGGTCCTGTGGCCAGAAGATACAGGACTCCCTCACTCTGGTCAGAAACTGTTTGCCACCCCAGATTCTGACTCAGGAGATCTGCTGTGGAGTCCAAGAACAGGAATTCTTAAACAAACTTCTAGTGGGTTCTGATGCAGGTGGTCCAGGATCACCTGGTAAATGAACACTTGTCAACTCTGCCTGCCCATAGTGTCTCCTGTGAAGATTTCAAAACTACTCTGGCCTGGGTATAAACCTAGTGTTATTGAGTCCATTCCGAGTCATAGCCACCCTGTACGACAGAGTAGAATTGCCCCACAGGGTTTCCAAGGCTGTGATCTTTACAAAAGCAAACTGCCATATCTTTCTCCCAGGGTGGCTTCAAACTGCTGATCCTTTGGTTAGCAGCCAAACGCTTAACCACTGTGCCACAAGAACTCTCTGGCCTGGATATAACCCTGAGACATTTGTCTTCCTGTGGATCCGCGAAAGGGTTGGTATGTGAATATACTTTTATAAGAATATGTGAATGAAAACATGGTATATGTTTATAATATATGTGTGTATGTCACATATGTCATAATATAAGCTGAGATTTTCCTCTATGTAGTCTTTTGTTTGTTTGTTTTTTGCTTTTTCAACTTTTGCTTGCCTCCCGCCTCCCCACCTTCACTTCACCCCATCCCAGGCAACCTGTGTTAACAGCTTAGTTATTAATGTTTTTCTCCGTGTTGATTTAACATATACAAAAATGCTATGTGTTATACATGCATAGTAGCCAGGTTCTCAGTTTGCAAGTGGTAGAAACCAACTCTGGCTAATTTAAGCAGAAAAGAACTTTGTTAAAAGATACTGACTTACTTGTACACCAATATTTATTGCAACGTTGTTCACAATAGCCAAAAGGCAGAAACAACCCTGGTGTCTATCAATAGACAAATGGATAAACAAAATGTGGTACGTACATACAATGCGGTATTATTCAGCCATAAAGAGAAATGAAATTCTGATACACGCTACAACATGGATGAATCTGGCAAACATCATGCTGAGTGAAATAAGTCAGACGCAAAAGGACAAATATTGTATGATCCCACTTACATGAACTATCTAGGATAGACAAACGCGTAGAGACCAAGGTTTATCAGCGGTTACCGGGGGTTGAGGAGCCCTGGTAGTGCAGTGGGTAAGTGCTCGTCTATTAAGCGATAGGTAGGCAGTTCGAACCCACCAGCCGCTCCTCGGGAGAAACAAGTGGCTGTCTGCTTCCATAAAGATCACAGCCTTGGAAACCCTGTGGAACAGTTCTAATCTGTCCTATAGGGTCGCTGTGAGTTGGAATTGACTCGATGGCAATGGGCAACAGATTACCAGAGGTTGAGGGGAAAGAGGCTGGGAGTTACTGCTTTAGAGATCCTGAGTTTCTATTTGGGATGATGACAAACTTTCGTAAATAGATAGTGGTAATGGTGATTCACAATATGGTAAATGTAATTAATGTCACTGAATTGTACACTTAAAAATGTTTAAAATGGCAAATTTGGTTATATATATGTGTGTGTGTGTGTGTGTATATATATATATAGCTAACAATAAAAATAGAAGAATCAAACAATACACACAACTATTTTAAAAAAAACAAAAAGAAACCGAGTAGTTCACAGATTCTCTGTGCAGGTTGGAGAAAGAGACTTGAAGACTGTCCAACCAGGGCCAATGCCCCCGTTTACACCCAGGCAGGTCCTGCAAAGACACCATTGCTGCAGGCAAGCACTGTGACACTGACTCAGGAAAGGCAAAGTCTTTTCCAACTAGAGCAGAAAGTGCTATGCAACACAGCAGCCTTCTTGGGAGTTATTGCTGTTAGGTGCCCTCGGGTCGATTCCAACTTGTAGGGACCCCATGTGACAGAGTAGAACTGCCCCATAGGATTTTCTTGGCTATAATCTTTAAGGAAGCAGATTGTCAAGTTTTTCTCCAGCAGAGCCGCTCGGGGGGGTACGAACTGCTAACCATTGCACCACCAGGACTCCTTCTTCTTAGGAGAGCAACTGAATATTAGGTGCCCTTCATCTCACAATCACATCTGGTTATAAGTCCTACTGTGTTCTGATTCTTGCTTCTCCTAACCTTGCTGGCCTCCCTCAAATGTGCTGGGATCGCCCTCTTCCATTTTTGCTCCTGTCTCTCTCAATTTCCCATACTGCGCTGACTCTGGGATCCTCAGGCTATTTAAGTCAGAATTCTGAGGATGACCAAGAAGGTCGCCTTCTGCCAACTGTGCGTGGCCTCCTGAGGGTGTGCCAGAGGGAACCTGGGTGCCAGAGGGAACCTGGGACTTTGTAAGCTGGAGGGCAGTTTGCTTTTCAGAGGCTACTTCACCTAGGAAAAATTGTTCCTACTTGAAGGTGATGGAACTCAAAGTTCGGCCTGGTTCTAAAGTCTCAGCTCCTATGGTTTTAGCCGTGTTTTCTACACTTACCTCCTATGCTGCTTTGAGGCATGCAAGGATCCACGGTTGTCAGATCTTCACTTTTGTTAACTGGATTTTCTCATTCTAGAGGTAACAGACAGGGGGGCATTGACCTGGCCCCTGTTGATCTTTTCTGAGTCAGAACCAGGAAGGTTGAGAGGCAGGCTTAAAAAGAGGGAATTTCAGGCACCAACAATTAATAAGAGAGAACAACCCAGGGGGACAAAGGCATTTCATTTTATTTTTGAGACCACTTGGGGGTCATCTGGGACAATCATTCCTTGCAGGGGGTGGGTATTTCTACGTAAGAATGTAGTAACTATGTCCAGCTTTCTTAGACTCTGTTAAGGAACACAGAAGAATCAGTAGGTCCTGCAGGAGGCAGACAGCAAGTTAGAGTTGCAAGTGCAAGGGATTGATTAGGGTGATACCCATAGAGGATAGATGGGGAGACAGAGCAGGAGTAGGTGGGGAAAGACTTTAGATCACAATGCAGGGCTTGTTGTGTTGTTCTTGTGTGACTATGGACCCCGGACACCCTGCTGACTCAGAACTGAAGCCACTCCCGAAGTCCACCTTTTAGCCAAAGATTAGACAGGCCTATGAAACAAATGGCACACTTGATAAAAGTGCTTCTTAGTTCAGTTAAGTATATGAGAACAAATGGGCAACACCTGCCCAAAAACAAAGACAAGAAGGCAGGAGGGGACAGGAAAACTGGACGAATGGACACAGCAAACCCGGGGTGTAAACGGAAAGGGGGAGAGTGCGGACACAATGCGGGGATTGCAACCAACGTCACAAAACAATTTGTGTACAAATTTTTTAATGAAAAACTAATTTTTGCACTGTAAACTTTCACTAAAACCCCATTGCTGTGAGTCTATTCTAACTCATAGTAACCCTATAAGACAGAGTAGAACTTCCCCGTAGGGTTTCCAAAGAGCAGCTGGTAGATTTGAACTGCTGACCTTTTGGTTGGCAGTCATAGCTCTTAACCACTGAGCCACCAGGGCTTCAAACTTTCACTGAAAACACAATAAAATTGGAAAAAAAAAACTGGATCATGCTCTACATACTGTTTTAAACCTTTTACTTAAAACAAATTATGAGCATATTCCCTTTTAATTTACATAAATCCACGTATTTTCTAATGACTACGTAGTGTTCGTTTGTATGACGTACCATGATTTGTTTAAGTGGTCTTCTATGGCTCAACATTTTAGATGTTTCAAATTTTTTGTAAGTATAGTGACAATCCAGGTACATAACGTGTTCTGTTCTTGGAGGTCTCCAGGGATGCACAGCCTGCCTCTGTGACTTTCTGATGATGCACCATGTCAACAGTTAAGATGTTGTCTCACCCTGGGGCTCCCCTGAAATGTTGCCAAGGTTTCAGAAGTGCAAAAAGAAGGAGCCCAAGAGAAAGGCCACTGTGCCAAGGGGCTCCAGGACCCCTGTGGAACAAACAGCCTGGCCCGGCATCATGGCTCAGGGAAACCAGAATCCTTTCTCCTACTGCATTCTTGACAAGAATAGGTTCTTGCTAAGAATAGGTCCATGGCCCCACCGGGCCATGTTTTCACATCCACCTGCTGCTTTCAGAGATTTAATTCCCTGATCCCAATGAGGAGAAGCAGGGGAAGAAAATGCTCTGAGGTGGAGCGTCATAGGTCGAGTTATGTCATTTTGAGAGTGTTTTTTCCCACTTTTCACCTGGGAACAGGCTCCATCTAAGACCAGCTTTTGAACAGTCACAGTTATCTTCAGTTTCCAAGGTGATTTGCAGGGCTAGTTTCCCCTGGGAGCCCAAAAGATTACAGTTCAGGACAGAAACTGGCAAAGAGATTGGTGATGGGGTGCACCCAAAATTGGGGATCAGAACTCAAAGGGAGCCAGAAAGGGAATGTAAAATTAGACTCAAGTATTCTTTGTTTTCTTATAAATGAACTTAACATCTGTATTAAGTGCCGTTCTAAGTGTGGTGGCGTTGACGCTAACTCACAGCAAACTCATGTGTGTCAGAGTAAAACTGTGCTCCACAGGGTTTTCAATGGCTTATTTTTCAGAAGTAGATGGGTAGACCTTTCTTCCGAGGAGCCTCTGGATGGACTTGAACTTCCAACCTATCAGTTTGCACTACCCAGTGCCCTTCTACTGCTGTTATTCCTTTCCTCTCAGTCAATTCAGGGGTTCCCCTCCCCACTTCTCCCTGGGGTTGGAGCTCTGTTCTAGGGGCTTACGCATTGTCAAGTGGGAGTCCTTCCAGTCCTCAGTCTTTGTTTTATGTCCACCCGACATCTGCTGAGCTACAGCTCACCCCTGCTGACCCTGCACAGATGTCCACCGAGAAAAGCACATTTCCCATCTGCCAGGCAGGCTACTGTCCATGCTGGTCACTCTGCAAGCTTCCCTTCCTGCTTTCCTGGGGTTTTCCAAGTTTTCTGCGCTAAACCTGTACTGCTTTAGAGATTACAAGGAAAAAAGTTATAAAATATTGCTATTTAATTATCTACTGAATGTTGCGATATGCTGTCTTGAAAGTATGGTTCTGGGTGGGGAGTCGGCAAGGTTTGAAACAAGCTCTGGGTAAAGGTTGTCACTTGAGAGTAAACCTAGGACAAGTCAACCTGTGACAGATGTAAAAGGAACCCACCTAGAGAAGTGTTTATCAACTTGTGGCTGAGGATTCTTGAGAGATGCTCCAGCTTCTTAGATTTTTGTGCAAGAAGGTGTGACTGGCATGTGACAGAGAGCAAACCAAGTTGCCCTGACCTGTGGCTTTATGGCACCCCAGGCTGCAGCAGGGATGTGTCATAGTGCAATGAAGCAAATGCAGGCAGGAACAGAGGAGCTTCCAGAAGAACCCTGAATACAACCCAGATCTGCAAATGTACTTCTTCCCCCACTCCCTCCAAACAGATACCCAGCTGAGAGATACGCTTACTGTAGCCCAAAACCACTTTGGTTCTGTGACTCCTACTTTGCTCAAAGGAGAGGGTGCCCTGGCCTGCCTCATGAACGTTCTGGTCCTCTTGGTGGGTCTGGCTCAGGTATGGAGATGGGGCTTTAGACTGATGGAGCTTGATGCCACTGTCCATTAAGATAAGCCCAACTCTTACAAAACTTTCTAGAAAGCAATACGGCAATTTGTACCAAGAGCCTTTAAGAAGTCCATGCACAATGGTGTGTATATGGTGATGTTTAAAATGGTAAAAAATGGAAACAACCTCAATGCTCAGTAGTAAGGGAAAGAGGTTACATAAATCTTGGTGTACCTACACACTGGCCTATTATGCAGCCATAAAAAGATTTTCAAAGAATTTTACTGTCAGTGGGAAACGTTCATAGTACTTTGTTGTTGTTGTGTTCTGTCAAGTCGATTCTGACACATAGCGACTCTAGAGGACAGAGTAGAACTGTCCCCATAGGGTTGCCTAGGCTGTAAATCTTTATGGGAGTAGATCGCCAGGTCTTTTCTCTTTCTCCCACAGAGTGGCTGGTGGGTTTGAACTGCTGACCTTTCAGTTAGCAGCAGAAGACTTAACTATTGCACCATCCAGGCTCCTTGTTCTTAGTAAAATAAGTTTAAAAATTAGGATTTGGAACTGTGTATACAGTAGTATTTCAATTTTATAAAATTATTACATACACATGGGATCGTCACGAATCAGAAATGACTTGACGGCAAATAACCACATCATCACATGCATATTCCTAAGTGAAAAATTAAGAAGAGTTATATCATCTCTTTAGGTGTTTATAAAGTCCCTGGGTGGCACAAACGGTTTGCTAGTGGCCATTAACTGAAAAGTTAGTGGTTCAAACATACTCAATAGCACCACAAGAGAAAGGCCAGGTGGTGAACTTTCGTAAAGATTGCAGTCAAGAAAATTCAATGGAGCTCAGTTCTACTGTGTAACGCACGGGGTTGCCATGAGTCAGAATCAACTCGAAGGCAACAAGTCTGGTTTTTGGTTTTAGACGTTTGTATTACGTGATTTTTATTTTCTTCTTTGTAGTCCATCCTCTGATCCTCTCTTCCCTGGGGACTCCCCCATCCTCCCCTTCCCACGCCCCTTTAGGGGAAAGCTTTTATTTTTAAAAGAATAAAGTCACGATTAAGAAGATGAATTCTAACTGCTTTTGGTCTGATGTAAATAAAGTTGTCAATTCAGTTTTTTTTAAATAATGATAATCCAATCCAGTTGCTAGTTTTCCAAGCTTGCAAATTTATCTTGGGAGTCAAAGAGGTGTAGTAGAGAAAGCATGATCTTTGAAATCAGACACACCTGGCCAGCTGCCGACTTTAGACAAGTTACTTCATTTCTCTATACCCGAGTTTCCTCATCAATATAATAAGAATAATAATATTTTCCTTCCATGGCTAGTGAGATTATTAAATAAGATAATGAATATAAAGTAATAAGAATGCAGTAAGTGTTCAGTAAATGTTGGATCTTTCCCCTGCTTCTCTCTCCTTACTCCCATTTCAATCTCACCGTTAGGAAATGTCAAAAAGAAGCAGAGGTTGAGAGAGGAACAATTCGGTAAAGGAGAGTGAGAATGGTTGCACAGCTTGAAGAATGTCATCAATGTCACTGGACTGCACACGCAGAAATTGTCGAATTGATGTATGTTCTGCTGTGTATATTCTCAACAACAGCAAAAAAGAAAATAAATTTAAAAAAAGAACAAGAATACTTAGCTCTCTGCACAATTCCATTCTTCATTATAAATTAACTGAATGGCATGATGGTTGTGGTTTTGAAAGGCATATGTTTCAAAAAGGAGGAAACCCTTTCTGCTTGAGGAAGATAGTATGTAACGATGGGAGGTTTCAGAGAGAATGATCAAGTTCTGAACTCCTATTTTCATCTGTCTCTCCATCAAGAAATGCCACCAGATCAGAAGGGAGGAAATTGAAGGCCTAGATAGGAGAGCAGATAATGGAGAACTACTTTAACGGAATATACAAACTGGACTCTGCCTCCCTTTTGGGTGTAACATGAGGAGAAGGATGTTATATTTCAAAGGAGGCCACTGTTCAAATATTTTAAAACAAGTGTCTTTATAACTGGTTGGATTTCTCTTGGGCCCCTTAATACTACAATGAGACAGGGGAGTGGAGATGGGAGAGGATTTGGAAGGAAGAAGTCTTCGAAGAGAACTGTTGGTGTGCTGTGAGAGTCTTCCCATCCATCTCAAGTCAAGAGAAAGAGACTTCAAAGGAGAGCAGTTGGCGAGGAGGGGTGAGGGTGGAACACAATAAATTGGGGTCTCATTCCTGCCTGAAAAATCTAAAGAATGAGTAGACTTGAAATACTCGCCAGGCCCAGAGAGAGTGAAGAGCAATTTTACAATAAAAACCAGTTGCATCAAGTCGATTCTGACTAAGGACGACTCCACATGCGTCCCAGCAGAACTGTGCTCCTCAGGGTTTTCAATGGCTAATTTTTCAGAAGTAGATTGATTGCCAAACCTTTGTCTCAAGCACCTTGGGTGGACTTGGCATTAAGCGTTTCTACCACCCAAGGACTCCATTTTACAATACTGCAAATCAAAGAACTTCCGTACTCCACCTCCGCCCCAGAGTAGTCAGGAGTAGGAGGAAAAGGGAAAAAAAGAAAAGAAAGAACCACTTTTTTTTTTTTTACCACCTGTAAGGTTCTTGCCTGCAGCAGGCCCTGACTGATACAGTTTTGCTAATCTAATATCTGAATCGAGACTGTTTATGGTGACTTATAGTGACTGCAGAACTTTTATTTATCCATGAGTGATCGGAAAAGTCGTGGGACTGATGCATTTTCGTCAGAGACAGGGGAAGGATATTCCTCAGTGAATAAATTTTAAAGGAACAACAGGAGACAAAACAAAGTTGCTTGCACCTCTTATACCAAGTACACTACCCACCTTGCTCAAGTGAGTTTAAGTCGGTTGGTCCAGGCAGACGACCTCTTTGAGAGGTCCTAGAAAATTGGAGAGGGTAGATAAAGGATGGAAGTGGAAAATGTCCTGATTTTAAAACAGGATGATAGAAGAAATTTACAATTTGATTGACGAGTATTGTCAGTGCCAACACAAATCTAGATGGGATTATTAAGCAGATGGTTTTCTGAGTACTTTAAAAAGAAAGCAATGTTTGCCAGGGACTAGTGTAGACTCACCAAGAACAAGTCTAACCTCATTTCTTTTTTTACGAATTATCGGATTCGTGGATCAGCGGGATGCCATAGACTCTGTGTCCTTATTTCTGTAAGGCCTTTTACTAAATCCCTCATAATTCTCTGTGCAAAGGTAGAAACATGTCAGTTGGAACTAAGAGGTGGATTCATAGTTGGCCGAACAATTGTTCTCAAGGAGTGCTGAGTAATGAATCGCTACTACCCTAGAGCGGAGTCCTGGTGGCATCCTGGTGGGCTTTGCTCTGGTTAATATTTTTAGTTAGTAATTTGGAAGATGAGACAGAGGCCAATTTTATCCAAAAAGGCGTGAAAGACACTAAGGCAGAAGGGATAATGAAGCTATTTGAATGACAATAAGTTTACAAACAAATTGCAATCATATGTGCTGACACATTATGGCAATGAAGGTTAAAATATCTGCAACCAGGGCAAAGACTGCCTAGGGCTGATTCAGACAAATGCTAACTTGCACAGCCCCCTGACACTGTGGGCCCTCTTGGTTATGTAGGTCTCTACACCACCACCCCCAGGGTTAGCCTCTACCTTCTCCTCATTAACTGTAACCATCCCTAGCTCCTCCCCACAAACTGGCCCCAACATTGCCAAGCAAAACCCACTGAGCCAGCTGAGCCTCATCAGGGCCTTTCCTCTGCTTAGGCTCCTGCCCCGGCTCAGCCAGGTTTTAACTCCCTGAGCATCCTGCCAGCTTGTGGCCCATTGTCAGTCCCCCAGAGCTTTGTGAACAGCGCCAGGAATTCCTTTTCCTCCTTGCACCGAGTGTCAACTTGTTCCAACATCCTCATCCCATATATCCGTATGCATAAATACGCATGTACTTCCCACAGGTATGAAACCCCACAGGGATGAACATAAAATCTGCATTGTTCAAAAATTCAATTACATGCACACACAATGGCGAGACCTGTCTTGACAAGAGTCTGTATTGAGCCTTTGGGCCAACGCTCCCAACACCAATTTGCCTAAAGTCAGTTTGCTTAAAGTCCCAACTATTGAAAATTTATATCTTAAGAGCACATTTGTGGCATTTTATATAGGGTAAAATTATTCTATCTCTATAAAACATTTTGAATCTAGTATGATTCCGGCTGTTCTACTTGTTTTAAAATATTTTATGAATTATTAAGCAATTTTTAAGGGACTTCTGCTCTTATTTCAAATTTCTATAAGTTATTTTTACATTTACAGAACATCAAGTGGCAATTTCTAATAAAGTTCTATGGCAAGGTGTATACCCTAAAGAAACCACTACACTTTTACACAAAAAGACTTGAACAAAAAAATTCACACCTGTTTTATTCTTAATAACCAAAAACTGGAGATAACGCAAATATCCATCAACAGGTGAATGGATAAACAAATTATGTTATAGTCATGCAATGGATTACTACTCAGTAACAGAAGGAATTAACTACTGATCCGTGCAACAACATGATAAACGGAGAAAAGATTGAAGTTGTCAAGGACTTCATTTTACTTGGATCTGCAATTAACACCCATGGAAGCAGCAGTCAGGAAATCAGAACACGCATTGTGTTGGGCAAATCTGCTGCAAAAGACCTCTTAAAAAGCAAAGATGTCACTTTAAGGACTAAGGTGCGCCTGACCCAAGCCATGGTGTTTTCAATCGCCATATGCATACGAGAGCTGGACAATGAATAAGGAAGACCAAAGAAGAATTGATGCCTTTGAATTATGGTGTTGGCGAAGGATATTGAATATACCATGGACTGCCAGAAGAATGGAAAATCTGTCTTGGAAGAAGTACAGCCAGAATGCTACTTAGAAATGAGGATGGTGAGACTTCATCTCGCGTACTTTGGACATATTATCAGGAGGGATCAGTCCCTAGAGAAAGACATCATGCTTGGTAAAGTGGAGGGTTAGCAAAAAAGAGGAAGACCCTCAACAAGATGGATTGACACAATGGCTGCAACAAGGGGCTCAAGCAGAACAACAATCATGAGATGGCACGGGACTGGGCAGTGTTTTGTTCTGTTGTACATGGGGTCGCTATGAGTCAGAACCAACTCAAAAGCATCTAACAAAACGTGCAACAACATTGATTACCCTCAAAAACATTATATTGAGCAAAAGAAGCCAGGGAATGCATATGTATAATTCCATTTATATGAAGCTCAAGAACAGGCAAAAAATTCACGTATGGTGAAAGATACAGTGCTTTTGCAAGGGGCAGGTATTGACTGGGAAGGAGCATTAAGAGAATTTCTGGGGTAAGGAAGTGTTCTATCTCTTGGTCTGGGAAGTAGCTACACATGCAAAAAGTCATCAAGTTCTACGTTTAAGCTTTGTCCTTTTTACTGTGTGTAAATGAACACCTCAATAAAGAATTGTTTAAATTTTTTTACAGTTTGTCTAAGTTTCCGTTAAAAACTAAGTCAACTTTGAGTATTTTTCCTCTGATTTGCATTTTAGTTCAGTGTGTCCATACTTTTTTGTTTGTGCAATGTGAATTTTTAAGTTAAATGAGCACATATGCAGGTTGGTACCTACTTAGTGAGCTCACTTCATTTGAACAGTAAAAGCGTGCTAAATCTCTCGGCATATCCAACATCGCTACAATTTACATAACATTCATTTTGTAAAATCATGTTGGCTAATGAAACTGAAATACACAGAACATCCGCACACAGTGTCCTGAGTTCAGGTAATTACGGATATTTGCATCTGGTCTTGAGCCACATGCAATTTTCTCCACGCTTTGCACATAGTCTCCATGCCGCAGCCCAAAATAGACAGCTCATACCCACCCATGTCCCATGCTCATCCTAATGGATGGTTTGCAGGTCCAGCCAGTGTCCTGCTTCCATATTCCTGTTCATTTGGAGCAATCCCCAACCCACTGGGCAAAACTATAGCTTTCTGTAACTATAGCTTCCTTGAGGTTGCCAGAAACCCTTGCACCATCTCTCAGGTTGGCTGTATTTGCCACCTGGTTTAATATGACCAGGGAGCAGGCTCTGCAGGGTCCACCAGGTTGCCCATTCATGCCACCCAACTTCTCCCCAGCTGAGCAGAACCTTCTGTACCCAACAATCTGTTCCCCATTTTTCCTCCCTTAACCATAATGCCAAGTACAGCCCACATGTAAGTAAAATCAGGATATTCCTCTGTGAATATTCACTTGAGGCTTTGTTAGTACATGTATAGTGTCGTTCTGGCCATGTACCAATTTTTCCTTCTTAGGGAAGGAAAGGTATTAATAGATTATGACCATTGTTCTTGAGCAAAGTAGGCCAGAGTCTGTGTGCCTTTTTTTGTAAGATATCTGTGTGGTGGCACTGAGGAGAATGAGTATTATCCACTAATCCCTTAGTTAGAGACCGTTTTGTTAAGGAATTCTGTTTGCTTGCTCTTTTGCTCCACAAATAGATGAGGGAGAACGGCGCTCCTTTGTGTCCCAAATAAGGCAAAACGAAGTTGTAAATGGTTACAGCACGGGCCATAATATCAGTCCTGGGAAGAAGAATGGGAGAAATAAGGAGTTCTTCTCCCTTTTCTGGAAGGATTGCTCACCTCAGGCAGAGACTGGAAAACAGTGTGGATATTGTTTTTATTTTATTTTATTTACTTTTTGGTGCTGCATTTGATAGAGATTTAAGGACTTTGACCAGTCTTTCAAAGCTCAGCTTGGCTTGGAGGAAGAACACCCCCCAAGTCCAGCAGGCCCCGAAACAGATGTCTCTAGTGTTTCAGCCAATTAACTCCCCGGGCTCTGGGCGTGTGAGACGGTATATCATAAAGGTTAGAAGCAGCATCTCTGGAGTCAGACTGACCAAGGGTTGAATCTGGCCAGCCATTTTATCTCTTTATGCCTCAGTTTCTTCATCTGTAAACCGAGATTAGTAATAATTACTCCACCATGTCATTATGAGGGTTAAATGAGAAAATAGGTGCAAAGCACCCACCACATAATAAGCGTTAATGATATTGTTATTCTCACTATGAGAACATATGAGGTGCTGGGTCTCGTTCTGGGAGTTTGGAGATGCAAGAGGAAATGTAAAACAGGGAATAGTCAGTAACAAAATATCAGGACATGGAAGGGTCTGGAAATCTTTTTTTTTTTTTTTTTTTAATTGTTGTGCTTTAAGTGAAAGTTTATAATTCAAGTTAGTCTCTCATACAAAAATTTACACATGCATTGTTATGTTCCCTAGTTGTTCTCCTTATACTGTGACAGCACACTCCTCTTGTCCACCCTAGATTTCCTGTGTCCATTCAACCATCTTCTGACCCTCTCTGCCTTC
>NW_004443966.1:18372315-18382033 GCF_000243295.1 Trichechus manatus latirostris | reverse complement strand
CAGGGTGGTCATTGGTGGTAGCCGGGCACCATCTAGTTCTTCTGGTCTCAGGCTGATGAAGTCTCTGGTTTATGTGGCCTTTTCTGTCTCTTGGGCTAATACTTTCCTTGCGTCTTTGGTGTTATTCATTCTCCTTTGCTCCAGGTGGGTTGGGACCAATTGATGCATCTTAGATGGCCACTCACTAGCTTTTAAGACCCCAGCTGGAAATCTTGAAATATGAGAAATAGTCGAGAAAAACGGAGAATTTTTACCTGGGAGAGAAAGAATTTTCAAACATTTGAAGAGCTACCTTGTATTCAAATAGGGACTAAAAAGCCACTTGACAGGGAATGTCCTGTGCTGAATGGCACCTTTCAACTTGAAACTAACTTCCGAGTTTCCCAAAGGGCTCTGCCCTGAAGGCAGCAGAGATTGGAGGGGAAAGACCCTGGCTCAGGATTGGGCAGCTGATGAAATCTGGGTACCCTTGTTGGAGGACACTGAATAGACAAAAGCCTGACCTTATGGCTGGGTAGAGTCCCTGGGTGGTACAGTTAAGCACTCAGCTGCTAACTGAAAGGTTGGAGGCTCAAGTCTACCTAGAAGCACCTAGGAAGAAAGATTTGGTGACCTACTTTCAAAAAATCAACCGTCAAAACCCCTTTGGAACACAGTTCTACTCCGACACACATGGGGTCCCCATGACTTGGAATCAACTGGAAGGTAACTGGTGTTTATTTCCCGACTGGGCCAGGAGGACCTGGAACCCAGGACAGCTCAGAGGCAGCCATGTTTTATTTTAGTTGGGCTTTCGGACAGATCCTAGTGCTATTCCTAGCAATTTGTCCCCTTTTGAGAGAGGCTATCTCAGGTCACAGAAGCACTCCTCCTGGGCGGAGTGGAGTTTGTTTCCTTGTGGTCTGGCCAGGAAGAGCCAAGCTGGGTGGCCAAGATGCTGAGCATCTTGGCTGGAAGGCCAAATGACTGGCCAACTGATGTGTCTCCAGAGAGCAGACCGACCCTCTTCGACACGCCCGTCCTCCAGCCTCTGCTACTGCCTGCAGAGCACCCCTCCAGCCAGCTGAGTTTCCCATTGTTGGGCTTGTAAATGTCTTGATTTATGACCATGCTCATCCATGCTGGCCCCCGGGTATACATGCTTTCCCTTCCAGGCTGGGAAGTGAATAATGAATTAATCACCCTGCCTTGGATTCAATACGGAGCTGAGTGCTTGCAGATCTTTACTGCACTGTGCAAGCCAAGTCGAACAGCTCGATTTACACTGCTAACTTATTTGAGTTTGTGCAATTCTGCCTTTTCCTTGGGAGCTGCAGCAGTGTAGCTGCTTGATCTCTGAGGGAGCCTCACTCCCCCTCTGGGCCATCTTCTCTCCCTCAGAGTGAAGGCCAAAGACTTCTGGGGGCTCAGAGAAGCCAAACCACCTCTGGGATGTCTCTTGTCCAGAATGGTGCTGTGGAGGGACATTTCTCAGCATCAGAAGAACTAGCCAAACTGCCTGACGCAGCCCTTCTGCCCGGCACAGCGAAGGAGCACGGGAAATGTTTGTTGAGGAAATGACCTGGCTCCATGGACACAGACGTCTGACACAACTCAAGTCTTGCTGCTATGAGCATCATGCTCTTTCAAGATCCATCTATATGGTATCAAGTTGACAACACCAACTCGAGAGGTTGGATAGGAAGCTTAGGAGACACTGAGTTTATGTTAATGGGGAGGAACAATTCAGAAAAGGAGGGTGAGAATGGTTGCACAACTTGAAGAATGTAATCAATGTCACTGAATTTTACACTTAGAAATTGTTACTTTGATGTATATTCTGCTGTGTATATTTTCAACAACAAAATCAGTTTATTAAAAAAAACAACTAAAGGCTTGGAATAAGGACTGTAATGAGTCCTCTTGTTCTGGTTCTGTGGGATTTTGGTGAGAAGAGTGTTTACGTGGTCTCAGATCTGATACCTTTTGTGGTGAAAGAGGCTACATCCTCCCTCAAGTTCACTAGGAAGCCGTGAGTTGAAGCCTCCCCTTAAGGATGTGGGGCATGCTTTCCCAGCTTTGGAGTCCTTGGATGGTACAGTTAACTTGCTCAACTGCTAACTGAAAAGTTGGAGGTTTGAGTCTACCCAGGAGTGCCTCAGAAGAAAGCCCTGGTGATCTGCTTCCAAAACATCAGCCACTGAAAACCTATGGAGCACAGTTCTACTCTGACACACATGAGGTCACTACGAGAAAAATTGTCCATTTTTCTTCACCTCCCAGAAACCAAAGACAGAAGTAAGCACCCTTTACCTAAAGCTTGATCGTGAAATGCAGTGGACCAAGGGCCCTGGAAAGAGAAGAACTCAAAGACACCAGCCCAGGCTTCAGCATGGTGGGTTCCAAGAAGGGGCACATCTACTCTGAAGACATATTCTCCCAGACCCAGTCACCCATCCTCCCCACACTGCACACACCCGGTCATGAAGCCTGGTGGGACCACCACACCCCAAGCTTCTCTTTCTTGGGGCTTTCATTCACATTGTTCTGTTCTCCTAGACCTTGCTTCCTCCCTTGCTATTTGCTGATATGCTCCCCCCACAACACACATACTCTTCAAGACCTGCCTCTGAATTTATTTCCCTGTGAAACCTTCCCAGGCCTCTTCAGATCAATGTGGTTTCTCTTTCTTTTCAACCTCAGCCACACATTGCTTGTCCTCTTATAGCCCTTCTCTGACTTTGACCCATTTCCTGGTTATCTGGCCAACTGCCAGTGGCACCACTAGGGTTGGTGTCACCCAGTTCTATAGTGAGCCTGCGGTGAGCGGGCCTGCCAGTAAACCAACCCCAGCTCCGTGGGCAGAGCCACCCAGCCCTCCTGGCCCAGCCCCTCTGCAGCTCCCTGCAGCTCCCCCCATCTCCCATTGGCCAAGGCAGAGACCCTCCTATCAGCCCAATGGCGGGCACTGGTGTTGAGGAGTGATAAGTTAACACACTGGGTGACAGGTGGCCCCTCCTCCAGCAGTCCTGGCTCACCTGTCACCACCACCATAGATCCTGGGGTCATTTTTCTGTCATCCCCCTCTGACAGTGTCATGGGGTGCAGTTCACACCTCCCACCCCCAGGACACCACTGCCAGCTGCACATGGTGTCTGCATTCTCACTCTGGTCGTTGATAAAAACATGAGGGCAAGAAGGAGCTGAGGGCAGCTGTGATGGTTAAGGTTGCATGTCAGCTTGGCTGGGACATGATTCTCAGTGTTTATATGTGATCACCCTTACGATGGGATCTGCTATGAGTAGCCAATCAGTTGAAAGGGAGTTTCCTTGGGCATGTGGCCTGCATTCAAATATAAGTGGATGTTCTGGCTTTTGCCCGCACTGTATCCTGCAGCTGGCTCCTGTTCGTCTGACCTCTGGTTCTTGGGACTTGAGCTAGCAGCTTACCTGCCGATCTTGGGATTCATCCGTCTTCACAGTCCTTGAGCAAGAGTCCTGCTCTCCAACATGCCGACCTTGGGTTCGCCAGCCCCTGCAGCTACATGAATCAGGAGAAGCCTTGAGGTCTTGCCTGCCAATCTTGGGATTTGTCGATCTTCACAGCCTGTGAGCAAGAGTCCTGCTCTCCAACCTACCAATCTTGGATTCGCCAGCCCCTGCAGCTACGTGAATCAGGAGAAGTCTCTATCTTGATCTACAGACTTGGGACGTTCCAGCCTCTACAATTGCGTGAGCCATTTCCTTGATATAAATCTCTCTATATATATTTATACGCTTTATTGATTTTGCTTCTCTAGAGAACCCAACCTAAGAAAGCAGCCTTCACACCCACCAC
The DNA here is from genome assembly GCF_000243295.1 of Trichechus manatus latirostris. Lineage (NCBI taxonomy): Eukaryota > Metazoa > Chordata > Mammalia > Sirenia > Trichechidae > Trichechus > Trichechus manatus. The sequence continues at coordinate 18,378,216 of NW_004443966.1, read as the reverse complement.
CAGGAACTTCTTTACAGACCAGCTACAACTGCAACATCTCATTCATTAAAAAAAATTTTATAGAGCCCCTACGCTGCCAAAAATGCCACTTTGAGGACTAAGGTGCGCCTGACCAAAGCCATGGAATTTTCAATCATCTCATATGCACGCGAAAGCTGGACAATGAATAAGAAAGACTGAAGAAGAATCGATGCTTTTGAATTATGGTGCTGGTGAAGAATATTGAATATACAATGGCCTGCCAGAAGAATGAACAAATCTGTATTGGACAGCCAGAATGTTCCTTAGAGCAAGGATGGGGAGACTTTGTCTCACGTACTTTGGACATGTTATCAGAAAGTACCAGTCCGTGGAGAAGGACATCATGTTTGGTAAAGTGGAGGATCAGCAAAAAAGAGGAAGACCCTCAATGACATGGATTCACACAGTGGCTGCAATAATGGGCTCAAGCATAGCAACGACTGTGAGGATGGCGTGGGACCGGGGAGTGTTTCCTTCTGTTGTACATAGGGTCGCTATGAGTCGGAACTTGACTCAACGATACCTAAGGACAACTCCGCCTAGGCACTCAGGTTGCAACTGTAAACATGACTTCACTTCTTCTTGCTCCTCCCTCCGTACTCCAGCCACACCAGCCTTCTCTAATGCCCTCATGCCCACCATTCTCCCTCCTGCCTCCAGGCCCTGGTATATGTTCTTCCTATAACATCCATACTTTTCTCCTCTTCTAGTTTATTCATTCTGATCTTTTGGAGCTCTACTCAAACGCCAATCCACCAAGGAAAGTTACCCTCGAACAACCGCCACTGCCTGCTGCTCCTTGCCCCTTGGTCTGAATGTTTTCTTTGAAACTCTAATCACAGCTATAATTACAAGGATTAATAACATAGCTAGTTGTTTAATGTTCATCTTCCCCACCCTAAGACGTAAGCTCCCTGAGGGCAGGGCCATGTCTGTCTCACTCACTGCTCTATTTTCATTGCCTAGAACATGGTTCTGGTTTTTTAATGATATTAAGAGATTGGAAAGTCTCTCTTGACTTAGTTTGGATGCCGATCTAAACTCAGCTTTGCCATTTCTGTTGTCCTATTTGATGACTGTTGGACAATCATCAGGGTTCTTCCAGTCCAGCACTTAGTAACAGAGGTCACATCCTTCATGCTGTTGGTGTTCTGTGCTGGGATAATCACTAAACACATTTTTTATCTTTCCCTTCACAAAAGTAGGACTGCATAAAGGAACACAATGATCATTTTCATAATTAAGGAATTTGAGTAGCTGAGAAGTTAATCAATTTACACAGCAGAACCCCCAAAAAGCTCAGAAATTGGCATCACCAGATACCTCCAGACATAGGAGTGAAGGTGGAGCTGTAAAGAGGAAAGTGAGGGAAAGTCTACTGACATCCAGATACCCCCAGAGACCCCCAGATACCCTCATCCACTCAGCTCACCTAAAGAGCTATCCCTCCCCCACTCTGCAGAAAACTATAGATTTGTTCTCTGGAGAGTACAAAACAGAAGTTCTCTGGGCTAAGGAACATCAAACACAGTTGGAGGTAGGGATTATACACTGAAAGATGAAGCATCCATCTCTCTCCCCACACTTGGATTCTAGAATTCTAGAATCCATATATGCTTCTGGGACAAGATTGGAAGAACCTTCTAGAATCAGAATGATGTTAGGCTTCTTGATTGCAACATTAGAAGCAAGATGACAGGGAACAATTCCTTCAAAATTCTGAGGGAAAATTGTATCTGATCTAGAATTCTAAATCAAGCCGAAATGTCAATTAATGGTGGGAGTCTAATAAAGACATTTACAGATATGCAAGATCTCAAAACATGAACTTACCATACTTTTTTTTTTTTAGGAAACGATTAGAGGTTGTGATTCTTCAAAGCAAGGGACCAAAAGATGGAAATCAGGGAATAGGGGATCCAAGACAGAGATGAACAGACTCCCCAGGATAATGGTGAAGGGAATCCCTAAGACCACATCTGCATAGCAACCAGCCCAAACTGAAGCAGGTCAGAAGGCTACAGGGGTGAATCCTTCAAGAAGATGCTATTGAATACACTTCTGGTGAATCTGCAGATATCATGAGCAGATTTAGAGAAACGACAGAGGGTTTAGGGTTGCATTAGTGATAATAATACACAGAAAACTAAGAAAATGAAAAAATGATGACAGTTAACTCAAGGGCAAATAAAACCTTATGCAGGGAGGGAAAAGCAATCCAAGGACCCTCGTAGTTCAGCTGTGAATAGTATTTTTATTGCCATAATAATGTAAACATTGGATATTGACATAACCAAATTTGTGATTGGGAACATAAGGATATGGGAGATATGCATGTTTGAGAGAAATCTAGAAGTAGCAACAGAGGCATGCTATTTAGTAATTCAGAATTAAATACCAATAGAATCAGTTAAGGAAAGTTGAAAGTGGTTGCATCTGGGAAGCAGGAAATTAAGGGAGAGGGAGATAAGTCTACAGTTTTTGTAACAAGCCTGGCAGAACTATTCGCTCTTAACACTAAGCACATGACACCTTGTTCCTTGGAGAAATGACTGATTCCAGGACTGAGGCAGGCTAGGTACAAGATGAGCCTGAAACAGCTTGTTATATGCCAGAAAGAAAGGAAGTGTTTAAAGCATTCTGAGGACATGTCACAGGGATACAGGAACCAGCTTGAAGGGGCTCCCAGTAGCCACATGTAGGATAATTGGGGCATCAAAATACTGAAGTACAGTCATGAATTATAAACCATTGAAAAAAATAAGAATTTATGAATCTGTACTGAAAATTGATACATAATAAGTAAAGACATATATGGGGGAGAAGGGAAGTCTCTCGAGACTGCCAAGGGCTGACTGGTGAATGTGAGAGGAATTTTGGAGTTGGAAAACCACTTTTTTGCAACCATGATGGTAAAGACTGGATCATGCAAGAATCATGAATGGATACTAATTCTAGAGGGAAATTTTGATGAGAAGCAGCGTATTTACATGTATGGTATTAAAGTGTATATTCACAGAATACTGTGGATAGGCTGTTGGAAGAGAGAGAAAAAAAGAAGTTATAGTGGGAGAAACTGGGAAAACCCATTTGCCTTATCATTTGCACTTTTTTCTCTCTCTCTGTCTGTAATTTTATTCCGAACCATTTGATAGTAGGTTATATATATCATGGAGCCCTGGTGGCACAGTGGCTAAGAACTCAGCTGCTAACCAGAAGGTTGGCAGTTCAAATCCACCAACCACTCCTCAGAAACCCTATGGGGCACTTCTACTCTGTCCTATAGGGTCACTATGAGTCAGAATTGACTCAATGGCAACAGGTTTGGTTTTTTTGGTTTTATGGGGAAATATACAAAGATGGGTAATAGGATTCTGAGTGAATTTTATTTCCTGCCTTATAAATCTATGCATTTTCTAAACTTTCTCAGAGGAGCATATATTATATTTATTATCAAAAATAAATGCAATTTTAAAAGCCAGCCTATATAATTTTGCATGTATCATATGATCACAATGATATAAAACTGTAGACAACAAAAGAATGCAAGGAAATGTATAAAAAAATTGTTCTTTCTGGGTGGTGAGAACATGATTTTTTTCCTATTTTTAACTCTGCCATTCTCCTAATCACTGCTATAATAAAACATTAATTTTATTTTTTTAATCAATGGAAAAATTACAGATTATTTTTTAAATGAGGTCCTCACCTCAGTCAATGCACGAAGATTAATTCCAGTTATTTTAAAGAGTTAATTTTTGAAATCATAGAAAACTAGGAGAACATAAGATCAAATATTAATCAAACCTCTTGAAGGGGATGATTTTCTAACCCTAGAAACACTAGGTGAAATCACAAAGGAAAAGATTTTGCTGTGTAAAAATAGCAAAAAGTCAGGAAAGCATCTCGAGCTCTGAGGGTATAACTACATGCTGGAGAGAAATGCTAACTTGAAGCCCCTTAATCCTTCAGCCCACTGAACTTAATCCTGCTCTACCCTCTCCTCCACAGCCTCCACGGCCCCGGTCATTCATTTCCTTTACTCTCCCCACCATCCCTCTCAGACAACCTAAGGGTTCTAGTGCAACAGGCACCCTTCTTGACCTTGACATAAAGCAATTAAAATTCTTAGCACTTTCCACCATTTCTTTGCATCCTGACTCTCCTAGGGATGAAAGCCACAGAAAGCCACTACCCCTCCTTCCTCCCACTTGCTGGCAGACAGCGAGAGGCTTCTCTTCTCAGCTTGGCCAAGGACTCCTGCAGAAGGGCCAACGTGCCTGTCCTCCTCTCTCTAGGATGGCGTCTTTGTCTACAATTGCTTTTCAGTCTCCGGCAGCGAGGCCAACCATCTGCTGATACCCACCACCAGCTGCCGTCTCGTCCTAGCTTGCTCATCTCCCCTGAGAACTCCCTGACTTTCAGGAACATGGTATTCTCTCTTGCCTTGGCTAAGTCTGGATCCTTATCTGTCAGGAGATTTCACAATCTCTCCCCTTCACTTAGCATCCTCTTGGTTTCCCCTGGAGGACTGAGGTCTGTAGCCCTCCCCAACTGAGTCTCCTTCCGTCATATATGCCACCACTTGAGGTATAGAAAAGGGAGTGCAGCCTGGAAAGTGTTTGAGAGCACTCACCGGGGACATGCAGCTTCCACAAGGAGGAAACAGATCCTGGAGCTCTCAGCCCCATGGGATCTTAGCTTCAATTCCCCATATGGAGTCTCAAACCTCTGAATCATGCCCAAGGTTGGAAATTTACTTTGGTATAATTCCATGGGGGGATGGGGACATAAAAAGAGCACTTCATGTAGATAAGACTTTATTTCCACCTAGAATGCCCTATGTCCCATATGTTTCCACATTTTTCAATCCAACATATCTGCCAGGGACAAAATAAATGCCTTCTCCTTCAGGGTGCCTTCTCTGGCCTTCCAGATGAATTAGATCTTTCCTCCTTCTCAGATCCCCTTGTCCCATCTCCATACCACTCCTAGGCAAGTATTCTGCCTCTTTTTTATGCCGCCCATCCCCTCCCTTTCTCAGCCTGCTGCTGAGGCCTCAGCACGCACAAGGCCCAGCTTGGTCAAGTTACAGCATGAACTGAATTGACCCCAGCAAAGACGCTTGCAGGCCCAGAGCCATCCCAGAAATAATTGCCTGAGAATGGCTGCTGAATGGTTGAGTGAATATAACTCCTATCTAGCCCACAGCACTGTTTCCAGGGCTCTAGTGTCCTGCACCCCTACTCTATCCATCATCATCTGGTCCATGCCAGGCCCAGAGCATGTGAGCCAGGAACGGTTCTCATGACACTAACAGGTCACAAGTACAGTTTTTCTTCTTGCCCTCATTTTAAGTCAGGTCCCCAGAAGCAGAGCCTGAGATGGGGATTCTTATGCAAGTGATATGTTGAGGGAGTACCCTCAGAAGAAACCCACTGGGGAGGGAGGGATGCAGGAGAGGACAGGGGAAGAAGCTCAGCAAGAATGTCAGGGGAAATCTAGGCCCAACCTGATCCCATGAGGAGCCCTGGAGCATAAGGTGCACCATAGAGGTCAACCTACACCGAAGCAAGTGGGTTGGGCTCTTATTCTCCCCCATCAGTCAGCCACTGGCCAAAATGCCCCTGAGATTGGAACTTTTAGTCTCCCACACCTCCATCTTCCATCAGCCACGAGCAAGACTCCAGAGAAGAGGACAGGTGTGAGCTATTAGCGCCAATACCCTAGGCAGTTAGGAGCTGATTGACCTCTTTTTTTCTTTTATTTTATTGTACTTCAGGTGAAGGTTTACAGAACAAATAGTTTCTCATGAAACAGAAGTACACATGTTATTTTATGACATTGGTTAACAACCCCACAACATATCAACCCTCTAAC
>NW_004443966.1:18260328-18371574 GCF_000243295.1 Trichechus manatus latirostris | reverse complement strand
CCTGTATTGTGTACTGTCTCACCCTTCACCCAAGATACCATTTATCTATTGTGATTGACCTCTTTTTGTCAAACAAATTTCTCAAAATTTTCTCTTAACATGTCTGTAACTAGCTTACTTTAACTTTTTTGTTACCTTCAATCGTAGTTGGACATGGACACAATCAGCTAAATCCAATCTTGAGTCAACAATATTGAGGTCCCAGACTACTAGCTTTAATGGATTAGACAAGGTGACATTTGAAATTTTCATTACAGAATTTTAAAGACCATCTAGTATAGTCCCTTGTTTCATAGATGAGGACACTGAGGCACAGAGTGGTAGGATTTACCTAATTCAGCATGTTTTGTAGCAGAACCAAGCCCGTGGCTGCCCAACTTCAGGCAAGAACCGTTGCGCCATACCCCTATTCCTCCCGTGTCATTGCATTAGAACTATCTTGTTAAGATTGTCTAATTAATCATTATTGGAAATGATCATTAAATTCAATGCTTGAGGAAAAGTTGCATGATGAGAATGGTATTCCCTCCTGTGGTTTATGTCTTAAATGAGGACATGGAGTGAAGCCAGATATAGAACCTACTTAAAACCATACAGAGTTCTAAACCAAACTTGAACCTTCTGGGGTTCATTTATTTATTCTTGGCAACTTGCAGCTTCCTGCTTCTTGGAAAGTTGCTGGCTCATTTAGATGAAAAACTCATGAGACTTCTTGTGCATTGAGTAGCTCATACAAAACAATCTTTTGAAGTGTGAAGTGTAAATGAATGAGAAGCATAAGACTGCAGTTCTGCTCAAATACACATGGATGTAATCATTAAGGCAACAAGCACTCTAGGCAAAATGCATAATTGTTTCTTGTGCCCTAAACACGGAGGAAATCATCTTGCACTCAGCAAATCCCAAACATGGTAGAAATTTTCCTTTGTCTGAGACTTCCCTTAACTGTGTGGGTGACTTAAGTTAGCGCCAGAGGGCACCAGAGGGAGCGTGGCCAGGTTCTAGACCCATTCCACACTTCAGCGTGTTCTGTAAATAAGAATTCTTTCTGGCTCCTAATGCAGACTGGTCAGAATAACCCATTGTGGAACCAGGGAGTCTCTCGGCTAAAAGAAGGTGGGCCTCCGGTTTCAAGATCAGTAGGCCAATTAGGACAGCGACTTTTCTGTATTTAAAGGACTAATACCCTGAATGGAAGGGTGACTCCAAAAGCCTGTGCTCCGTCTACACAGCTGTGATGCATCAGTCATCTTTCAAAAGACAATGAAACCTCTGGGAGCCGGAGCTCGACGGGACTGCCTTTTTTTCCAGGTTTCCCGAGTTTTCCGCCTTTGACAGGATGCAGTCTTACCACTTTGCCATCGCTCTCTATTAGTGGGGAATATTTGAGTTTTCCTTCTCTGACAGGTTTCTGCCTTACACAGGTTCTAGCTTTCACAGGTTTCACTGTAGTCAGAGACCTGGTTGTTAAAAAAGACTGTAAACAGAAGCACAAGCTTAGCTAAGTTCTTAGCTCAAAACACAGCTAAGTTTCTTTGGACACAGATAAAACCTTTTGGCTTCTTGTTTTACCTTTAGTCATATAGAAAGCCAGCTAGTCTCAGCCTTGGTCTATACTTCAACTCTCTCTTAGCCCAAGTTTAGCTCAAGGCTCAGAAGATTTCTTAACATGTTCCTCTGTGCTACATATTGAAGGAGCTGGGTTGCTTCCTTAATAACTTGCCTATCTGACGAAGCAAAGAGTAAATATAAACAGTGGTCTAAAACCCCTTGCTGTCAAGTCGATTCCAACTCATAGTGACCCTATAGGACAGAGTAGAACTGTCTCATAGGGTTTCCAAGGCTGTAATCTTTACAGAAGCAGACTGCCACATCCTTCTCCCACGGAGCAGCTGGTGGGTTCGAACCGCCGACCTTTACGTTAGCAGCTGAACACTTTAACCACTGTGCCACCAGGGCTCCTTAGCAATTGTCTGGTACCCGGGAATTCCATTTTAATTATTCTGGCCATTTAGAGGTTCCCAATTTAATTCATCACACATATCACTCTTGTTTCAGGGGATCCAGGGAGAGTATTTTAAAGTCTCCCACCACACATCCTTAAGACAGACCATCACCTCTCCCACATAATTTATGCCAATTGTTCAAGGCATTTTGAAATTCTGTTTACAAGTTTTTTAACAATCCAGGTCTCCCTGTTAATTTGAAAGACTGCAGAGGCAGCATAGCTGGGTGGATGGAGCACTAGCTTTGGAGTCAACTGACCCAGGTTTAAATCCTGGCTCTGCTCCTCATTAGCCATGTGGCTTTAGGTAAGTTACTCGACATTTCTGAACAGCAGTTTGCTCATTTGTACACCAAGGGTAACACTAGTTAGCTTGAGGGCAGTTGTGAGGGTCAAATGAATTACTGTTAAAACATGCCTAGTGCATAGTAGGTGCTTAATAACTGGTATCAATTACTATTGTCATGTGTTGGTGACATCTGTCCTTTAGTCTAGATTGTGCAAGGGCATCCAATTCTTCTTGAAAGCCCTCTGCTGGCAACTGGTACCAAACTCTAAACCATTCCTCTAAGCTAGTTCCGTTGGACCCTTGCTACACTTTCTCTTCTGCCCGCTAAGCCCCACTACAGGGAGGAGAGTGTAGACTCATGGCTGAAATGACTTGCTCAAGGTTGCCCAAGATGGAGTTAGCCCTCCTGAGTAAGGGGACCCTGGAATTCTCTGACCTTCCTTGTTATTTCTCCAAGCGTGGGATAGAGATGGGGATATTTTGAAGCATCAGCTCTTTTCTCCCAACGTGCCTCTACTTATGACTTAAACAAAAAAATATCAGTCTTTGTCTGCTGCATAATCCAGCTTCCCCAGAGGTGCTGGCAGAATTTCCAGGCAAACATCAGGTACCTGGAAATGTGGGCCTGGAGTTTGGGAAGGGGATAAAAGATGGAGACAGAGGTTCAGATATCATCCATCTGAGCTGCTAGTTGAGCCCCTGGAGGTGGGTGTGCCCTGAGGTGCTAATAGAGGTTATCAAAGATCATCTGTAATAGCCAAGAAAACCTTGAAAAAGAAAAAAATGAGGGGGAACTCACCGTACAGGGTGTTAAAACGTATTGTAAAGCTAGTTTGGAGGAAAAAAATCTAGTACAGTGCCTGATAGGACAAGATAAACAGTCGAGAAAAAGACCATCGTGCACACAGAAGAACTTAATACGTGATCAGTAAATGGTTCTGTTGTTGTTATTAGTTGCTGTTGAGTTGATTCCGACTCATGGTGATCCTGCTTGCGTCGGAGTAGAACTGGTCCATGGGGTTTTCAAGGTTGTGACCTTTCAGAAGCAAATCACTAGGTCTGTCTTCCAAAGGCGCCTCTGGGTAGGTTCTAACCGCCAACCTTTCAACTGAGTAGTTGAGTGCTTAACTGTTTGTCCCACCCAGGGATAGCCTCCAGGCTCTAAGCACATAATTGATTAGTTATTTGAAATATCTATTAGAACTTTAGACAGAGACAGTTAGTGCTTATCGAACATTCTATGGGCTCTCCTGGTGTCATGGATTGAATTGCATCTCCCCAAAATGTGTGTCAACTTGGCTAGGCCATGATTCCCAGTATTTTGTGATTGTCCACTGTTTTGTCATCTGATGGGATTTTCCTGTGTGATGTAAATCCTACCTCTATGATGTTAATGAGGCAAGATTAGAGGCAGTTATGTTAATGAGAGAGGACTCAATCTACAAGATTAGGTTGTGTTTTAAGTCACTCTTTTTTGATATAGAAAAGAGAGGAACAAAGAGAGAGACAGGGGACCTCATACTACCAAGAAACAAGAGCCAGGAAAACAGTGCGTCCTTTGGACCCGGGGTCCCTGCATTCAGAAGCTCCTAGACCAGGGGAAGATTGATGACAAGGATCTTCCCCCAGAACCAACAGAGAGAAAGTCTTCCCCTGGAGCTGGTACCCTGAATTTGGACTTCTAGCCTCCTGTACTGCGAGAGAATAAATTTCTCTTTGTTAAAGCCATCCACTTGTGGTATTTCTATTATAGCAGCACTAGATAACTAAGACACCTGGTAAGAAGCAATAGGCTCTCCTGGTAAGAAGCAAAAGATTTTCAGATGGTAGAGTTGCAGGTAGAAGTAGGCTGAGTCCCTGAGTCACTGCTTGGAGGAGAACCACTCAGAAGAGTCACCTGACCATCACCAGGCTTGACATGAATGAGAATTAAGAGTTTGTTAAGACATTGAGATTTTGGGGTTTGATAGTTGTAGCAGCCAGCATTAATTATCTCAAACACAACACCTTCACACCTTAAACCACGCATCAAAATCAAAATAAATTCTAGTTAGAACAAGAAGTAAAATGTTTAAAACAGGAAGAAAATAAAGGTGAATTTTTATTCGGTCTCTGAATAGGGTTTTTCTAAGCCTAAAAAGAGTAGAAGAAATCACAAAAGAAAAGCTCTAAAGCTGAACTGCATGAAGTTCAAAAATTCTGGACTCAGAAACACATTAAAAACAGAAGCGAACAACAAACAGGGAGAGTATATTTGGAACAAATATGATTAAGGGTTAATATCCTAAATATTTAAAGAGCTCGTAAAAATGGAGGCTGGGGAGAAACAAAGAATTATCTGAAGCAAAGCTTTAATCATAGCTGGCTTGTCCCAATACCTAAAATGTTTCTGCGTTCCTCATTCTTGCCAGTTGGTTTGCATTCTGTACATGCAAACTGTATTTAACATTGGCTCAAACCCAACCTAATTAGTAAAGTAAATCTGCCGCAAAGAAAAGATCATTATAATGCTTCACGCAGCCAAATGCCCATGATGTTTCTAGTATGTGCTGTTGGAAGTTCTCCACATGGCTGCTCCCCTCTGTTGGTGTAAGAAATTTAGAGCTGGTCATACCCCACTTTCCAGAGTTCAAAAGTAAGGGTGAGATTATCCCTGGGAACAGTGCTAGAGCAGACAATAAAGAAATTTGAGGCAATTTTGAAAACAATGTGGTCAAAAACTAATCCTGCTTGTATTCATTTGGTCATTGAATGATATTATTGAACCCATTACCTGGTACTAGTCACTTTCTATGCATTGTGTCATTTAAATCTCACAACAACCCTATAGGTAGGTATCGTTTTCCCTCTTTTTTAAATAAGGAAACTGAGGCTCGAGTTAGTGAAGTAATTTGGCCAAGGCTACACAAAGAATTAGCAGAGCTGAGATCTAAACCCCAGTATGTTTGACTCCAAGGGCATGTACTCAATTGCTGCCTCCTGCTGAGCTACAGAAAGGTTCTAAATGGCAATAGCAAAGGCTTGAGGGGGCGTAGGAGAAGACGAGAGAATGGATAAAGAGTGAGACAAGGATATGACTTCTACCACCAGCTACCTTCCAGTCTGAAATAACTGTTAAAAATCATGCAAAATATCTGAAACAACAGTTTTCGAGATATTGGATATTAGGAAGAAGACAGTGATCCCTAAGAGATGGTAAACAAATAAGATGAGCCCTACGATTGCCCCACCTAACTACCTAGAGGGTTTCCAGGCCACAGTGCAGGCAGAGGGAACCCAGGCAGAGCCCAGCAGTCTCCTTGAATTGAGAAGATAGACCTGGAATACCAAGGCACCTAGAATTACAGGGCAGAGACTGGAAAATAGACAGCCACTCACAGAGAACTCTAGAGATCTGTAGAGGGTCCCCTTTGAGTCTTCAACTAAGTACTGATTAGTCTACGCATGTGAGGAAACTACCCAAGAGTTGAGACAGAGAAAAGATTAGAGAGAAAAATTCTTAGTGTTCACACAAGGCTGGAAATGGTTCTTGTTTTCAACAGCCAGATTGGAAGACCTCAGAACTCATGGGGCATTGGGTAAAGTACCCAAAGGGGTTTGCCTAAGTAGTGGGACAAATTATTCCTAGAATAAATGCTGCCCTGGTTCAATTTAACAAAGTTTAACAGAGCTTAAAAGCAAGACCCAAGGCAATCAAAGTGTTTCCAAGAAACTTAACTGTTTTGCATCCCAAAACAAGGCTCAAGAACTGTGTAGAAATAAAGAAATATCTAGCACCTAATGAATTAAAATTCACAATGTCTGACAACTAATAAAAAATTACCAGCTATGCAAAGAAGTAGGAACATTAGACACACAATGAGGAGAAAAACCACTCAACTGAAACAGACCCAGAAATGACATAGATGGCAGACTTAGTAGACAAAGATATTAAAACAGTTATTATAAATGCATCCCACGTGTTCAAGAAGCTAGAAGAAAGATTGACCTTGTTAAAGATAGAAGTGGAAGACATTAAAAAAAAAAAAAACCAGATCATGTGTCTAGAGATGAAAAACTGTAGTGTCTGAGCTGAAAAATAAACAGATGGGATTAGACACTACAGAAAAAAAGAATAGTGAACTTGAAGATGTGCCAGCAGAAACTAACCAAACGACAGAGAGAAAAAAAGACTGAAAACATTAAGCTGAGCATCAGTGATCTGTGGGACAGCTTCAAGAAGCCTAATACAAAGATAATTGAAGTCCCCGAAGGAGAAGAGGACCAAAAAAGTTGAAGAAAAAAATGGCTGGAAAATTTTCCAAATTTGGTGAAAACTATGTAGCCACATATCCAACAAGCTTAATAAACTCCAAGAACAAGAAACAGGAAGAAAACTACACCAAGACGCATCATAATAAAATTGCTTAAAATCTGTGATAAAGAGAAAGTCTTGAAAGTATTCAAGAAAAAAGATTCCTTACATACAGAAGAGCAAAGATAAAAATGATAGGAGACTTCTTTTCAGAAACAATGTAAGCCTTCAGAGAGTACAGCAACATTTTTAGAGTACTGAAAGAAAAAACCGCCGGCTTAGGTTTTTATACCCAGCAAAAATATTTTTAAAAATGAAGATGAAATAAAGACTTTTTCAAGCATATAAAGCTACAAGAAATGTTTAAGTCAGTGCTTCAGGCAGAGAGAAAATGACACCAGATAGAAATATGGTTCTATACAAAGGAATGAAGAGCACCAGAAATGATAACTGCATGTGTAAATATGTAAGACCTTTTTCTTATTTAAATCTCTTTAAAACATATTGACTCTTTAAAGGTAAAATGATAACAAGATATTGTGAGATTTATAGCACGTACTATAAAATGTATGAAGTAAAATGATACAACGATAGCACAATCGCCAGAAGGAGAAATATTAAAATATATTGCTATACGTTTCTTATACTATACAAGAAATGATATAATATCATTTGAAAACAGAGTATGATAAGTTAAAGATGTATACTATATACTATATGCTCTAAACCAGCACTAAAAAAAAGGTATAGCTAATAACTCTACAGATGACATAAAATGAAGAATACATAATGAAAAAATACAGTTCAAAAGAAGGCAAAAAATAATATAGACAACACAGCAAGATACTAGATTTAAATTCAACCATTTTTTTTTAATTAAATGTGTATGGTCTGTTGTTGTTGTTAGGTGCCGTCCAGTCAGTTCCAACTCATAGCGACCCTATGTACAACAGAAAGAAACACTGCCTGGTCCTGCGCCATCCTCACAATTATTGTTATGCTTAAGCCCATTGTTGCAGCCACTGTGTCAATCCATCTCATCAGGGATCTTCCTCGTTTTTAATGACCCTCTATTTTACCAAGCATGACGTCCTTCTCCGGGAACTCATCCCTCCTGATAACATGTCCAAAGTATGTGAGACATAGTCTCACCGTCCTTACTTCTAAGGAGCATTCTGGTCATACTCCTTCCAAGACAGATTTGTTCATTCTTTTGGCAGTCCACGGTATATTCAATATTCTTCTCCAACACCACAGTTCAAAGGCTTCAGTTTTTCTTTGGTCTTCCTTATTCATCGTCCAGCTTTCACATGCATATGAGGTGACTGAAAACACCTTGGCTTGGGTCAGGCTCATCTTAGTCTTCAAGGTGACATCTTTGCTTTTCAACACTTTAAAGGGTTCTTTTGCAGCAGATTTGCCCGGTCCAATGCGTCATTTGTTTCGTCTGCTGCTTCCATGGATATTGAGTGTGGATCCAAGTAAAATGAAATCCTTGACAACTTCAATCTTTTCTCCATTTATCAACATGTGTATGGTCTAAACTTCCTCAAAAAACGCAGAAATTGTCATGTTGGATAAAAACACAAGATCCAGCTATAGGCTGACAACAAAAATCCCACTTTAAATATAAAGACACAGATAAGTTAAAAGGAGAGGAATGGTAAAAGATATACCATGCTAACACCAATTAAACCTGAAGCAGTTATATTAATGTTAGACAAAGTAAATTTCGGAGTGACGAATTATTTTCAGGGAGAAATAACGTCATTTTACATTATTAAAGGGGTCAATCAATCAAAAGGACATAACAATCCTAAACATTTATGCACCTAATAACAGAGCTTCACAATACATGCCGTAAAAACTGACAAAACTGCGAAGTAGACAAATTCACAATTATAATTGGATACTTTCAGAATCCTGACTCACTAAATGATACAACAAGTAAAACGAGAATCTGTAAGAATATAGAAGACCTGAAAAGCACTACCAAACAATTTGACTTAATTGACGTTCATATAGAAAGTCACGACAGCACAGCATTACCACAACAGCAGCATGCACAGTCTTCTCAAGTGTATGTGGTACTATACTTGGGCCATAAAACAAATCTCGACAAGTTTAAAAATGATTCAATTCACACAAAGTATGTTTTATGACCACATGGTTTTAAATTAGAAATCAGTAACAGAAAGATTTCTGGGGGAAGAAAACAAATATTTGGAAGCTAAATAACCCACTTCTAAATAGCCACAGGACAAAGAAGAAATCAAAGGCAAATTATAAATTATTTTGAACTGAATGTAAATAAAGGCATAACATATCAAAATTTGCAGATGTAACTAGACCAATACTTTAAATTACAGGAAAATTTATAGCATTAAAGCTGCATATTATAAAATAAGAAGGTTCTTAAATCAATGAGCTGAGCCTCCACCTTAAGGAACTAGAAAAAGATGAGCAAGTTAAACTCAAAATAAGCAGAAATGAATGCAATAGGTAACAGAAAAAAAAGAGAGAGAGAGAGAGAGATCAGTGAAACCAAAAGTTCAATATTTATTGAAAAGGTCGATAAAATTGATAAACCTCTAGCCAGACTGATCAGAAGAAAAGAAAAGGAGAGAAGACATAAATTACAAACATCAATCAGTGGTTTTCTGGGAACTGGAGAGGGAGGTGCAGGAGGGAGGGTGGATTACAAAGGAGAATTTTGGGGCATTGTGGATATTTTCATTATCTTGACTGTAGTGATGGTTTCCTGAGGGTATGTTGTTACTGTTATTAAGTGCCTTCGACTCAGTTCTGACTCATAGCGACCCTATGCACAACAGAACGAAATATTGCCCAGTCCTGCATCATCCTCACAATTATTGCTGTGCTTGAGCCCATTGTTGCAGCCACTGTGTCAATCCATCTCTCCTTCCTTTTCACTGACACTCTACTTTACCAAGCATGATGTCCTTCTCCAGGGACTGGTCCTTCCTGATAACATGTCCAAATTATGTAAGACATAGTTTTGCCATCCTTGCTTCTAAGGAGCATTCTGGTCATACTTCTTCCCAGACAGATTTGTTCGTTCTTTTGACAGTCCACAGTATATTCAATATTTTTCACCAATACCACAATTCAAAGGCTTCAGTTCTTCTTTGGTCTTCTTTATTCATTGTCCAGCTTTCACATGCATATGAGGCGATTGAAAACACCATCTTAGTCTTCAAGGTGACATCTTTGCTTTTCAACACTTTAAAGGGTTCTTTTGCAGCAGATTTGCCCAGTCCAATGCATCTTTTGATTTCTTGACTGCTGCTTCCATGGGTGTTGATTGCGGATCCAAGTAAAATGAAATTCTTGACAACTTCAATCTTTTCTCCGTTTATCATGATGTTGCTTATTGGTTCAGTTGTGAGGATTTTTGTTTCCCTTCTGTTGAGGTGTAATCCATACTGAAGGCTGTGGTCTTCAATCTTCATCAGTAAGTGCTTCAAGTTCTCTTCACTTGCAGCTAGCAAGGTTGCGTCATTTGTATAACTTAGGTTGTTAATGAGTCTTCCTCCAATCCTGATGCCCCGTTCTTTTTCATAGAGTCCACCTTCTTGGATTGTTTGCTCAGCGTACAGATTGAACAGCTATGGTGAAAGGATACAACCTTGACACACACCTTTCCTGACTTTAAACCAAGCAGTATCCCCTTGTTCTGTTCGAATGACTGCCTCTTGGCCATGCACAGATTCCCATGAGCACAATTAAGTGTTCCAGAATTCCTATTCTTTGCAATGTTGTCCATAATTTATTATGATCCACACAGTCGAATGCCTTAGCATAGTCAGTAAAACACAGGTAAACATCTTTCTGGTATTCTCTGCTTTCAGCCAGGATCCATCTGACATCAGCAATGATATCCCTAGTTCCACGTCCTCTTCTAAATCTGGCTTGAATTTCTGGCAGTTGTCTGTGGATATACTGCTGCAGCCTCTTTTGAATGCTTTTCAGCAAAATTTTGCTTGCACTTGATATTAATGATATTGTTCAATAATTTCCACATTCAATTGGATCACCTTTCTTGGGAACAGGCATAAATGTGGATCTCTTCCAGTTGGTTGGCCAGGTAGCTGTCTTCCAAATTTCTTGGCATAGATGAGTGAGCATTTCCAGCACTGCATCCATTTGTTGAAATATCTCGATTGGTATTCCATCAACTCCTGAAGCCTTGTTTTTTGCCAATGCCTTCAGTGCAGCTTGGACTTTTTCCTTCAGTACCATTGGTTCCTGATCATATGTCACCTTCTGAAAAGGTTGAACATCGACCAATTCTTTTTGATATAGTGACTCTGTGTACTCCTTCCATCTTCTTTTGATGCTTCCTACATCATTTAATATTTTCCCTGTAGAATCCTTCAGTATTGCAACTCGAGGCTTGAATTTTTTCTTCAGTTCTTTCAGCTTGAGAAATGCCAAGCGTGTTCTTCTCTTTTGGTTTTCTATCTCCAGGTCTTTGCACAAGTCATCATAATACTTTATTCTGTCTTCTCAAGCTGCCCTTTGAAATCTTCTGTTCAGCTCTCTTACTTCATCATTTTTTTCTTTCGCTTTAGCTACTCGAAGTTCAAGAGCAAGTTTCAGAGTCTCTTCTGGCATCCATTTAGGTCTTTTCTTTCTCCTCTATCTGCTTAATGACCTCTTGCTTTCTTCATGTATGATGTCCTTGATGTCATTCCACAATTCGTCTGGTTTTCAGTCATTAGTGTTCAACATGTCAAATCTATTCTTGAGATGGTCTCTAAATTCAGGTGGGATATACTCAAGGTTGTACTTTGGCTCTGGTGGACGTGTTCTAATTTTCTTCAGTTTCAGCTTGAACTTGCATATGAGCAATTGATGGTCTGTTCTGCAGTCGGCCCTTGGCCTTGCTCTGACTGATGATATTGAGCTTTTCCATCGTCTCTTTCCACAGATGTAGTCAATTTGATTCCTGTGTATTCCACCTGGTGAGGTCCATGTGCATAGTAGCTGTTTATGTTGGTGAAAAAAGGTATTTACAATGAAGAAGTCATTGGTCTTGCAAAATTCAATCATGTAATTGCCAGCATCATTTCTATCACCAAGGCCATATTTTCCAACTACCGATCCTCCTTTGTTTCCAATTTTGCATTCCAAACACCAGTAATTATGAGTGCATCCTGATTGCATGTTCAATCAATTTCAGACTGCAGAAGTTGGTAAAAGTCTTCAGTTTCTTCATCTTTGGCCTTAGTGGTTGGTGTGTAAATTTGAATAACAGTCATATTAACTGGTCTTCCTTGCAGGCATATGGATATTATCTTATCATTGACAGCGTTGTACTTCAGGATAGATCTTGAAATGTTCTTTTTGATGATGAATGCAACACCATTCCCCTTCAAGCTGTCATTCCTGGCATAGAAGACCATATGATTGTCCAATTCAGAATGACCAATACCAACCCATTTCAGACCACTAATGCCAAGGATATTCATCTTTATGGGTTCCATTTCACTTTTGACGATTTCCAGTTTTCCTAGATTCGTACTTCATACATTCCAGGTTCCGACTATTAATGAATGTTTGCAGCTATTTCTTCTCATTTTGAGTCATGCCACATCAGCAACTGAAGGTTCGAAAAGCTTGACTCCATCCACATCATTAAGCTCTTCCCCAGTCTTCTTTTGAGTGCTTCCAACCTGAAGGGCTCATCTTCCGGCACTACATCAGACAATGTTCAGCTGCTATTCATAAGGTTTTCACTGGCTAATTCTCTTCAGAAGTAGACCGCTGGGTCCTTCTTCCTAGTGTGGAAACTCAGCTGAGAACTGTCTGCCATGGGTGACCCTGCTGGTATTTGAATACCAGTGGCATAGCTTCCAGCATCACAGCAACACACAGTACGACAAAATGACAGAAGTGTGGGGGCCTGAGGGTATACATATGTCAAAACATATCAAATTATCCACTTTAATATGGAGTGTATTGTATGTATGTACGTATTGTACTTCTCTGGGTGGTGCAAATGGTTAAGCGCTCCACTATTAACCTAAAGGTTGACGGTTCAAACCCACCCAGCAGTGCCTCGGAAGAAAGGCCTGGTGTTCTGCTTCAGTTAGGATTACAGCCAAGAAAATGCCTGTGGAGCACTTCTACTCTGTAATACATGGGGTCACCATGAGTCGGAATTGACTTGACAGCAACGCATTTGTTTTTGTTTTTGTTTTTTTATTGTATGTCAATAAAACTTTAAAAAAATGAGCAAGGTCAAGAGAACTAGGAAAGAGGAACTGAGGTGTTTGGGGAATGTCACCGGAGGAGTGTGATACTTAGAAATTCACTACTCTTGAAGATGAAGATTCTGATTGGTAATAATAGAAATAATAGTGGCTAATATTTATTGTCTGCTTACTATTTTACCAGTTTAGACCTGGGGAAATTGAAGCTCAGAGAAGCTAAACAAGTTGCTTAAGGTCACAGAGCTAGTAAGTGGTGGAATAGGATAGAGCTCATACACTCAACCAGAACACAGAGAAGCTTCCAGAACAGACCATAGGGAACTACCATAACTGGGGCTTCCTAGAGTGTTGAGGAGGTGCTAGGACAAGTCCAATCACAGTGGGTCTCAGCCCTCTTGACTCTGCCCGGCCTGCAGCCACAGAGCTGCCCAGCCTCCACAAGCCCTTCCCCTCCTGTTGCCGCCCTGCTGCTCTGAGGCCAGGCAGGCAAAGCCATTGCTGACAGGTTTAGATTCTGGCAGCCAGGAGGCTGGGATCCAGTGCTCTAAGAGACATTTGAGAAGATCAAGACGAAAGCTGTCGGGAAAAGTGACACATGAAGGCATGCCCGGAAAATCTGTAGGCTCAGTAGCTTCTCCGAGTCTTCCCGGGGTGGCACGTGGGCCAGTCATGACAGGTGCTCCAGGATGTCTGGCTAGGCTTGGGAGGGAGGGCCTTAAAGACCCAGAAGAGAGAGAAGCAGACACAGTGAAACCTCAGGATCCTTTGCAGAGGAAGCAGACACCACATAGGGACATCAGGACAGGGTGGTGGGCAGAGCCATGCTCTCCTCCAAAGCTGGCTCTCCAGGCCCTGTGAGAGGACAGTCCTATGTATCCTTGCACTCTGCAGCCCCAAGTCAGGACAAGGCCATTCCCAGCCTGCAACTTCATGGGACCTTGCTGCAATCAAAAACTCTTGAGACCACCACACTCCAGGGAAGGGCGGTGAGAGGTCGTGTTAGTTTTCTTGACAGTAGAACGATGGATTACTATTTCTGCATTGCCTTGTCCTTCTGCCACTGATGGTAGCTCAGGCCTGGGTTCCATCAACAATTCTCCTGAAAGTAACCTTGTTGGAAAAAAGGAAGGGAATTCCTAACAAACTGCCCCTTTTCAGACCCCTCCCCCACACCCTCAATATTAGTTTCATATTGTTGCTGTAACAAATTATCACAAATTCAGTGGCTTATAACAACACAAATTTATTCTTAAATAGTTCTGGGGGTCAGAAGTCCCAAATGGGTCTCACTGGGCTAAAATCAAGGTGTTGGTAGGACTACGTTCCTTTCTGGAGGCTCAAGAGGAACATCCATTTTCTTGCCTTTTCCAGCTTCTAGAGGCTGCCTGCGTTTCTTGGTTCATTGCCCTTTCCTTCATCTTCAAAGCCAGCAGTGGCTGGTTGAGCCTTTCTCACATCTTATCACTCTGACTGTTCTGCCTTCGTCTTTCACATTTAAGGACCCTTGTGATTACATTGGGCCCACCCAGATAATCCAGGATTATCTACCTATTTTAAAGTCAGCTGATTAGCAACCTTAATTTCATCTGCTACCTTAATTCCCCATTGTCATATAACCTAACATATTCACAAGTTCCAGAGATTAAGACATAGACATTTCTGCCTACCACATTCCCCCCACCAAAAGCCCACATGTCTGGCTAATTAAAAGGATTAAACAAATATTGAGTTCCCAAGAAGTTTTTTTTAAAAAAAAAAAAAAAAGAGTGCATCATGGGAGCTTCCTCAAACTCTCTTTGGGCAAGAAGGTTGGTGAACAAGAGAAACGTTGCCTTAGTTCTTGGCATAAATCATCACCAGTGCCACCCCACTGCTCTCTCCCTGCCAAAAAGATCCTGGAAGCCACCCAGGTAAATGCTTGTTTTTGCAATGCCAAATCCCCAGGGCCTCACCCCAGTCACACAGTATGAGCAGCTACTGGCAAAGGAATTTCAAAAAAATTCTTCCCAGCCAGGTAGACAGCACTTTCTTAACCCAGAAAAGGCCACCTCTTTGGGCAGCCAGTTGACTGCCTTTTTACAGGGAGGCCTCTCTGTCTATTGCAACCATGGTTTCCTTTGTGTGAAGCAGCTAAATCAAATGCTCACCGGAGCCCTTCTCTGGATCTCAGTCCTGATTGTTGCCAGTCGCAGAGCCATGCTGGATCCAGGTGTGGACCTGTGGGGTGTATTCGTTTCCTGCAGCTGCCATAACAATTTCCCATAGCTGGGTGACTTAAAACAAGAGAAATATATTCTCTCACAGTTCTGCAAAATCAACGTGTGGGCCAGGTGAGTTCCTTCTGGAGTCTCTGAAGGAGCATCTATTCCATGCCTTTCTTCTAGCTTCTAGTGGCTGCCGGCAATCCTTAGCATTCCTTGGCTTATGGCTGCATCACTCCAGTCTCTGCCTCCACTTTTACATGGTCTTCTCCTCTGTGCTTCTCCTCCTCTGTCTGTGTCTTATCCTCTTCTTACAAGGGCACTTGTCATTGGATTTAGGGCCCACATAGTTAATCCAGGTTGGCACATCTCAAGATCCTTAAGTTAATTACGTCTGCAAAGACCCTTTTTCCAAAGAAGGTCATACTCACAAGTACTATGGGTTAGGTACCCAATTGCAAAGTGTGTTCACACCATTGAGAACCTCAGGAGCAGTAGGACAGCCCAAACATGTGACAGCCCAAGAGGCAGGGGAGGTAGACAACCCAGGGGCCAAAGTTGCCCCAGCCCTCCCAGTACCTGTGATCAGCCCTGTGGGACACATCTTTTTCAGGACCATAATTCAACTCACTACAGGGTAGAATCTGCTCCCCAAAATGGCATTAAATGGAGTCCTACCACTGAGCCCAAGCCCCACCACATCAGGTGCAGTGAACTATTCCAGACCACCCCATAGCATCACCATGTTTCTTCCCCCTTTGCCTTTGCACATGATCTTTTCTAGCCAGGAATACCCTCTCATCTGCCCAGAAAACTCGTGGTTATCCTTCAGACTCCATCCCAAGTGTCTCTTTCTTTATGACACCTTCCCTGGCCCAACCCCACCAATGACACTGATCAAACTGTCTTTGTGTCTTTGTTTTTCCAATGAATTTTGTATGTTCCTCCTATCATAGTGCCTATTACAATGGTCACTTCACACATCTATCTCTCCTATTTGGCTGTGAACAACTGGAGGATCAAGGATCCACATGCTTTCATGCATCCATTCATTCAGCAAATATTGAAGAAGAACAAGCTATGCACTAGGCACAGCAGCGAGAGCAGCTAAGGAGACTTACACATAGCTAAGAGATCTTATAACGTGGGAGCCCAACCTAACTCAGATCTGTGAAACCAGAGAAATCTTCCCTGAGGATTGGTCTCCTTTGAGCCAAGGGCTGACAGATAAGTAGCAGTTAACTAGAAAACAGAGGGAAGAGCATTCCAGGCAGATGGAACAGTATGGGCAAAGACCTAGTGGTGAGAGGAAGCGTAGCAAGCTCAAGGGACTGGAAGAGGTTGAGTGCAGCTGCTGCAGGGCTGGGAGCTCCCGTGGTGCTAAATGAGACTGGGGGTGCAGGTGAGGGTTGGAGCACACAAGTCTTGTTGACCTTGCTAAGGCATTTGGTCATTATTCATCTTTATGTCCCTGTTGAATCAGTGTTGAATGCGTGAGTGAAAATTCACCATCATCAACAGAGGTCACTCCAGAGTACTTTTGCTTTGACCATGTATGTGAAAATGAGTAAAAAATAAATAAATAAATTATCCTTTCAAACTGAATTTGTATCCAATAGCAACCTGAGAGTTGAAAGGCTAGTTTCAAACAAAAATAACTCAAGCGGTAAGTATTTACTGAAAATTACCAGTGTACTAAGATCTGTACCAAACACAGGATTGGACTTGGTCCAAGTCAAAGGTTCCTCTAACCTCTAAAGGAAAGAGACTGAAACAAAATTAACAAGGAGCTTACAAATACCCACCCCAAAGAGAAGAGGTCAGGCTGTGGCACTAGTTGAGCATCCAGATACAGACGGTGAGCTGCATCAGTTATCTGGGGGGCTTATTTAAAATAAGAAAATAGAGACAGCCAGGCCCTGCCCCAGACCCAGATCAAACTTTCAGGGATGGGGCCCAAGCATCTGCATTATTACTCAACTCCAAGTACACCAAAGTTTAAGAATCACTAATGTAGGGAGCATGTTATTTATAGTGGAGCTAGAAAGAGGATGGGAAATAGGACAGATGAGGAGAGGAAGGCAGTAGACACCAGGAGGTTGAGGGTAGACAAGGGAATAGAAGAAGGGAGTCGAAAGTTACTCCTGAAATAAACAACCCTGAAAAGGTTGATTAGTACTTTTAACCACTGAATCTCCCGTGGTGGTAGAGAAGATATTTAGGTGCTGGTATAAGAGCTCTGTTGCTTACCAAAAAGTCAGCAGTTTGAATCCACCAGCTGCTCCTTGGAAACCCTATGAGGAAGTTCTACTCTGTCCTATAGGGTTGCTATGAGTAAGAATCGACTTGACGGCATAGTTTTGGTGGTTTTGGTACCCAGTAAGATACCACTTTGACACTTCTGTCTCCTAATCACAAAGTGTGTTCACATCACTGAGAACCTGAGGGGCGATGGGACAGCTCAAACATGTGAGAGCCCAAGAGCCAGGAGAAGAAGCCAACCCAGGGGCCAGAGCTTCCCCAGCCCTCTAAGCATCTGTGATCAGCCCTATGGGACAAACTCCAGTTTTCCTGGAGGCAGATGCTATCTACGGCTAGGTGGTTGGTTCCTGGTAGTATCCCATAGATTGCTCTGCATCCTACAGGTTTGCCATCTGGCCAGGGAGTCCAATAGGCCCTTCCAGAAAGCAGGAAGTCAATGAAAGCTAGATGCTGACCAGAGTCAAGGAGGAAAGGTGCGCAGAAGGAGCCCATAGAGAGGTCCCTGTAGGGTAGCCAGACCCTCAACCATATGAAAAACTTTAATAAAAATACGTACATGCTTTTTTAGAGCCTGGTTGTCTGGCCTGGACTCCCTAACAAGGAGGAAGGGTCCATAGCCTGCTTGAAGCTACCAGATGAGCTAAGGAGGCTAGGGAGTGTCCCCCATGTCAAAGTTTGCTTCCATGTTGCCAGTAAATGGAGAAGCCTTTGGATAAAGGCTGAGGTCTCAGGCAGGAAGGGGAAGAAGAAGTCAGTGATGGCGGTAGGGCCTCATTCCTCCTCACTTTTTTCCTACTTTCAAGAATTCTAGTGGGATTCCAGCTCACAGGCTAGCCTCCCTTTGGAGAAATCATGCAGACAACTTCAAATAAAGGTACCCTTAATCTATAAACCAAGAAGAGAACTGGGCTTTTCTCTTGAGCCCTGGGTTTCCTCTCCACCCTGAGGTTAGAGGACTAAACTTTGTGAGGGGGAGGTGGAAGAAGGTACAGAGACAAAGTTCCCAGGTCACAGCTGCAGTACATTGAATAATGGCCCTCAAAGATCTAATAATCCCCAGAACCTTCGACATGGCAAAAGGGACTTTGCAGATGTGATTAAGGTCACAGATCTTGAGATGGGGAGATTATTCTGGATTATCTGGGTGGGCTCAATCTAATCACATGAGCCCTTAAAAGCTGAGATCCCTTAGACTCAACAGCAACAGGTTAAGTATTTCACACCCAATATTTTGGATCTCAGACTTTGGCCATGTATCCAGTTGATTTAGTTTGAATGAAATAAAGAGCTGATTTAAGGTCCTCTTACACTGGAACCAAGTTACCTCCTTTTCTCTCTCACCTCCTGCCCCTCATTTATGACAAATGTATCGTCTGTTTTTTCTTGGGATCTTGACTAAGACAATGTTGTTATAAAAACTAGAATTCTACTGTGCACAATTATTGGCATCAGGGCTTTTTACTTGAAATAATAATATAAATAAACATCTTACATTTTAGCAAAAAAAAAAAAAAAAAAAAAGCTGAAATCCTTTCCTGGCTGAACTCGGAGAGATATTCTGGAAGAAGAGGCAGAAGAGATTTAAAGTATAAGAGAGACTCAGCCCACTTTTGCTGGTTTTGAAGATGGAAGAAGGGGGGACACCAGCCAAAGAATGTAGGCAGCCTCTAGAAGCTGGAACAACCCTCAACTGACAGCCAACAAGGAAGCAGGGGTCTCAGTCCTACAGTGTAACAACTGAATTCTACCAACAGCCTGAGTGAGCAAGGAAATGGATTCTTCCCTAGAGTTTCCAGAAAGAAATGCAACCCTGTTGACACCTTGATTTTGACCCCCTGAGACCAGGGTCAAACTTCTGCACTAGAGCACTGTGAAATCAGTGGGTGCGTCTTAAACTGCTAAATTTGTGATCATTTGTTACAACAGGGACAGAAAACTAATATACCTCCCCATAGCCCCACCAGAGAACAAAAGGTTAGTGGGTGCAGGGGACTGAGCAGGAACCAGCCTGGGCCTATGGACTTGAAACTGACTGGGTAACTTGGATGAAGATCTACACACTTGAAGGGGTTAGCTCCCTAGACCCTAGAAAATGGGGGTTCAGGCAAGGTCAGAGTAGAATCCAGTGAAGATCACCACCTTTACTTTCTATCCCAAACTGAGGGTAAAAGGAGTTTAGGAAAATGCTCCCTGATTTCATTGGTGGGCAAGAGGGCTTTCTCCTCTTGTGACCAGCTTGACTGCATTATCATATGCTGCAATGATTCCATGCCTACAGGGTTTCCTCTTGGCTTTCTGGAAGCAGCCCTTGCTGGGAGGCTTGGGGAAAGGGTGCACCCCCAAATCCTCCCTCAGACTCAGCCTCAGGCCATTCTTCCTTCTTCCCACCTACTCTGGGGGTCTTGATCCACCCCCAGGGATGCAAAGGGCTCCCAATCACTTGTTTCCAAGGGTGGGGATGGCCTAGACAGGGAAGGAATCCATTCCCTGGGACTGCGTCTAAGTCTAAACACAAGACAGAACCCAATTTACAGGTCTGTGGTGTGCACACAGAGTGCTGCATGCCCAGACAGTGCAGGAGGAGCACAACAGGCCCACAGGGGCCAGCTGCAAAACGCCTAGGCAAACTCCTTTTCCCCAAAAATAGGCTGGTAGAGGTCAGAGGTCTGCTTGCAACCAGGTCTGCTAACAACAGTTGTCTGCCTCCTTAGATGCATATCTGAGTCCCTGAGGGAGAAGGGCTATTCCCTGCAGATACCAGGGGCCTTGGCCAAGGTCTCAGGAGCCAGTGAGCCAGTGAGCCAGTGAGCCAGTGAGCCAGGGGGCATCTCTGCCACCTGGCGTGCACGCACTTTCAGAACCAGCTCAGGTTCTCCATGACTACTCCAGAGTGGCCAGCACTGTGCAGTTACTTATCAAACAGGGTGAAGGGGCTGTACAGACATCTGAGACCAGTTGGGGAAGTTTGCAAGGAGATAATCAGGGCTTCTCCACTCTTTTCTCAGCTCCCTGAAAGTTGTACATTCAAGAACCTTCTTAATCTGTCCCCAACCTTCCTCTCAGCAATTCTTTTACCACTCCCCTGCCATGCTTGACCCGATTCCTCCAATGTGCTGTGCACTCTTAGGTCTCTCTGACTTTGCTTATGGCCAACCTTTCTCTAGAGTGCCCTTCCCTGTTTGCCAAAATCTACTCCATCTACAAAGTCCAGTCCAACTGGAAGGGTCCCTCTCTGAGGATCCTTCTCCAAGTTTTCCTCATTTCTTACCATGACTTGAGCAGAATTATTGCTTTGCTATAAAATAATATTAACAGTATTTTTATTGTTTGTCACAAACATCTATTTGTACACTTGTTGCAGGGTAATATTTTAAAATATTAGCCAATGCATTCTATCTCACCCCCATACACTCCTTCAGCCCGGATTCCTTTCCTCATGTAAACTCATTCATTGCCTTACGGAAGAACTGTCACAGCAGAAGATAGAGTCAATCCTCAGCTTTTGAGCTTCAAAAGCCTAGTCTTGAAGGGTGATAGGAACAGTTTGGTTGCTGGACAGATCTGAGACAATACAATGAGTAAGGTCAAAGCTTCCTGCCCTCCCCTCCTCTTCCCTTCCTTCAGAGACTAGACCAAAGCCTGGACCAGTGAGGCAGCTGAACAATATCACAGTCTATGATAAAACGTGCCCCCAGGGTTGTGCAATGCACAACCTACACAACTGTACGTGGTGGCCTTAGAACGAGGCTTTTGCCCTATTTCTACTCAACCTCTGTAGCATAGAGGCCTTTATCCTTCTTGTTCTTCTTTTTTTTTTTATTGTACTTTAGATGAAGGTTTACAGAGCAAACAAGTTTCTCATTAAACAATTAATCCATATATTGTTTTGTGACATTGGTTGTCAAGCCCATGACATGTCAACACTCTCCCCTTCTTGACCTTGGGTTCCCTGTTACCAGCTTTCCTGTCCCCTCCTGCCTTCTCATCCTTGCCCTTGGGCTGGTGTGCCTATTTAGTCTCTTTTTCTTTTTTTTTTATGGACCTGTCTAATCTTTGGCTGAAGGGTGAACCTCAGGAGTGACTTCATTACTGAGCTAAAAATGTGTCCAGGGGCCATACTCCAGTATGGAGTTTCTCCAGTCTCTGGCAGACCAGTAAGTCTGGTCTTTTTTTTTTTTTTTTTTTTTGTGAGTTAGAATTTTGTTCTACATTTATCCTTGTTCTTATCACCTCATAGTTGCAGGATGATTGTCACACCCAAGGCTTTAGATCCATGTTCCAGGTAGAAAAAAACATGAAAGGGCAAAAAGCCCTTCTCTTGGTGAGGATTTTGCCTTTTAATTTAGGAAGGGATGCCCTGTCTATGGACTTCTGCTTTGATTTCATTGGCCATAACTGTATTAGGTACTCTACCTACAAGGAAGGCTGTGAACCGGAGTTTTTTCATTTTCCAGTCTCTATAGTAGAAAGGCAAGGTAGAAAGTTTTAAGCA
This sequence comes from Trichechus manatus latirostris, assembly GCF_000243295.1. NCBI lineage: Eukaryota > Metazoa > Chordata > Mammalia > Sirenia > Trichechidae > Trichechus > Trichechus manatus. The sequence goes on along the minus strand of NW_004443966.1, from coordinate 18,349,792 downwards.
GCCAATTCACATTGTCCACCACAAAGGGAAAGAGTGTTCCAGGCAGAATGCACAATATATGCAAAGGCTCAAGAGCAAGAGTATCTTTGCTACATTTGGCAGATACTCACAAGACTCTTGTAGGATGAATGAATGAACAGATGAAGCAAAAGCATGGTGTGGTAAAAAAGCTGCAAGAAGTTCAGAGTGGCTGTATTGTAGTATGTAAGAAAGAAACAAACAAGAGGACAGACAAGAGGATTAAGTTGGAGCCAGAGCAGACGGGGCCTTGTGTTTCGATCTTTATCCTAAGAACAATGAAGAGCCTTTGAAGGATTGTCTGCAGGAGAATAACATGATTAGATTTGTGTTTCAAGAAGATCAGGTTGACTGCAGGGAGGAACACATTTTGGAGGTGGACAAGGCAAAAGACAATGAGCCCATTGAAGAGTGTTGTTTAACATCCAACCAAGAGAAGATGGTGGCCTGAAAGAGAATTGTGATAATGGAGATGGGAAGAAATGGTCAGATTCCAGAGATATTTTGGAGGCAGAACTAACTGTATTTGGCAGTGGATTGAACATGAGAAAAGATGAGTCAAAGACAACTTTAAAGTTAATGGTTCAGGTTTTTGGACCCACAGTGCTACCGCTCACTGAATCAGGAAGCATAGAAATAGCAGGTTTGGGTTTGAAGGAGGGTGATGATGGATGTAGTTTTGGATGTTATATCAGGTCCTGTTATGCACACACTCCAAGATTTGCTCCCCTACTGCCCTCCTCCAGAGATGGACACTTGTTCAATGGGGATCTCCAGCTGCAGTTACTACTGCCCACTCATCTCACCCGGCAGCAGGTTTGTGATATCCTTTGGTCACGTGAATCGCTTCTATGCAGCCATAGCAAAGGCACTGGCTCCTCATTCAGTAGACAGATGGTGGACTTGTGTAGCTGTGCCACCAGGGCCTTCTCCACGTGTTCCATGGGCAGCTGTCATAACTGGTTAATTCTGTTCCACTCAGAATTAACTGAACTCAAAACTTAGCTTGTCCAGCAGGTTCCCAGGTCAAGCTCCAGCTCCAGTTCCTTGTACACCATCATGCATGGCAGCTTCTCTGCCTTATCCCGGTCTGTCTGTGTTAATAGTTCCTTTAAGCTCCAGTGCTCTAAGGACCTGCCTGGACCCATTGGAGGCTATGGCTTTCCCGATCACTTTTGGGCTCAATTGGAAGCACCATACTGGAAACTTGGGGTCTGGCTTCCCTGTTGCATGTCTGGAGGGACCAGGTAACATGCCCAGAAATGCAGGGTAGTTAATACCCCATGAAGGCAACCTGTCCCCTGAGATACAGGAGAAAAGAAGCCACCACATAAGTCTTTCTCTTTATCCCTATTCAAATTCTTCCCTATCCTTCAAGGCCCAGATCAATCCTCTGTTTTTAATGAAGTTTTATCAGCTATTCTGACTCTCCTTTCTGAATCCTTGGGGCATTTATAAAAGGTATCCTGGGCCAACAGCATAGCAGTCTCATGGCAGTTGTTAATTGTTTCATTTGTGATTTTTGTCTCCTTCACTAGGTGATGAGTTCCTTGATGTGCAAGGCTAATTGGCCACTGATGATAGATAGATGGATAGATGCATGGATGGATGGATAGATGGATGGATGGATGACTGGAGGGATGAATGGATGGATGGATGGATGGGTGGGTGGGTGGATGGATGGATGGATGGACGGATGGACAGAAGGACGGGTGGACAGATGGATGGACAGACAGATAGACGGGTAGGTAGGTAGGTAGACAGATAGATAGATTAGATAGTTAGATGGACAGATGGTTGGGTGAGTGGATGGGTGGACAGACAGATGGACGGACAAACAGACGGATGGACGGAGAGACGGGCAGGTGGGCAGATAGACATACAGACAGATAATATTGGCATTAAGGAAAAATTTCTCAATTCATTTACCCAAGAAGACTGCCAGGTGAGAGTCCTCACTTCTTTTGGCTTTGCACATAAGCAGCCACAGACACAAGCATACACAGTGTGCACGGTGCCAGCTGCTGGGGATGCACGGACTGAAGTAAGTGCAAGGATTCACTCACGGATAATTATGCTTTTCAAACAAGACTCCAGCCTCATCTACCTCCCCTCCACATCAGGGACTGACTGTGCTGGTGCTAGTAAGAGCTCTCAAACAGCGAACCTGGTACCCATGATCTTGGGACCGAAGCAACAGGCTCCACCCAGTGACCTGTAAAAAAAAGAAAAACCATTGTTGTAGAGTCAATTCCAAGTCATAGCAACCATATAGGACAGAGTAGAATTGCCCCCATAGGGGTTCCAAGCTGCAGTTGGTGGATTTGAACTGCCAACCTTTTGGTTAGCAGTTGTAGCTCTTAACCACTGTGCCACCAGGGCTTTACAGCAGTGGCAGGCAGTGATAAAATGCTGAGCCTGCTGCCCTGGACCTACCTACTGGGAGCATAACACAAGAGCCTCCAGCTGGCCTTGCCTAAGCTCAAGTGCTGTCTTAGTTTCCCAGTGCTGCTATAACAGAAATACCACAAATGGATGGCTTTAACAAACAGAAATTTATTTTCTCACGGTTTAGGAGGCTAGAAGTCCAGAATCAGGGTGCCAGCTCTAGGCGAAGGCTTTCTCTCTGTCGGCTCTGGGGGAAGGTCCTTGCCTCTTTTCAGCTTCTGTTCCTCAGTTCCTTGGCAATCTTCACGTAGCGTGGCATCTGTCTTCCCCCATCTCTGCTTGCTTCTCTGTGCTTAATCTGCTAGTTTCATATCTCAAAGGTGATTGGCTTAAGATACACCCTACGTGGATATGGCCTCATTAGCATAACAAGGAAACTGCTATTCCCAAATGGGATTACATCCACAAGTGTAACCCACTGCCTTCGAGTCAATTCCAACTCCTAGCAACCTTATAGGACAAAGTAGAGCTGCCCTATAGGGTTTCCAAGGCTGTAATCTTTACAGAGAGCACTGGTGGTGCAGTGGTTAAGAGCTCAGCTGCTAACCAAAAGGTCTGCAATTCGAATTCACCAGCCACTCCTTGGAAACCCTATGAGGCAGTTCTACCCTGTCCTATAGGAATCGACTCGATGGTAACCAGTTTGGGTTTGGTTTTGAGTTTTGAAATCCTTACGGAAGCAGACTGTCACATCTTTCTCCTGTGGAGTTGCTGGTAGGTTCAGACTGCCAACATCTCGGTTAGCAGCCAAGCGCTTAACCACTGTGCCACCAGGACTCCTTATCCACAAGTATTGCTGCTGTTGTTAGGTGTCCTCGAGTTGGTTCCGACTCATAGCGATCCTACGTACAACAGAATGAAACCTGCCGGTCCTGCGCCGTCCTCACAATCGTTGTTATGCTTTAGCCCATTGTTGCAGACATTGTGTCAATCAATCTTGTTGAGGGCCTTCCTCTTTCTCACTGACCCTCTACTTTACCAAGCATAATGTCTTTCTCCAGGGACTGAGCCCTCCTAATAACATGTCCAAAGTATGTGAGATGTAGTCTCACCATCCTTGCTTCTAAGGAGCATTCTGGTTGTACTTCTTCCAAGACACATTTGTTCGTTCTTTTGGCAGTCCATGGTATAGTCAATGTTCTTCTCCAACACCGTAATTCAAAGGCATCGGTTCTTCTTCGGTCTTCCTGATTCACCATCCAGCTTTCGCATGCATATGAGGCAATGGAAAACACTACGGCTTGGGTCAGGCACGCTTTAGTCTTCAAGGTGACATATTTTGGGGAGACACAATTCAATCCATAACAAGGGCTAAACTCAGCAGAGTGGCCCCAGCAACCCCTGAGGGTCCCTGTAGACAGTCCCTAGACGATCCAGTTCTACAACCTATCTGCGCTGCTCTTGTTTGGCAAAGGAGGGTCTCAGGATCTGATGGAAGTACTCCAGGTCTGCCCATATTTTCCCACAGAAAGTGGGGCCAAAGAGGAAACAAAGTCTAAGAAAGCAAGTTGCAAAATGCCTGCAGATAGTCCTCAACCATCCTTCCCAGGGAAATGAGCTCTGGACTCAATAAGTACACTGGGCCCGGAGCAAGGAAGGCGCCTTGGAGCCGATGGTCAGGGGACAGGAGCAGGAAATGCAGGCTTTCTAAACCTCTGCTTGTCAACACCCCCACCCCTAGGAAAGGATACTGGAGCTGCTGCTAGCAAATACCATACCCTGTTAAGGCCTCTGAAAATCAGCCCCTCTCAGCACCAGAAATGTGATCCTCTTCCATTTTGACGGTTTAAACGGTGATCCTACGCTTAGAATCAACTCTCCGACTGGGGGGTTGTCCAGCGAGCCTTAGGCTAAAAAAGGCTTCCCTCCAGAGCCTCGGGGAAGCTGGGACAGAGCAAGCAAGGAGAAAGGGATTTCCTGTTTGCCAGGGGCAGCCGTGCTTTGCTGCCCAGCCAGCTGCCAGCCTGGGAGGGAGACCGTGCCTCCACTGCCCACTGCTGCCTGGCCAAGGACACCCGGCTGAGAACAGTTCCCGTTTATTTCCTCCACGCTGGCCGGGCCAGGCCTGCAGCTGACGGCAGGAGAGGGCTAAGCTGCCGCAGGAGCACAGGCAGACCTTGTGTGGGGCAGGATGGGACAGCTGAGGGGTGCTCGAGGGACAACTTGCCCTGCAATTGCCAGCTCTTCACGCGCTCCTCAGGCCGGAACTGGCCTTGGCCTCATCACTGACCCCTGACAAGATTGCTAGGTGTCTTAGTTATCAAGTGCTGCCATAATAGAAATACCACAAGTGGGCGGCTTTAACAAACAGAAATTCATTTTCTCACAGTTTAGGAGGCTAGAAGTCCAAATTCAGGGTGCCGGCTGTAGAAGTCTTAATCTGTCTGCTCCGGAGGAAGGTCCTTGTCTCTTTGAGCTTCTGCCCTGGGAGATCTTCATGTGGCTTGGCATCTCTCTTAGCCCATCTCAGCTCTGCTTGCTTGTTTAATCTCTTTTATAGCTCAAAAGAGGTTGATTCAAGATACACTCTAAGCTTGTCTCATTAACACAACAAACAACCCATTCACAATTGGGATTATAACTACAGGCAGAGGTTAGGATTTACAACACATCACATAATGAAGGGTAATTACATCAGATCACAAAATGGAGGACAACCACACAATACTGGGAATTATGGCCTGCCAAGATGAAACACATTTTTGGGGAACACAATTCAATCCAAGACACTGGACAATTGGTAACTCTGGCCTTAGCTGCCACACAGAGCTGGGCAGGAGGTTCTGTAAGGACAAGGGGCTCAGCAGCAGGGCCAGCAGGAGTTTTTAAGCGGGCCTAGCGCTCTGGCCTGACACAGTGGAATTACTGGGTCAATGTCCACTTGAATGGGATTATAACACAGCAAACACAGAGTAAGTGAGAACGCCACTCTCAGGGCTCAGGTGTGTGTGTGTGTGCATGTGTGTGTGTACAAAAAGGTTGCTCATTTGTGGAGACATAGGGCTGTGTTACGTATGTGGAGGAGGAAGTCCTTGGGTGGTGTAAATGGTTTACGCACTCTGCTACTAACCAAAAGGTTAGAGGTTAGAGTCCACGCAGAGGTGCCTCAGAAGAAAGTCCTAGTGATCTCCTTCCAAAAAATGAGTCATTGAAAACCCTATAGAGCACAGTTCTACTTTGATACTCACGGTGCTGCCATGAGTCAGAATCGACTCCATGGCAACTGGCTTGGGTTTGTTTGTTTGTTTGTTTTGTATGTGGAGGGGGCTATTTGAGTGTAAAGCGGAGGCTATGATAAGGACATGCTTCGGTGCACCATGGGCTATTTACTGCTGTGTGTTTCTCATTCATCCATCCATTGTATTAGTTATCTACTGCTATATAACAAATCACCCCCAAACTTCGTGACTCAGTACAATAACATCCATCACCTCCAATTTCTGTGAGTCTGGCTCTGGGTCTCTCACAGGCTGCAGTCAAGGTGTCTACAGTCATCTCAAAGCTTGACTCATGTGATCCTTGGCAGGAGTCAGATTCTTGTGCATTGAGGCCTCCATTGCTCGCTGACTGTCACCTGGAGGCCACCCTCAGTCCCTCACCATGTTGGCCTCTCCATAGAGATGTTCACAACATGTCAGCTGGCTTCATCAGAGCAAGCAAGTCAAGAAGAGAGAAAGGGAGTAAGCAAGATGAGAGTCGCAAGCTTTTATAACCTAGCCTCAGAGGTGACAGTCATCAATTTTGCTCTATTCTACTCATTAGAATAAAGTCTCTAGGTGCCACCTACACCCGAGGGGAGAGGATAAACCCAAGCATGAATACCAGGAAGCAGAAATCACTGGCGTCCATTTCAGAAGCAGCCTAGCAAATGCATTAATTCATTCCGTAATTACTTAAAGAACACCTACTATATACCAGACAATGTGCTAAATGTAGAGGATAGAACAAAACAGACATTCTCTCTTGCAGATTACAGTCTAGTAGGTGAGGCACATCTGAATTTAAAACACACGCAAATAATGTCAAATTCCAAATACAGTAAATGCTAAAAAAAAACAGGGAGCTGGGCCAAGGGACATCCTGAGGAAGTGATGACTGAAATCGTAAGGTGTTAGGCAAGAGCAGGGTTGACTGGATGATGGACGGGGAGGAAAGGGGGTATCTGGGGGCAGTACATCAGGAGAAAGGAACAGCATTATAGATATGTATATATGTATATGTACACAGGAGCCCTTGTGGCGCAATGGTTAAAGCGGTCGGCTGCCAACCAAAAGTTTGGTGGTTTGAACCCACCAGCAGCTCTGCAGGAGAAAGGCCTGGTGATCTGCTCCCATAAAGATTACAGCCTCGAAAACCCTACGGGTGGGTCTACTCTGTCACATGGGTTTGCTGTGAGTCGAAATCAACTCGATGGCACTTAACAACAACGTATCTATGTACGTCATATAAAAAAACCTGTTGCTGTCAAGTCAATTCTGACTCATACCAACCCTGTAGGACGGAGAAATACCCTATAGGGTTTCCAGGGCTGTAATCTTTATGAAAGCAGACTGCCACATCTTCCTCCCGCAGAGTGGCTGGTGGGTTCAAACCACCCACATTTCAGTTAGCAGCCAAGCGTTTAACCACTGCACCACCAGGGCTTTTTATATATTTATATATATATATATATAGCAGATATGTAATAGTTACTGATATATACAGTAAAACCCGCGAAAGCCAGAACATGTGTAAGGTAGAAACCTGTCAGAGACAGAAAGCTCAAATATTTTCCACTAATAGAGAGTGATAGAAAAGTAACAAGAATGCACCCTGTGAAAGGTGGAAAATTTTCAAGACCTGGAAAAACAAGGCAGTTCTGTGGAGATCTGGCTCTCACAGGCTTCACTGTATAACAGACACGTATCTCGTATATATGTATGACAGCGGTGAGTGGATAGTGAGAGTGCATGTGTGCATGTTGGTATGCGTCCTGCATCTGCGTGAACCTCTATATTTACACTGTGTGAGCGGGTTTCTTAGGTCAACAGAGCTACTGGTGCACTTTAAGACTCTGAGGAAGGAATAGAAAATGGCAGGGAGGACAGAATCTGAGCAGCGCTATCTGAACTTCTAGAATTATGTTCCTTCACTCTTCTCCCCACACTCCCACCCTCCCAATGCCCTCTCTGTAAAGTTTCTCTGGGGAGTCATATAGGTCCTCATGAAAAAGCAAAAATGTGCTGATGCAGCCTAATGCACAATCCAGAAAGGCAAAGCTGTCTGTGAGGGCCCGCTCTGCCCACTCCCGAGCCTGGGAGGCTCCGTTCTGCAAACCAGCATCTCCCTTGTCAAAGAGACAAGGCCATATTGATTGAGGCCAAAGTGACTTTTTATGGGGCTTCAGATCCAGAGACAGGAAACAGTCTGGGAGGATGCCGGAAGGCAGGGACCAGGACCCCTGTTGGAGAGAGATAGGAGAAACCCTGCAGCCAGTGGGGGTAAAAGGGGAGCTGGGAGAGCTCCTGGCCAGGAAGGGTCCCCTCTTGGGTGTCAGGGGGCCAGATTTAGAGGAGGCTGGGGCCAAGGCAGGGTGCAGCGCGACATGTGGCCCAGCCCCTCACCCCTGTGTCCTAGGCCAGCAGGGGACTTCTAAATCCATATATTGCTCAGTCATGTAGATACAAATCCGAATCTACTCAAATCAGCAAAACTGAGCAAAAACATCTGTGTTCCCTGTCCTCAAAGCACCCAAAGGGGAGGCCTTCACACCCTCCAGCAGTACATGATGAGCTATGCAAGCAGATCCTGCATCTGGAATCCTGGCCCAACTCCTCAGCCCAGGACCTTAGAGCCATGGCTCCCATTCATTCATCTTTTCATTCATCCAATCAATACTTACTCCTATGGGCCAGGCACTGTCTTAAGCTCTGGGGACACAGATATACTTCCTCCCCTCATGTGTCTTACAGTTTAGATAGAAAATAATCAGTAAACAATTATTTACATCACCATATAATGACAATTGTGAAAGTTACATGAAGCAAAAACACAAACTAGTTCTAAAATGGTTTGGACAACATTATCGAACCAGGGGAGGGGCTCCTTGTCTACATGTCATCCTCTGGTCCTTACCAAACCCACAGAGGCATCCAGGCCTGTCTGAGTGTCAGCCTTGGATGTTTCACAAGTAATTACTCATTGCTGGTGTGCCGTGTGGTCCATTTTCTCAACAGCTAAGTGGCCAGTGGTCTGTCTACTCTCTCCTCACCCACCACCCATTTTTGCTATCCCTGGCCTGGGCAATCTTCTGAGATGGACCCCATCTCTATCCTCTGCTGGCCTGGGCTATCCTTCCCACTGTCTCTTCTCCAGGGTCCCCTTACCCCACGACACAAGGTCCCCTGGCATCTATGTGAGTTCTCCATCATCAGCCATCTGCTTGTCCCTCTGTAGAGCCATGGGAACATTTTCTTGTCTCCTTCACAGACCTTTGGAAGTGAAAGAGTCCCAGGGTGAGGTGGAATGAGAAGCTAATTCAGGCTCTCCTACCTAAACATTCCACCCATTCACAGGGTTCTTTATATCCCCAAACCCAGCATAGATTTTTTTACCCTTTCTGAGGCCTAAACCTCAGAAGGTCCCTGGATGGTACAAATGGTTTGCTCTCATCTGCTAATCTAAAGGTTGTCAGTTCGAACCTACTCAGTAGCATCATGGAAGAAAAAGGCCTGGAGATCTCCTTCCGTAAAGATTCAGCCAAGAAGACTCCATGGAGCAGTTCTGCTCTGTAATACATGGGGTGGCCATGAGTCGGGTGCAACCCGATGGCAGTGGGTTTGGTTTTTTGGTTTTAAGGCTTGAACTAAGACATGAGAACTGAGGTACCAGCCCCATCGTGCCCTCGCTCATCTTCATCTCTTACCACCAGGGTGAACTTTTATCTCCATCTGTGTCACATTCTACTTTCTTCCTTGCTCACACAGTCCTCTAAGCTCGAGATCTTCAGCGCCCACAAACGCTTTTTTCTCCTCACAAAGAGTGGCTTTTGCAAATGAAAGTCTAGCTTTTCTGACCACTGTAATTTCCATCCCTTTAAAGCAACGATTCCCAATCTTGGCTGCACATTGTAGGGACCTGAAAAGTTTTACAAATAATGATGCCTGGGGCCCATTCCTAGAGCTTCTGATTTAATTGGTCTGAAGCTTAACCTGAGCAACGGAATTCTTAAAGCTCTCAAATGATTCTCATGTGCAGCCAGGGTGGAGCCACTGCTTTAAAGAGTCACATTTAAGAATAGCAATGACTTCTTCTGTCTTAACTGTGCCTGCCCTCCCCGTGAAGGAACCTAAGCCTCAGCATCATTCACTTACAAATGCTACTTGAGCCCCCACTCTTCTAGGTGTTGGGATACAGCAGTGAACAAAACAGACAAAAATCCCTGCCCTCATGGTACTGACATTCTAACCAGGAGAGACAGACAATAAAAAACCAGTAAACCAGTTGCTATTGAGTCGACTCTAAATCACAGTAATCCCGTCTGTGTCAGAGAGAGCTGTGCCCTGAAGAGTTTTCCATGGCTGACTTTTCAGAAGTAGATCACCATGTTTTTCTTTCAAGGCACTTCTGGGTGGACTTGAACGTCCAACCTTTCAGTTAGCAGCTGAGTGCATTTACTGTTTACACCACCCAGGGCTCCAATAGACGATAAATAATAGCAATAATATGTAACTAAATTTTATAATATGTTAGCAAGTGATAAGTACAAAGGGGAAGGAAAAATACAGGATAAAGGAAATTAAGGATGAGGAAAAGTTGCCATTTTAGACAGGGTGGTGGTCAGGCTAGGCCTTATGGAGAAGGTGACATTGAGAAAAGACTTGAAGGAGATGAGTGAGCCAACTCAGAATTCCAGAATAAGAACCATAGAGATAATTCATAATGTTATCCTACTACATTTACTTAGGAGGAGAATTGACAGGAATTTGGTGATCAAAAGTTGGAAGCAAGGAGTAGTGAGAGAAAGGATCTGTCAAGGATAATTCTTAGGTTTCTTGCATAAGTAACTGTGCATATTAAAGTGTCCTTCACTTGCATGACTAACTGCCTCCATGAACAACTGCCTCCTTTGCCATGAGACCAGAAGAACTGGATGGTACTTGGCTACCATTACTGAACATTTTGATCAAATATTCTGTAGAAGAATCCTCATCAAAAGGAGGAAAATATAAAACAGAATTTCAAATTCTCATTGAATCCAGACTTTCTGGAGCCATTGAGGCTGGATGAACCCCCAAAACTATTGCCCTGAGATAATTTTTAAAACTTAAATCAAAGATATCCCCTGAAGCCTTCTTTAAGCCAAACAATGGTTTAGCTTAATTAGTAAAGATTGTCTGCCTTAATTAATAAAGAATGATCTTTTAAAGAACTATCTATATGGCATCAAATTGACAACAGCAACTGGAAAGGTTAGATAAGACGCTTAAGAGGCAATGAGTTTATGTTAATGGTGGAGGAATAATTCAGATAAGGAGGGTGATAACGGTTGAAGAACTTGAAGAATGTAATCAATGTCACTGAACTGTACATGTAGAAATTAATGAATTTCTGTGCACATTTTCAATAGCAACAAAAAAATAATTAAAAAAAATAATAAAGTGTCCTTCACTGAGTTGGGGACACTGGAGGAGGTGATCTGGAGGCAGCAATCTGGAGTTACATTTTGGACAAGCTAGTTTGAGATGTCTAGGAGACATCCAAGTGAACCAACTCATAGACCAGAGGGCAGCAAACTACAGTCCGCAGGCCAAATCTAGTTTGCCATCTGTTTTTGTACAGCCTGCAAGCTAAGAATAGTTCTTATATTTTCAAATGGCTAAGAAGAATAATATTTTGTGACATGTAAAAATTATATGAGACTCAAATTCATTGTGCATAAATAAAGTTTTATTGGAACATAGTCAAACCTGTTTATTTGTGTATCAAATACAGCTGCATTCACACTACAGGGACAGAGTTGGGTGCTTGCAACAACAGACACCATTTAGCCAACAAAGCCTAAAATATTTACTATCTGGCCCCTTACATAAAAGGATTTCTGATCCCTGGGCTAAAGAGTTGGAAAAATGGGTCTGGAGATCAAGAGAATCATCTGGGTGGAAGATACAAATGTGGGCATCGTCGGCATCCGAAGGTAGTTAAGCCATGGGAGTGGGTGAGTTTGGAGGGTGAGTATGGAGTGAGAAGGGAAGAGGCTGAGAGGCCAGAACCTAAAAAACTTGGATATTTGAAGGTTGGATGGAGGAGGAACCTGAAAATGAGATCAAGAAGGAGTAGCCAAGAGGTAGAAGGCAAATCCAGAGAATATGTTGTCATGGAAGGAAAAGGAAAGAAGGTACTAAGCCGGACTGCTACGAGCCATCTGTCAGTTTGTTGTATTGTGGTGACTTGTGTGTTGCTATGATGCTGGAAGCTATGCCACCAGTATTTCAAATACCAGCAGGGTCACCCATGGTGGACAGATTTTAGTGGAGCTTCCAGGCTAAGACAGACTGAAGAAAGCTCTGGAGATCTACTTCTGAAAATTAACCAATGAAAACCCTATGGATCACAATGAAACACTGTCTGATATAGTGCTGACAGATGAGCCCCCCCAGGTTGGAAGGCACTCAAAATACACAGTGGCTGCAACCATAGACTCAAACATACCAGTCAGTGATCAAGAAGATGATGCAGGACCGGGTAACATTTTGTTCTGTTGTACATGGGGTCACCATAAGTCAGAGCCAACTCAATGGCAGCTAACAACAACAAGAGGGACTGAGAGGTCAACAGGTTCAGTGCTGCTGAGAGTGGAAAGTGTCTAATGAATTTAGCAACAAGAAGGTAATTAGTGATCATGGTGGGGCAGGTTCAGTGGAGCAGTAAGAGAGGGAGACCTTGGGCAGCAGATTCCTCAAGCTCCCAAGTGAGTCTCATGTGCAACCGGGGCTGAGAATCACTTGGATAAAGACAGAATGATGCAGAAGTGGAGATATGATATTAGGATAACTTTTTCAAGTAGCTCAGTTGAGAAGGGGAGCCCATAGAGATAAAATGGTGGCTAGAAACAGAAGAAGGACAAAGAGGTTTTGTTTTGTTACCATTGTTGTTTGTTTCTTTGTTTTGTTTACCATCAGATTGATCGGAGGGTATTTGGTTGGTAAAGGGAGAGAATGAAGACGCAAGAGAGAGAAGAGACAATGACTATAGGAATTGGAACGAAGTGCCCTGGCCCTGAGGCAACTCACTGACAGAAGCTGAAGAGCCCCTATTCTCTGTCTAGTCCCTCCTCCACTGCTGTAAGCCTTTAGAAGTGAGGAAAATAAGACCCAACAGGGGAGTCCCACTTCACTGTTCTCCTGTACCGGGGTGCAGAGGAAAAGGAAGTTCCTTGAGAATCAGACACTAGCTTAAAATCTCAGCTCTGCCTCTTACTAGATGTATGACCTTAACAAGTAAGGAGTCTCAGTTTTCTTATCTAAAATGGGAATAAGCCTCCTTACTTCATAAGACTAGTGAGGATTAAATGCAATGATGTTCATACACCATCCAGTCTCTGACACATCAGAGACACTCAACAGATGTTAGATTCCCTCCTCCCTGTCCCAAACCCCCCCAACTACTTCCCAGACTTTGTCTTGGAAAAAAAAGAAAAGAATCTTGGACACAAACTTGACCTACATTCAATGCCAAGTCTCTTGTCTTTCAGGAAGAGAAGAAAGGCAATTCCAGGGATGCACACAGCCAGCTGGCCTGGACTCAGTTAGATGCATTGTTTGGGAAGCTCCCAGCTAAGGCAGGATCCTGAGATTCCTTCTTCCAATCAGATGCTAGCTTGAGAGCTCTGGCCGCCTGAACTCTGGACGCTCTTATCAAAATAGGAATTCCTAGCCTGGTTTGTCAGGGTTCTAGTTTTATAGGAGGAGCTGGAGGAGAACTACGTTACAGTGTTCTGGGATTGTCTGAGGTTGTCACAAACCAACCAACCTTTTGCCTCTGGAGACCTTGATGGAGGGGTGTGGCAGCTCAGCAGGACTGCTGAGAGCCAAAAAGATCACCTGTCCCCAACATGAAGGAGGATGTGGCCAAGATCAGGAGACGTGGCAGGTTCTGGGGAGAAAATCCTCTCTCACTGATCCGTTAACCCACTTGTGAGGCCATCAGCACAGAACACCTATCTCCTCTCAGGCTGTGACCTAGAAGCATCCTGTTCTGAGCATCATCTTCCCAACCTGTTGTTTAGCAAAGATAAAAGGGATGCGTTTCCCTGGCCTTTCCTTTTCAAAGCTGGCAAAATGACTGCAGCCCTTGCTTTATTCTCAGCCAGGGAAGCATTTGATCATTTTCTAGGACAAAAATCCTGTGAAAGGGAAAGGCCAGGTTGGTCTTTCATCATGAGAGATCAACTCAGCAGGCCAGCCAGGGAGAGAAGCCATTTGTTCTGGGAAAGGAATCAAAGTATCAAAGCAGCCTCCTGCAATTATTTAAATTAAATATTATGTTTCACTGAATGTAAGATATATAATTAATAAAGGTCCCCCACCTTTCATATAGTCTTGCTGAGCTGCAAAGAGATTATTACCAGAATTATTCTCTCCCACAGTGCCCCAGAATGATGGGTGTGTTCGTGTGTACGTATGTGAGTGAGAACGTGTGCCTCCATGTTTGTGAGAACTTATGCCTTAGGAGTCATTTGACTGCAAGAAACCCACCAAAGCCAACTTAAGCAAAGGAGAATTTATTATAAGGAACTGGAAATATGTCAGCTTAGCAGACAGTTTGGTTAATTTCCCTACCCTGTGAGGGTCTGTACCTTCTGATTGGACCAGATCACCTTCCTCTACTCCCACCCTCATCACTGACAGTCACAGCCCATTGGACCAGGACATCTGACCCATATTGAGTCAATCGGCTTCTCACTCCCAGACATTTTGGACTGGGATACAGACACGCTAATTTAGTTAGTTGCTGGCTCTGTAACCAGGAGAACACGTCCCAGAAACATGCATCAATGTTTGATTTATATCCTGCCTTGACATGATGGTTCTCAAACTTTAGCATGCCAAAGGACCACCTGGGGTATTTGTTAAAAATGTAGTTTCCTTGGCTCCATCCCCAGAGATTTATGGCTCTGAATTTTTAATAAATGTTCCAAGTGATTTGAATGCAGCTATCTCAGGAAACCAGAAGAGAGAAAGAGAAAAGACAAGCAAAGGAGAGATGAAAGACTTTCACTGCCCTAAAAAGAAAATAAAGAGGGGAAACCAGCCTCCTTGGTTGAGGATGGCTTCTAGTTTTCAGTTCCAGTCCTTCGTAAGACCCATCTTTACTTCCTGCCCTTGTGTTCTGTGGATACCTCTGATTCCTAAGATCCCTTAAGTTGGTTTCTGTTTCTTGCTACCAAAGGATCTTTAAAGCACTCATGCTTATGAAGGTAAGCAACTATCTGGTCCAAGTAGCCATGGCTGATGGGAGAGGGAGGGCAGGGGTGCCTGCTACAAACAGAGCCTTGACCCACCTCTCCAACAGGTATAATGGCAGATCCTTCCTAAGAAGGGGGTGTTGGCTGGGAAGAAACCCCAAGCGCATTTACCACAGTGGATGTATCTGAGAGAGTGTGAGGGCCAGTGGGCGTTTGGGTGCGTGGGTGTGCATGCATGTGCACAACCCGGGGCTGTATGCCCGTGAGGCCTGTGGATGGTGTTTTCTCGGCCAACAGGATTACAACTGTGAGTAGGTGTGTGTGACTGAATCAGTCTGTGCCCGTGAGTGGCAGAGAACCAAGCCAACCTGCATTGTAGGTTATAATTGCGCACATTAGAGACTCATTAACTGTATCGCTACATCCACCCACAATACATCAGGATTATATTTAGAAATGGGCTTCTTAAAGAGAGAAAACAGACAGGGGGAAGGGGAAGCTTCCAGACCACTTGGAAAGGGGAAGGCTGTAAGTGTTGCACTCAGCATGAGCTGGGGGCTGGCAGAGACAGCCACCAGGGGTCTGCAGGGTCTACCCTGGACATTCCAGGAAGGTAGCAGGTTCAGTCTCCATAGTGTGGAAAGCAAAGTTGGAGCATAGGGAATGTGATCCCAGAGCCAGGAGGTAACGAGGATACAATCTGCCTGGAAAGAAGCCGCCAAAGAGGTGAGAGCCCAGTCAAGGATCAGGGGAAGACTTCTGGTACTGTCGGAATAGGGTGATTTTTATACCTTACCTAGAGCTCAGTTGCTAACCAAAACGTCAGCCATTTGAACCCACCAGTCACTCTGTGGGAGAATGACGTGGCTGTCAGCTTCCATAAAGATTACAGTCTTAGAAAGCCTATGGGGCAGTTCTACTCTGTCCTATAGGGATGCTATGAGTCGGAATCCACTTGAGGGCACACAAAAACAACAAAAACACCTTCAGGGGTCTCTTGCAGCATATTAAAGACATTTCTACATCTCTGACAGTCACCATGAAAAATTTCTCATATAAAACAGAGGCAGGAAGAAAAGAAAACATTTCCTTCCCACAAGCCTCCCAGCACTTTATCTGTGTCTCTCTTACGCCAGGCATTACTTTCTATCTCATGCTGTGTCATGTGCACGTCAGTGGGAGCTATCTATCATCACCTCCCTGGCCACATGCTCTTTGGTGGAACCCTCAGTCCCCTACCCAGACCCCCACTTCTCAAATACTCACCCACCTCCCACCCCTCTTCTGTGTGCTTTGCTGCTAGTTGTCTGCAGCTGTAACCTTCTTCGAGTCTCGCTCTTGGGCTAGAGCTGGAGGTCCAGAAGGGACTAGGCATTTACCCCCACCCTCCTCCCACCCCCAGCAATGACTGACTACTGATACAGGGCTAGAAGCCCAAATCTTCCACCTGAATAGGTACAAACTCTCAGATGCAATCCATACTCCAGAGCTCCCAAGGGATCAGGTAGAGATTGAGACTTCACCTGCAGTCCCTCCTTTTGTTGACTTCTTCCCCTTCCTATACTGTCTCCCCACTCCCTTACTGACTTCTCCTTGGAACACTTCTTTTAAAAATTGCTTGTGCTCAAATCCTTGGCTCAGGGGCTGCTTCTGGGAGAAGCTGATCTAAGATACACCTCTTCCTAGTATTCTAGTCCTGCCCACAGCCCCAGAAAGGGCAATCCCGTGTATCATGGGACCTCACTTTCCTGGCCACAGCTAATTAGACCAGGGTGGAGTCCTGTCCATGCAGAACCAAGTAAATAAGTATCCTCAGACTCTCCATCATTCCCACCTCACACAAATCTGTTAACAAGTTGTTTTATTTCACATCCTACATATTTGATAGATCTAATATCTTCACGGAACCCTGCCGATGCAGTGATTAAGAGTTTAGCTGCTAACCAAAAGGTTGGCAGTTCAAATCCACCAGCCGCTCCTTGGAAACCCTAGGGGGCAGTTCTACTCTGGCCTATAGGGTCGCTATGAATCAGAATCAACTCAATGGCACCTAACAACAACAACAACAGTATCTTCACAGGAGTCCTGAGTGCCACAAATGGTTCTTGTTGTGTGCCATCTAGTCCATTTCGACTCATAGCGACCCCATGTGACAGAACAGAACTGAGCACCATAGGATTTTCTTGACTGTAATCTTTACAAAAGCAGATCACCAGGCCTTTCTCCTGCGGAGCTACTGGGTGGGTTTGAGCCGCCAACCTTCCCATTAGCAGCTGAGCACTAAACTGCTTGCTCCACCAGGGCTCCTTAAATGGTTAAGTACTTGACTACTAACCTAAAGATTATGGTTTGAACCTATCCAGAGGCACCTCAGAAGAAATACCCGGCATTCTGCTTCCAAAAGGACACAGACATGAAAACTTTATAGAGCGCAGGTCTACTCTGAAACACGTGGGGTCACCATGAGTTGGAATCGACTTGAAGGCAACTTGTAAATATCTTCACACTCAGGGCTCCAGCCACACAGAATAATTTGTAGTCCCCAAGCTATACCATGGCATTCCCACCCCTGGGCTTTTATACACGTTCTTACCTCTGCTTGGAATGCCTCTCCCTACCTCATCCACCTGAAAACCTCATATTCATCCTCCAAAACCCAACACTAGTATTGCCTCTCCTGGAAAGCCTCTTTTGTCATCCCCAGCAGAGTCTACTGCTCCCTTGAAACATTGGATTCTAACCCATACATTCACTTCATCCGTCTTTCTCAGCTCTCTGCAGCTGCCAGCCCAGGTTACAGAGGGAAGGGAGAACCCATCTCAAAGACCTTCTGCCTCTCTGTCTTAGTCATCTAGTGCTGCTATAACAGAAATAGCACAAGTGGATGGCTTTAACAATTAGGAATTTATTCTCTCTAGTTTAGAAGGCTAGAACTCCAAATTCAGGGTACCAGCTCCAGGGGAAGGCTTTCTCTCTGTGTCAGCTCCAGACGAAGGTCTTTGTCATCAATCTTCCCGTGTCTAGGAGTTACTCTGCACATGGACCCCAGGTCCAAATGACTCACTCGGCTCCCACTTCTTTCTTGGTGGTAGGAGGTCCCTCTCCTCTCTGCTCATTTCTCTCTTTTATATCTCAAAAGAGATTGACTCAAGATACAACCTAATCCTGTAGATTGTGTCCTGCCTCGTTAACACAACTGCCTCTAATCCTGCTTCATTAACGTCATAGAGATCAAGATTTACAACACATAGGATAATCACATCAGATCACAAAATGGAAGACAGCCACACAATATTGGGAATCATGGTCTAGCCAAGTTGACACATATTTTTAGGGGCACAATTCAATCCATAACACTCTCCATGAATTGTGTGTTGGTCCTGGGTCAGTTTTCCCTCGAATGCATTCCTCACCTTCTCTTGCTCTGCTCCCTATCGCAGCAGGGCTGTGTTTCCCTGGTTCCTGTGTCTTCTGGCTTCTGTTTGGATTTGGGCAATAGGGAGCACTAGACGGAAATTGTGGAGCTAGGGAGGAAGAAAAAAATCATATCTTCTCTAATATAACGTCTCCAAATCTTTCAACCATTCTTGACAAGACAAGGTTTCTGGGATCCTCTCTCTCCTTTGGACATGCTCCTGTTCAGCAGTGCTCCTTGAAGAGAGGCTCCTAGGATGGAACACAGGTCTTCAGATGTCATCTCACCTCCCTTGCTCCAGACACTCAACTTCTACTGATGTATCCAAGACTAAATTTCCTTTTGGAGTTGTAAGCCCAACTACTGGCTCACTGTGGATTTGAAGACTTGTCACACAATGGAAGAAAGAACATGTTTTCTATTTGAGCTAAACATACCCATTCCTGTCTGGGGCATTTGGTTAGATAACTCAACATTCATTCAAATCTCCTTCTCCTTGCCCACTTCTATTCTAGAGATGAAAAAATGATATACTTTCTTTCCTGGGGAAGGTGGAGCATGTAACACAGTTCTGACCAATTAAATAGGAATGGAAATCTGTTAGGGGTTTATGGAAAAGCTTTTACCTTCCTAAAAAAAAAAAAAGAGGGAGATGTCTCTGGAAGCGTATCTTCCTGGTCCTATCTGCCTTGAGCACAGCCATAATGAAACTATGAGGCAAAAGCCTAGAGAATCTCAGAGAGGCTAGCTCTGACATTGTTGCGTCACTGAACCAATGTTGACATCCCCCTACTCTGGACGTCTTGTGGTGTTAGGAAAAAAGTTCCAAAATTTGTTTCAACTTATAAACTTACATCACAAGCAAAGGGTTAATATCCCTAATATTTTTTAAAAGCTTCTAAAAATAGAGAGGTAAAAGACCACAACTATATAGAAAAATAAGCAAGAGATTTGAACAGAAAGTTAACAGAAAAGAAATGCAAATGGCTCTTAACCACATGAAAAGATGCTTGTCTTAGTCATCTAGTGCTGCTATAACAGAAATACCACAAGTAAATGGCTTTAACAAAAAGAAATTTATTCTCTTACAGTCCAGTAGGCTACAAGTCAAAATACAGTGTGTCAGCTCTAGGGGAAGGCTTTCTCTTCTCTGTTGGCTCTGGAGGAAGGTCCTTGTCATCAGTCTTCCCTTGGTCTGGGAGTATCTCAAGGTCCCAGACCAAGAGCATCTCTGGGAGCAGGAACCTCAAGGTCCAAAGGATACTTTCTGCTCCCAGCAGTGCTTTCTTGGTGGTGTGAGGTTCCCATGTGTCTTTGCTTGCTTCTCTCTTTTATATCTCAAAAAAGATTGGCATAAGACACTATCTAATCTTGTAGACTTCATCAGTGTAACTGCCGCTAATCCATCTTATTACATCATAGTGAGAGTTTACAACACATAAGGAAATCTCATCAGATTACAAAATGGTACACAATCACACAATACTGGGAATCATGACCCAGCCAAGTTAACGGATATTTTTGGGGGACACAATTTAATCCATGACAATGCTCTCCCTTGCTCATAATAAGAAAAATGCAAATGTAAACTGAGATTTCATTTTTCACTTATTAGGCTGGCAAAACTTCAAAATTTTGACAACATACTCTGCTGGTGAAGCTCTGGGGAACAGTCACTCTCATACTTTGCTGGTGGGCATGCAAAACAAGACAATCCCATGGAAAGGAATTTGGCGAAATTATCTATGCATTCATTCTTTGACCCAACAATCCCACTTCTAGGAATATACTCCAAAGACAAATTAGCCAAAAATAAAAAACAAAACACACACACAAGGCTATCATTACAGGGCTATTTTTAAGCGCAAGCCCTACCTCAACAATAGGAAATTGTTGAATAAACTATGGTATAACCCACAATGGAATTTTATGCAGATATAAAAAGGAATGAGGGCTATTTCCATATATTACTAAAGAGTGATTTTCAGGATTTTTTTTAACTAAATAAAGTAAATGGTAAAAGTGTGTATAGTATGCTGCCGTTACCACAGTATGCTAAAAAAGGGGAGGAGAGATACAATTATATTTATATATTTTAAAATAGAAAGATAAATGATAACATTTTTTAATGGTTACCTAAAAATGGAGAAGGGAAAAGAGCGGAGGCGACAAGGATGGAAGCTAGACTCCCTTGAATGTGCCTTGTTTTGTACTTTAGAACCATGTAAATGTTTTTTATAATTGTTAAGATAAAATTAATATTTTTAAAATTAACCTCTAAAAATAAAAACTTAAATGAGACAAGCAAAAACAAAACTGAATCCCTTTCTGAAACATTAAAAGAATTTCTAATATTAAGTTAATCTTGCATTCCTAGTATAAATCCACTTTGATCATGATGCATTATCTTTTTTAACATTGTGGGATTGAGTTTGATAATGCTTTGTTTAGGATTTTCACTTTATAATCCATGTAAGATTGGCCTAAAATTTTCAGTTCTCATACTGTCTGTATTAGTTTCTTAGAGCTGCTGTAACAAAACCCCACAGAATGTGTGGCTTAAAATGACAGAAATTTATTGTCTCACAGCTCTGGAGGCTAGAAATCTGAACTTAGGGTGTTTGCAGGGCCATGTTCTCTCTGAAGGCTCTAGGGTAAGATTCTTTCTTGTCTCTCCCAGCTTCTGGTAGCTCCAAGCATTCCTTGGCTTGTAGCTGCAGCAGAACTCCAATCTCTGCCTTCATTGTCGCATGGCATTCTTCTGTCTGTGTCTTTTCTCTTCTTTTACAAGGACCCCACTCACATTGGATTAGGACCCACTCTACTCCAGTATATAGGGTTGCTATGAGTCAAAATCAACTCAACAGCACACAACAACTACTCCAATATAACCTCATGTGAACTTAACTGATTGCATCTTCAAAGACTCTATTTCCAAACAAGGTCACATTCACAGGTATTGGGGGTTAGGACATATCATTTTAGGAGGACACAATTCAATCCAAAACATTTCCCTTGTCAGATTTTTTAAATCAAGTTATCAGAGTATCATAAAATTGTTTTAAAAGATCGTATCTTCTTCTATACCCTGGAAGAATTTTCATGGTATTAGAATTATTGCCCTTTTAATGTTTGGTAGAATTCAACCACATGGAACAACTAAATACACCAGACAAAATATATGAAACAGAAGTTTTCAAGACACTGGACATCAGACAATGAAGGACAGTTCTCCCTGAGAGACAAGAAACAAACAAGGGAAGCCATCCAATTGCCCCAGCTTACTGCTTTGAGAGAGTATCCAGGCATGAAACAGGGAGAGGAAGCTCAGGCACAGCCTGGTGTATACCCTAAATTGAGGAGACAGAGCTGAGAGTCTGGAGGACCAAAAGATATTTTGAATTGAATGTAAATGAAAACATAATCAACATATCAAAATTTGTGGATATGGCTAAAGCACTACTTAGAGGAAAACTTATAGCACTAGAAAAGGAAGAGTAAATTAAATCCAAAGTAAGCAAAAGGAAAAAGATAAAGATCAGAACATGAATAAATTAAATAAAAAACAGAAAATCAATAGAAAAGATAAATCAAAAGCAGATTCTTTGAGAAGATAATAAAATTGATAAACTTCTAGCCAGACTGATAGGGAAAAAAAGAAAAGAGACAAAAAGCAAAAATATCAGGAATGAGAAACATACCGCTACAGATTCTACAAATATGAAAAGGATAGTAAGGGGATATGATGAACAAGTTTATCTCAATAAATTCAACAACTTCGATGAAATGGACAAAGTTCTTCAAAGACACAAACTACCAAAGCTCGCTCAAAGAAACAGATCATCTGCATAGCCCTATCTATGCCTATTTAAAAAATCGAGTGTGTAGTTTTACTATTCCCACAAAGAAGACTCCAGCCCAGGTGGTTTCACTGGTGAATTCTACCAAACATTTAAGGAAGAAATGATACCAATTCTATACAAACTCTTCCCAAAAATTGAAGAGGAGGAAATATTTTCCAACTCCTTCTATGAGATTAGCATTACCGTGATATCAAAACCAAACAAAGATATTACAAGAAAACTACAGACCAATATCCCTCATGAATATAATGTACAAATTCTAAACAAAATTTTAGCAAATAAAATTCAACAATATATAAAAAGAATAATACATCATTATCAAAGAGAATTTACCCAAAGAATATGTGTTTGGTTTAATATTAGGAAATCAGTCACTGTAATTCACTGTATTAACAAAATTTTTTTAAAAAGCTATATGACTGTCTCAATAACCAGTTGCCATCGAGTCAATTCTAATTCAGAGCGACCCTATGGATGCAAAAGAAGCATTTCACGAACCTAATATCCTTTTCTGATAAAAATTCTCAGCCAACTTGACATAGAAGAGAATTCCTCAATCTGATAAAGAAAATCCATGAAATACCTAATATCATAGTAGTATCATACTTAATGATGAAAGTTGGAATGCTTTCCCTTAAGATCAGAACAAGCTAAGGATGTCTGCTTCTTTCACCACTTCTATTCAGCATTATACCGCAGGTCCTCCGCAGTTCAATTAGTCAAGGAAGACAAGTAAGAGACAACCAGATTGGAAAAAAGTAAGTAAAATGGGCTTTATTTACCGATGACATGACTGTCTATTTAGAAAAGCTGATGGAATATACAAAAAAAAGCTTCTAGAATAAATAAGTTTAGCATAGTTGCAGGATACAAAAATCGATTGTATTTATAGATACCAACAGTGAATGATCAGAAGCTGAAAATTTTTAGAATACCATTTAAATTAGCATAAACAAGTATGAAATACTTAGGGATAAATCTGATAAAAGATTTGAAATACTGGAACACAGAAAACTGCAAACATGCCGAGAAAAATTAGGGAAAGACTTAAATAAATGAAGCGACGTGTTGTGTTCATGAGTTGGAAGACTCAATGTTATTAAGATACTAATTTTCTCCAAATTGATGTGTAGATTCAATGCAATTCTAAACAAAATCCCAGCAGGCTTTTTTTTTTTTCCCTTAGAAATTGACAAGCCAATTCTAAAATTCATATAGAAATACCAAAGACCTGAAGAGCCAAAACAGCTTTGTAAAAGATGAACAAAGTTAAAAGACTAACATTACCTGATTTTAAGACTATAAAACTACATTTATCAAGACAGTGTGGTATTGTTGTAAAGACAAATAGATCAATGAAACAGAATAGAGTCCAGAAATAGGTCCACATATATATGGACAATTGATGTTCAACAATTGTGCAAAAGCAATTCAGTAGAGAAGGATAGCCTTTTCAACAAATGGTACAGGAATAATTGGATATCCATATACAAGAAAATGAACTTCGACCCATACCTTGCACCATTTACAAAAATTAACTCAAAATGAATGATAGATCTAAATGTAAACCCTAAGACTATAAAACTTTCAGAACAAAACACAGAAGAAGATCTTTGTGACCTTGGGTCAGGCAAAGATTTCTTAGCTATGATATCGAAAGTACAATCTACAAATAAATTGGACTTCATCAAAATTAAAATTTTCTTCTCTTTGAAAGACACTGTAAAGAGAATAAAAAGACACGCCATAGACTGAAAGAAAATATCTGTAAATCGTATATCTGCTAAAGGACTTGTACCTGGAATATACAAAGAACTCTCAAAACTAAATGTTAAGAAAACTAACAACCTAGTTAAAAATGGGCAAAAGATTTGATGTGCTACCAAAGGAGATATGTGGATAGCAAGTGAGCACATGAAAAGATTCTCAAATTAATAGTCAATGTCGTTGTTGTGTACCATCAAGTCAATTCTGATTCCTAGAACTGTCCCACTGGGTTTCCTAGGCTGTAATCTTTCCTGGGGCAGATCATAGGTTCTTTTCTCCAGCAAAGTGATCCGTGGCCTTTCAATTAACAGCTAAGCGCTTAACCATTGGGCCTGCAGGGGCTCTAATAGTCAATAGAAAATGCACATTAAAACCACAATGAGTAGGCCATCCAAGGCAGAGTGATTGGTTTCTATTCATTTGAAGCAACAGAGGAAGAAGGAGAGTCAGGACTAGGAGGAGGATATGGAATGTGTGGTTAATTGCCTCTGTGAGCAACTGACTCCTTTGCCACGAGACAGGAGAATTGGATGATGCCCCACTGCTGTAACTCAACATTTTGATCAAAGATTCTATAGAAGAATTCTGACCAAAAGGGAGAAGTGCAGAACAGAATTTCAAATTCTTATGGAATTAAGACTTTCTGGAGCCACGGAGGATAGATGAACCCCCGAAACTATTGCCCTGAGATAATCTTTAAACCTTAAACCAAAAATACCCCTGATGTCATCTTAAGGTTGCACAATAGTTTAGTTTAACTAGTAAAAAAGTCGGCCTTAAGTATTATGCTCGTTTAAGAACTATCTATATGGGATCATACTGACAACAGCAATTAGACAGGAACATTAAGGGGCAGTGAGTCTGTGTTAATGGGGGAGGAACAACTCAGAAAAGGAGGGTGAGAATGGTTGCACAACCCAAAAAATGTAATCAATGTCCCTAAATTGTACACATAGAAACTGGAATTGGTGTATGTTTTGCTATGTATCTTCTCAACAAGAACAACAAAATAAATAAAATTTAGAAGTAAAACACACACACACACAATGAGTTACCACTATACACCTATTAGAATGGTTACAATAAAAAAGCTTGACCGTACCAAGAGTTGGTGGGGAGACAGAGAAGCTTGAACTCTCATCTGCTGCTGCTGCTGCTGCTGCTGCTGCTAATGTAAAATGATTGCAACCACTTTGGAAAACAGTTTGACTGTTTCTTAAAAAGATAAATATATATCTGTCATTGTTCCAGCTTTCCTCTTCTAAATATTTGCCCAAGAGAAATGAAAGCATATATCCCTTCAAAGACTTATAGATAAATGTTTACAGAAGATTGATTTGTAATAGCCTAAACCTGGAAACAACCCAAATGCCCATCAACAGGTGAATGGGTGAACAAATTGTGGTGTATCCATACAGTGGAAAAGTACTCAGCAATAAAAAGAATAAACTATTGATATATGCTACAACATAAATGAACCTCAAAATAATTATGCTTAGTGAAAGGAGCCAGACAAAAAAGTGTACATACTGTAAAATCCCGCTTATATAAGATTCTAGAAAACGCAAACTAATCTATAGTGACAAAAAGCAGATCAGTAGTTGCATGGTGTGGTAGACAACCTCTAAAATGACTCCCAATGATTGATGCCTCCTGGTACTCACACCTTTGTGTAATTCCTTCCTCTTGAGTGTGGGCTGGACCCAGTGACTTACTTCTAATAAATAGAATATGGCAAAAAATGATGGGATGTCATTTTTGAGATTACGTTACAAAAAGATGGGGGCTTCCATCTTGCTTGCTCTCTCTGGCTCGGTTGCGCTGATGAAGTCAGCTGCCATATTGTGAGCTGCCCTAAGGAGAGGCCCTGGTGGCAAGTAACTGAGGGAAACCTCCAATCAACAGCCAATGAGCAACTCAAGCCCTCCGTCCAACAGCTTGTGAGGAACTGAATCCTGACAACAACTAAGCTTGGACACAGATTCTCTCCCAGTCAAGCAGTAAGATGAGACTGCAGCCCTGGCCAACACCTTGTTTATAACCTTAGGAGAGCCCTTGGGGCACAGCTACCTAGGTAAGTGGTGTCCAGATTCCTTAACTACAAAAAATACGAACTAGTAAGTGTCTTGGAAGAAGTACAACCAGAATGCTCCTTAGAAGGGAGGATGGCAAGACTTCATCTCAGTTACTTTGGACATGTTATCAGGGAGGACCAATCTCTGGAGAAGGACGTCATGCTTGGTAAAGTAGAGGGTCAGCGAAAAAGAGGAAGATCCTCCATGAGATGGATTTACACAGTGACTGCCACAATAGTCGCAAACATACCTACTATTGTGAGGATGGCGCAGGACTGGGCAGCATTTTGTTCGGTAATACGTAAGATCACTATGAGTGGAAGCCAATTCGATGGCATGTAACAACAATAGTGAATTTTGTTGTTTTAACCCACTAAGTTTTGGTGTAATTTGTTATACAGCAATAAATAAGTAATGCATCTATAGACTAAGGGGTAGGTGGGAGGGGCAAGAGGGAGGAATTGCAAATGGGCACAAGGAAACTTTTGGGGGTGATCAATATGTTCATTACCTTGACTACAATGATGGTTTTGTGGGTGTATACATACACAGAAGCTTGTTACTTTGTACACTCTAAATATGTACAGTTATATGAGTGGGTTGAACTATTGACCTATTGGTTAGCAGTTGAGCACTTAACCACTAGGCCACCAGGCATCTCTTAAATATACAATATAATGTATACAATATACAATATAATATATATTGAGATATCATCATATCTCAGTAAAGTTTTTTAAAAAAGGTTGCTATGAGGTGAAGTAAGAAGTTTTGTTGTTGCTGTTCGTTGCTGTCTAGTTGATTCTGACTCTTGGTGACCCCATGTGTGCAGAGTAGAACCGCACTCCATAGGGTTTTCAAGGATGTGACCTTTCAGAAGCAGATCACCAGGTCTTACTTCTGGGCACCTCTAGGTGAGTTTGAAACACCAGTCTTTCAGTTAGTAGTCCAGTGCTTAACCAATTGCACCACCCAGGGAGTCTCTAGTAAGAAAAGGACTAAATTCATCGTTGGACTCAACAACATGATCTAGAGTGATCTAGAGTGGCTGTCTAGATTTGTGCAGGGCTGAGGGGTTCCCAGAACTCAAGATTTTCAGTTTTAAAACTCTCCCCGTTTGCCTGGATCTGAGGGATTTTTCTGGGATGCAGAACTTTCAGGGCTAAACAGGAACAGTCTACTGAGGACTCTAACAAGAATGACAGGGGCATCCACTGTGCGACTCAGCAGCAACCTTGATGAGAGCTGTCTCTGTGGAATGGTGGGAACAATTCAAAAGAGAATGGGAGAAGAACTGGGGACACTCTTTTGAGAAGTTTTGTTGTAAAGAGGAGAAAAATGCAGTGGTAGCTGGAGGGAATGTGAGGTCGGTCAGGAAGCAAGTTTCAAGATGCTGATGGGGAGTCCCTGGGTGGTGCAAATGATTAAACTCTTGGTTGCTACCTGAAAGGCTGGAGGTTCCAAAGGTTGAAGGTTCAAAAGCCTGGAGGTTCAAAAGCTTGGAGGCTCCAAAGGTTGGCAATCTACTTCTGAAAAATCAACCATTGAGAACCCTATGGAGCACAGTTCTCCTCTGACTCACATGGGGTCACTCTGAGTCAGTATCTACTCCACAGCAACCGGTATGTGATAATGAGAATAATCCAATAGAAAGAAAAATTTTGATAATGCCGCCGTATTGAGAGAAGGGATAATTGCAGGGGGAAAGTAGGCGAGACCCACTTGTCAGAGCAGAGTCTCAACATGTGGCCCGAGGCTCCATGCCAGGCCACAGGGCTTCCCCCATGGGTCACAGTGACCCAAAAGTGCTGGTTCTTTTTTCATTTCTTACAGGCAAGTGACTGATGCTTCTATGCATTCTCATATTTTTAGACAACTAAGAGCTACTTACTAGTAGCCTAACGAGTAAGTCACGAAAGCTTACTAAAATGTGCCACTCATAAACTAAAATTACCCAGGACTCTACTTTGCTAAGACATCTGACTGCTACGTACCACCTAGCAATGTTGTCAAACTCCTATCCTGCATGCATACTTGAAGATGGTTAGAATTTCACAATTTTCAAGAAGGATTCCTGGTCAGTACTTCATAAGTATTACCCTGAAGCTGTTGTGGTTTTTTCATTACTGATGGCCTTGCTATTTGCTTTAATAAAACTCTCTTAGTTTAGCTTTGACACTATCAGTTTAGCTTTTTGTGGGTTATGAGGTTAACTTCACAGTCTTGTGTGATACACATTTGCATCAATAATTTTTGACCTATGATTTTCTTACACCAGGCTTCAAGACCACGTATGTTTAGGGTTCAAATATGAATCATTCATATCTGTATTGCTTGTAGACGAACATGTCATGTGTGATGGGCTGCTTGTGAATATCAGCTATTTTAATAAGTAAAATAAAATCGCAGAGTTATTTTTAAGTTTTTAGAAAATTTTATAGTATAAAAATCAGTTGGGTGTGTTCGTTCTTCTAAAGTAACTAGTGATTCATTTATATTGCTAGTAGCATGACGAATCCAACCTGTTTTCTTCCTTTCCATTCGTCTTAGTTTCTTAGTGCTACTGGAACAGAAATACCACCGGGGGTGGCTTTCAAACACAGAAATTTATTTTCTCATAGTTTTGTTGTTGTGCTGATGTTAGTTGCCATTGAGTTGATCCCAACTCATGGTGACCCCCCTGTGTGCAGAGTTGAACTCCTCCACAGAGTTTTCAAGGCTGTGACTTTTCAGAAGCAGATTGCCAAGCCTGTCTTCAGAAGCGCCTCTGGGAACTCCCCCGCCCCCGACCCGCACGCAAGTCCAAGGCGGCACCAGACAAGGCGCGGAATGACATTGAGGCACCACAGATGTGAAAGGCGCCTGACTGAGGCAGCGGGACAAGAAGGGAAAGGCGTTTCTGCTGATGCGTCCCCGCTATCAACTTCTATTCATCTTAAAATTGGCCGGAGGTGGGGTGGGGGATAGGAGGATGGGGTGAGGAAGTGGAGGGGGGGTGCAATTTAGAGATTGCCCTTGGGCCGTCGAATTTGTTGGGGGAGGGAAGGCGAGTAATTTAGAGGTTGCCTGTGGGTGCTCATTACCCTCGCTACCCACCTGGTTCAAGCTTCCAACTTTCGGCTGATAGTTGAGCGCTTAACCGTTTGTGCCCCCCAGGGGCGCTCACAGAATAGGAGGCTAGAAGTCAGAATTCAGGGCGCCGCTCTCGGGGAAGGCTCTCTCTCTGCTGGCCCGGTGGAAAGAACCCTATCTCAGCTTCTTCAGCCCTGGCGTTCCTCCGTTCCTTGGAGATGCTCAGTGTGCTTCCATCTTCCCCAGTTTGTGCTGGTTTGTCTCTGTGTCTAATCTGCTCTTTCTATATCTCAAAAGTGATTAGGTTTAACAAAACCCTACATTGATATAGCCTCATTAACATAGCAAAGAAAACTCTATTCCCAAATGGGATTACATCCACACGTATAGACGGTTAGGATTCCAACATTTGGCCGGGGGTGGGGGGTGGGGGCGGGGGTTGGGGCACAATTCAATCCATAACACCATTCTTTGCAACCCTGCGGTCATTAGAGGGGAGTGGAGAGCGGCAAAGTCTTATGTCTTTCCTACGGGTGCCCACAATCAAAAGGTTCAGAAGCTCCAGCTGTGGCAGGAGGCCTTTAGGGCTTCTCAGGACAGGCCTTTGTGCCAGCATGGCAGAATTAAGGGCTCCCCAAGTCAAGTCAGCACAATTTTTTCAGCACCAGGCTGGTCCCCAGGCGTGCCCACCAGCCATTCCTCCTTCTTATGGACCAGTCCAGAGTGCTCACTGGCTTTGTTGCATGGAAGTAATAGCCCGCTGTCTGGGCTGTGTCTTTCCTCTTTCCCCCCACCCCCTCCTTGGCTTCTCTCTTCACCTTGTCCCAAGATTTACTGTTCTAAATATAGTTTTTAACAGGTGTGCGGCCAGGGCGGAAGGCCATGGTCCAGCTGTCCCCAGATACTTGGATTCTCTCCAACTGTCTTGTTGGAATCATGAGGCCCTGGGCACACTCAGTGAGTGAGGATCGCCCTCCCTGGGGCAAGGGAGGGGCAGAGGGAGGGGCAGCTTCTCATTCCCAGAGCAAAGCTGAGCCCCAGCTCTGAGAGGACTGCTTGGGCTCAGCAAGGAATCAGGACTAGATCCTATTTCCCTATTTGTGGCAGAGATGGCCAGATGTCCATTCAATATCTATCCGCTCCTTCTTTCTTATACAGTAACCCTCATACGGGGGCAAGGAGTGGAGGGGGTCCGAACAAATGAGCCAGCTAAAAATGTAACAAAACCAAAATCTTAAATTTCCCAGCCCAGTTCTTGCCAATAAGACATAAGTAAAAGTTAAGAAGGATTTTCTTTTTTAATGTAAGTACCATCCCTCCATACTTCCCTCTTTCTCCTCTTCATGACTAGATCATGATGGTTAGAGCTACGGCAGCCATTTTGTGACCGTGAGGAAAAGGCCAAGAGACTCAGAGACTGCAGACCTGACGTCTTCGAACCTGTAAAACAACATTAGCCACAGCCTATCTCTCTTGTTGGATGAGGGTAATAAATAAGTCCTTATACGTTTCAGTTTCACATCTGTTATTCACAACTGAACACAAGTCCTAACTGATGAACCATCCTTCACCCAAGGCCGGGAGCTGGAGCAGGTAGCTAAGGACATGCTTGTTTGATATCTTCCTCCTTCCTCCCTACTTCCCTCTCTTCCTTTCTTCTTCCCCTTTGAGCCCCTACTATAGACCAAGGACTGTGCCCTGTGCTGCAGGAGGGAGTGGAACGGCAGGCCATCCTGGGGAGAGCTTGCCACCTGCTCTATGGGGCTGATCTTGCCCCCAGAGATGACCCTGGGTCTCATAGGTGGTTTCTAAGGGAAGCAGGAGGTAGAGAGGGAAAAGTATAAATCTCTGAATCAGACTGACTTGTGTTTGAATCCCAGCTCTGCCACCTGTTGGCTGTGAGATGTTGGGTAAATCACTGAGCCTAAGTATAAACTCCCCTGTACAATGAACTGTTGTGAGGATTAAATAACACGGTAATAGTTCACCCTCTTGTTGTTGATAGTTGCCATCAAGTCGGCTCTAACTCATGGCGACCCCATGCACAGCAGAACAAAACGTGGCCCAGTCCTGCAACGACATTATGATCTTTATATGTTTGAGCCCATCGTCGAGGCTGTTGTGTCAATCCAGCTCATTGAAGATTTCCTTCAAGTGGGTGGTTACTCTGAGCCAGGTGATTTTTAGACATTATTTCTTACTCCAAGCCAGATGACGTTATTTCTGAGTTTTGCAGCCACTGCTTTTTAAACTTTAATGTGCGAAGAATCATGAGAGGATATTGTTAAAATGCAGATTCTGTTCAAGAGGTCTGGGGTGGGGCCTGAGAGTCTGCATTTCTGACAAGCTCCCAGGTGATGCCGATGCAGCTGGTCTGCAGACCACACTTTGAGTATCAAGGCTGCAGAAGGTATGTCAGAGGTCAAGTATCTCCAGGATCAGGCAGCAAAAGTCAATGATCAAGAGGCTCTGGTGGCATCATCTAAAGCAGGCAGCCCTCCATTGCCCCACAGAAATGTGGGCCTAGTACTGCCAGATAGTTGCACTTTTT
Source organism: Trichechus manatus latirostris (assembly GCF_000243295.1). NCBI lineage: Eukaryota > Metazoa > Chordata > Mammalia > Sirenia > Trichechidae > Trichechus > Trichechus manatus. The sequence continues at coordinate 18,318,138 of NW_004443966.1, read as the reverse complement.
CAGGGAAACCAGAAACCCAGAGTTTTAGGTGAAATCTCCTAATTTTAGAATATTGGTAATAAACTCAATTTTTAAATTTTACTTAGTTGTTCTTAAAAATATACACAGCTAAATATGCACCAATTTAACACTTTCTACATGTACAATTCAGTGACATTGATTACATTCTTCAAGTTGTACAACCATTGTCACTCTTTTTCCAAATTGTTCCTCCCCCATTAACATAAACTCACTGCCACCTAAGTGTCCTATCTAACCTTTCGAGTTGCTATTGCCAATTTTATCCTATATAGATAGTTCTTCAAAAAAGCATGATGCTGAAGGCAGACATTCTTTGAGGTATAATTGCCGTACAGTAAACTACATATATTTGAAGTGTAGAAGTTGATAAGTTTTGACATTTGTATGCACCCATGAACAGAAGTTTTTAAAAAGCTACTCAGTCAAATGACTAAACACATTTGCAGGTGAGGTACCGGCTATGCGTCTCCAGTTGCATCCTCTGAGGTAAGACTTGTACACCCACTTTAAGATGGGGGAACCTGAGACAAGAAAGAGGAAGTGCCCTAAGGCCATAAAGCTAGAAGCCAAGGAGTCAGGGTGCAAGCCTAGGTTTGTCTGGCTCTAAAGTTTAGCCCTTTCTACCACATCCTCTGTTGCCAACAAATCACTTAAAGTGAAGCCTCTTGGGTAACCTAGCTCTATGGCTACAACAGTAGAAGAAGACTCCCTGCCTCCTTCTCTGCTTCTCATTCCCACAAAACGATCTCTAAAGTACGGAGGAGGTTCCACTTTGCACATGTCACCCCGCAGAAAGAACGAGGCAGGCCCTGCTGAAATAATGAAAACTTCTGGACTTCCGGACTTCCAGAGCATAGCTCTGCCTCACTGGACCCTGTGGGCTTTCTGCAGCCACAATGGCTCCTCAGGGGGAGCCCTGTGCCCAGAACACACAGACAGGGCAGGAACTGACCAAAGCCATCAGGGAACAGATTCTAAATCAGTTAGGATGTTTACAGCCACAGTAACAGAAAACCTTAACCCAAAGTAGCTTAAAATGTTAGGAGACAGCAAAAAGATCAAAACCAAACCAAACGTCGTTGAGTCGATTCCAGCTCATAGCAACAAACCCAGTTAAAAAAGGACAAAACACATTTCTCCAAAGAAGATATACAAATGACCAATAGGTACATGAAAAAATGCTCAACATCATTGTTGTTGTTGTTGTTGTTAGGTGCCGCCAAGTCCATTCCGACTCATAGCGACCCTATGTATTACAAAAAGAAACACTGCCTGGTCCTTCACCATGTTCACAGTTGTTGTTATGCTTGAGCCCATTGTTGCAACCACTGTGTCAGTCCATCTCATTAAGGGTCTTCTTCTTTTTCGCTGACCCTCTACTTTACCAAGCATGATGTCCTTCTCCAGGGACTGATCCCTCCTGACAACATGTCCAAAATATGTAAGACATAGTCTCACCATCCTCGCTTCTAAGGAGTATTCTGGTTGTACTTCTTCCAAGACAGATTTGTTTGTTCTTCTGGCAGTCCACAGTATATTCAATATTCTTCACCAACTCTACAATTCAACGGCGTCAATTCTTCCATCTTCCTTATTCATTGTCCAGCTTTCGCGTGCATATGGGGCAATTGAAAACACCATGGCTTGGGTTAGGCGCACCTTAGTCTTCAAGGTGACATCTTTGCTTTTCAACACTTTAAACAGGTCTGTTGCAGAAGATTTGCCCAATGCAATGTGTCTTGATTTCTTGACTGCTGCTTCCATGGGTGTTGATTGTGGATCCAAGTAAAATGAAATCCTTGACAAGTTCAATCTTCTCTCCATTTATCATGATGTTGCTTATCGGTTCAGTTGTGAGGATTTTTGTTTTCTTTGTATTGAGGTGTAATCCATACTGAAGGCTATGGTCTTTGATCTTCATCAGTAAGTGCTCCAAGTCCTCTTCACTTTCAGCAAGCAAGGTTGTGTCATCTGCATAATGCAGGTTGTTAATGAGTCTTCCTCCAATCTTGATGCCCTGTTCTTCTACGTATAGTCCAGCTTCTCGGATTATTTCTTCAGCATACAGATTGAATAGGTATGGTGAAAGGATACAACCCTGACACTTACCTTTCCTGACTTCAAACTACCAAGTATCCCCTTCTTCTGTCTGAACAACTCCCTCTTGATCTATGTACATCATTAGTCATTAAAAAAAACCAAACCCTTTGCTGTCGAGTTGATTCTGACTCATAGTGACCCTATAGGTAAATTCAAATCAAGACCACAATGAATACCACTTCACACCCACTAGGAAGGCTATTATCTGAAAATAGCAAGTGTAGTGGAGGATGCGGAGAAATTGGAACGCTTGTGCATTGCTAGTGGGAATGTAAAATGATGCAGCCTCTGTGAAAAAGATTTTGGCAGTTCCTCAAAAAGTTAAAAAAAGAATTACCATTGTTGTTGTTGTTGAAGAATACTGAATATGCCATGGACTACCAGAAGAACAAACAAATCTGTGCTGGAAGAAGTACAGCCAGAATGCTCCATAGAAGCAAGGATGGTGAGACTACATCTCACATACTTTGGACTTGTTACCAGGAGGGATCAGTCCCTGGAGAAGGACTTCATGCTTGGTAGAGGGTCAGCAAAAAAGAGGAAGACCTTTAATGAGATGGATTGACCACAGTGGCTGCAACAGTGGGCTCAAACATAACAATGATTGTGAGGATGGTGCAGGACAGGGCAATGTTTCGTTCAGTTATACATAGGGTCGCTATGAGTTGGAATCAACTCAACAGCACCTAACAACATCAACAACAATCTTACATAGATTTTAAAATCCCTGTCTTGTTCAAAGTTTAGCTTGCCTGGAACATTGGAGATGCTCAATAAATAGCTGTTGGATACTACAGGAAAGAGTTACGCAGTAGAAATTAGTGATGGCAAAAATCTATAGTAGACCCTGCTGGCCACCTCCCCATCATTTATCCCTCTTTTTTATTTCTTAGCTTTGGCTGACTCCACAAGCTAGCTCATTCACCACCCATTTCAACCACATTCTAGCCTACCTTCCTGTACTATGGAGGCCGGAAAGCTAGAAATAGCATTTCTCAGACTCTCTTCCAGCAGGGTTCTGCAGGTGAGCTCCATCCTGCCAGGCAGGTATACCTCCACAAGACTTGGAAGGGAAGTGAAAAATGTGAGGGGATGGTTGTGCAAAGGGGGACTGGATCTCCTGGTGCAGCAGATTGTATTTCCCAAAAGTGGCCACCATCTATCCAGTTCTCATGTGCTCCTCTAGTGCCTTGCCACTCCCCCATCAAGAGGTAGACTCTGTATCCCCTCCTTGAAGCTGGGTGAGACTATGACTGCCTTGATGAATAGAATGTGGTGGAAATGACGCTGTATGACTTCCAAGGTGAGGTCATAAAAGGAGATCTGACTTCTCTCCTCACTCTCACTCTTGGGATGCTCGCCCTGAGAACCTAGCCACTATGGTGTGAGGACGCCCAGGTCACAGGAGAGACATACTGCTGCAACCGTTTTTGAATTATCTTCAGCAAAATTTTACATGCGTGTGATACTAATTATATTGTTCTATAATTTCTGCATATAAGATAGTCTTAGACAAAAATCTATTATAGTTACTTATTTACAACCGTGTTAAGGGTTTTTAAAAAGGATTTTAAATAAGGGCTTTTTTAAAAAGAAGCATATTCTAACTAAGGGTAATGGCTACACAACTTGACTAATGTAACTGATATCACTAAACTGCACATCAGAAAAACAGGGCAAAATGGCAAATATAGTGTTACGTATAATTTACTATAGCAGCCAAAAAAAAAAAAAAAAACACTGCAGCTGTTGATATTATTCGTTGTTATTGTTGTGTGCTGGCAAGTTGATTCCAACTCATAGCGACCCCATGTGACACAGTAGAACTGCCCATACGGTTCTCTTGGCTGTAATCTTTATGGAAGCAGATTGCCAGGTCTTTCTCCTGTGGAGCCGCTAGATGGGTTCAAACCGCCGACGTTTCCATTAGCAACTGAATGCTTAACCATTGTGCCACCAGGGCTCAACTAAACATCTGCTGGGATTAGTTTCTATTGTTCAAATGTTAAGGGTCATGGTTTCATGAGTCTATCTAATCAATTGGCCTAATGTTGTCTTTAGAGTTTCTGTTCTACCTCCTAGCTTGGTGAGTAGTGCCTGGGGTCTTAAAAGCTTGTGAGAGCCTACTCAAGATACAACAATTGGTTTCTATTCACTTGGTGCATCAGAAGAAGAAGGAGACCCAGGAATCAGTGAAGGAAATGGATTGCATATCTAATTGCCTCCATGAATTACTACCTCCTTTGCCATGAGACCAGAAGACATGGATGGTGCCTGGCTAAATGTTTTGATCAAGTACCCAGTAGACTGACCCTGATCAAAAGGAGGAAAATGTGGAACAGAACTTCAACTTCTTATGGAAATCAGACTTACTGGATCCATTGAGATGGGGGAAACTCCAAATCTATTGCCTGGAAATAATCTTTAATCTTTGAACCAAAACTAACCCATAAGCCATCTTTAAACTAAATAACAATTTGGCTTAACTGATAAAGAATGTTTGCCTTGAGCATTGCACTGTTTTAAAGAATTATCTATATGAGATCAAACTGACAACAGTAACTCTAAAGCACAGACAAGAACTTTGAGGGAGCAGAGCGTCTAAGTTAATGGTGGTGAAACAATGTAAGTAGTGGGAATGGTGACACAATATGAAGTGTGTAACCAATGTCATTGAACTTTACATGTAGAAATTGTTGAATGGGTGTATGTTTTGTTGTATATTTCCACTAAAAATAGATTTTAAGAAATTTTAAAAGAAGTATATTCTGTACTTCCTCTTTCCACCTCTATCATATCTTGTTAGCCAGCTAGAGGAGTCCCTGGGTGGAGCAAATGGTTAACAGGCTCTTCTGGTAATCTAACGGTTGGAGGTTCAAGTCCACTGTCTTAGTTATCTAGTGTTGCTGTAACAGAAATACCACAAGTGGATGGGTTGAACAAACAGAAATTTATATCCTCACAGTTTAGGAAGCTAGAAGTCTGAATTCAGGGCGCCAGCTCTAGGAGAAAGCTTTCTCTCTGTCGGCTCTGGAGGACGGTCTTTGTCCTTCAGCTTGTTTCCTGGTTCCTCAGAGATCTCCATGTGGCTTGTCATCAATCTTCCCCCATGTCTGCTTGCTTGCTTGCTTGCTTGTTTAATCTCTTTTATATCTCAGTAGAGATTGACTCAAGATACACCCTACGCTAATCCTGTCTCATTAACATAACAAAGACAACCCATTCCCAGATGGGATTATAACCACAGGCATAGAGGTTAGAATTTACAACATTTTGGGGGGACACAATTCAACCCATAATATCCACCCAAAGGCTCCTCATAAAAAAGGCCTGTCGATCTACTTCTGAAAAATCAGCCACTGAAAACCCTATGAAGCACAGTTCTACTCTGACGCACATGGGGGCCCCAGGAGTCAGAACCGATTCCAAGGCACCTGGGTTTTTTGTTTGTTTGCTTGTTTTTCCTTTTCTTTTTTTTTTTTTTTCAGCCAGATAGATAGAAAACTGCAAGCATTACAAACTGCCTTCCTTCACAAATCCCTCTGTAGTCATTATTACAGGACAAAGCTCATGTAGACACTCAGCCATTACTCAGAGTATTAACTGCTCGGAGTTAAGCAGTAGAGATTAGAGATTAATAAATGTAAAATTCTGGAACAGGCTAGTATCAACAATATCTGGACAAACTTGGCACAAACCAAAGCAAAGTGGAGGCTTTGGCTGCAAAGATGAGAAAGGTTCATTTCCAAATACAATCCAGATACTGACCAAGAGCAGGCAAGTAGAGCCTGGCTCATGACAGAAATGTTAAATGCTAGTGTCATGATCAACATTCACCACTTGCCTCAGGAGATGTCAGTGTTAGATGTTCTGAGTACTAGCCATGGTTAGAAATTGGGCTCCCAGGGAAAGCCCGCTAATCATTCTGAAAAAGGTCGGTGCTGACAAGGGAATGGGGTGACCGCGATGGATGATGTGACTGGAAACAATTATGCCCGTACTGATTCCCACTGAAGGAGCTCCTATGGTTCTATGACCCCAGTAAGTTTGTATTTTGGTTGTATTTACATAGACTCCCCTTCAGAGGTGATCACACAGGGCTCTTCTAGTAGGTAAGGCAAGTGCTATGTTGAAGACATTGTTGTTGCTGTTGTCCAGTCGGCCCCCCATTCACGGAAACCTCATGCACAAATGAAACGCTGCCCGCTTCTGTGCCATCCTCGTGATTGGTTGCGGATTGGACTGCTGTGATCCACAGGGTTTTCATTGGCTCATTTTCGAAAGTAAATCGCCAAGCCTTTCTTCCTAGTTTGACTTAGTCTGGAAGCTCCATTGAAACCTGCTCTGCATCATAGTAACACGAAAGCCTCCACTGACGGATGGGTGGTGGCTAAGCATGAGGTGCACTGGCCAGAAATTGAACCTGGGTCTCCCGCGTGGAAGGCGAGAATTCTACCACTGAACCACCCTCATTGCTTTAGTAAACCAGAAAACCTGTTGCTGTCGAGCCTTCGAATCAATGCTGACTCACAGTTCATTTCCAGATACAATCCAGATACTGACCAAGAGCAGGCAAGTGAAGTCTGGCTCAAGACAGATGTGCTAAAGACACAGCAACCCTGTAGGACAGAGTAGAACTGCCCCATAGGGTTTCCAAGGCTATAAATCTTTGCAGAAGCAGACTGCCACGTCTTTCTCCTGAGGAGCAGTTGGTGGATTTGAACTGCTGGGCTTTTGGTTAGCAGCCAAGCGCTTAACCACTGCACCACCAGGGCCGCTTCATTGCCTTGGTAGAGAGCATAAATAAGACCGAGAATAAAGGCTGGACCCACCCTAACAAAGTTTAACAGTAAACCTTTGTAACAGATATTGAATCATATGTCACTTCCTCAATTAACAGAATGAAGGTAAAAGAATAAACAGTGCAGCCTCATGCCCATTCTTTTCTTCCCTGACGTTTTCTTCTTAAGAAACAAACACACAGCTTCATTACCAACGAGCTCAGAATAAATTAATAGGAGCTTAAATCCGTGAAATTAGATTCACTTTTCTAATTAGCTAGAGAGTTCACAGATACCGGGTGGTCTGTATCACAGGCTCTCTTCTTCTCAGGAAGGGGGTCCATTTGTGATCTCGGAAAATTAAAACGTCCCCTCTTATGTTCTACAAAGGAATTTCTGATTGAAGTGTAAATGTGAATTTCCTTTGGCCACCTGGAAGATCATTTTGAAGCTGTGAATCTTGGGCAAATTCCTCATTAATACTACCTCGTGGCTGGGAGATTGCGTGATACAGCAATTTCTATTTTCAAAGGAATTGTCTTTTTGCTAATAATGCCCTCATCTTAGTTGGCACCTTTCTCCATGGAGTTCAAAGTGACTTTGAGACTTCTTGTCTTTAATTCACACATCCCAGAGAGAGCACACTGCTTTCCTGACGGAAAGGGAAGAAGGCTGAGGTCCAGGAGCCAGAGGCTCAGGGAGAGACGGAGCAAGGTCCTAGGATGCCCGTGGCAGACCAGGAACATCTCAGTTCTTACTTTCTTCCTTACCCCTAGCCAACCAGCCATCCCTAATGGTTTCTTAAGAGTCTTAAACAGACCATAGGACTCAAAGCAAGGACTCTGGAGGTCTTACTTGCCTCTTCTAACAAATCACTAAATGTCTTAGACAGGCAAAATTTGCCCAATGAATGAAGCGGCTCCCTGTTCACAGCATCTAGATGCCCAGTTTTCAGGAATTCCTTCCTTCATTCATGTATTCAGTTACTTGACAGATTTTTATGAGCACCTGCTATGTGCAGATACTATTCTGGGTGCAGGGGATAGAGAAGTGGATAAAATGAACAAAAATCCTTGCCCTCATGGAAATTATTCTAGTGGAGAAGAAAGACAATAAATCAGATAAATAAGTTAAATATGTTGTTGTTGCTGCTGGCATCAAGTCAGCCCCCAACTCATGACAAACCCATGCACAACAGAATGAAACACTGTCTGGTCCTGTGCCATCCCCAAGATCAGTTTGGACCAGAACATTGTGATCCATAAGGTTTTCATTAGCTGATTTTTGGAAGATCTCCAGGCCTTTCTTCCTAGTCCCTCTTAGTCTGGAAGCTCCAATGAAACCTCTTCAACATCACGGCAACACGCAAGCCTCCGCTGACAGATAGGTGGTGGCTGCACATGAGGTACATTGGTCAGAAATTGAACCCAGGTCTTCTGCATGGAAGGCAAGAATTCTACCATTGAACTACCAATGACCCATAAGTTAAATATAAGTTATGTTAAACAGTGATAAATGCTAGGGAGAAAATAAAGCTGGGACATGGGATTTGAAAAGGCGGGATGCATGGGGGGTTGGGAGACCTGGTGGTACAGTGGTTAAAGTGCTCGACTGCTAACCCAGAGGTCGGTGGTTCAAACCCATGAGCTGCTCTGTAGGTGAAGAATGTGGCAGTCTGCTTCTGTAAAGACTACAGCTTTGAAACCCTGTGGGGCAGTTCTACTCTGTCCTATAGGGTCACTATGAGTCAGAATCGACCCAGTAGCAACGGGTTTGGTTTGTTTGTGGGGGTTGATTACTAGAAGGAGTGAACAGGGAACACCATACTAAAGGGTCCAGGGTGGAAGCCCACAATGAAACCATGGAGGGTAACACAGACTCGGGTAGAACATGGACCAGATATTTTCTACAATAAATTCATTCCTTTCTGCTTCTGCTTATGAATTTGTGAAAGTAGCCGAAAGCTATCCTTCAGAGATTGTAGGAGTTAAGAAATTAATTAATACCCAAAATGTTATTTGACCTCCTGGGTAGAAATGAACCCAATAAAGGCAAAGTCTTACCCTTGTGAGAGCTGAGGAGTTTGGAAGGGATGGCTGAAGACATCATCACATCTGACCTTCTCCGTTCAAATACCAAACTGGCACCTTACACTCAGTCCGGGCAAACTGAGCTCATTATCTGTCCCCCAAAAGCTCTTTTCCTCCCCTGCTCCCTACCTAAGGGAATGTACCCCCTGCACCCAGCCATTCAAGAGAGATGCAGCCCTTGAATGCAGCTCATATTGATTCAGAGACCTGTGAACTAAAAACACAAGTTATTTGAACTCAACACATTTAACCTACAAGGGTGAGACAAGGATAGATATCCTCAGTAGACACACCCTCAGGCAAAGGAAGTAAACAAGAGGCACACGGTAGTCACTGGTCCATAGCAACTTTGAAATCTAGCTGGGCACTTGTCATCAGTCCCCTCAACTCTAGGGACAGGGAACATTCCTTGATTAGGGCCTATTTTCTGCTTCCTGGGAGTGGTTTCCTAATCCATTATTTTCCTTGGTTCTTGGCTTCACACTCTGGACATCTTTCTTTTTCAATAATTAATGGCTCATATTTACAGCTGGGTATATCCCTCTGCCTGCTTTCTGGCCATGAAAAATTGGAAGCCCAGAGACCTTTTTATTTTGCTGTCTTTGTCCCTTTTAGTCCAAACTAGCAGTGTTTTTGCCAAGACACTTCTCTTTAAAATTATATGGGTTTCTTATGAAACTGGTTGGGAGTGACTCCATGCTTCAAAAGCCATTCATAATACTTTCCAAGACCCTATGGGGTCTTTGGGTGGGTGTCAGAGTTGTGTTAGAAGCTCTTTTGTCTAGCTGAGAGAATCTACTCGGTGCTACCTTAAATCTTTCTGAGATCTAAACAGTCTTATAGGATACCAGTTTGATCCATTCTTTGATCTGAGACTATTTCTTGCTTTCAGAATCTTTTGCTGGGGAGACTATCCTGGACTCTAATATTTCTCCTAAATTCTGCTTGCAAATTGAACAGTTTCTTCTTTAGTTCTCCTCTGCCTTATAATACCTTACCATGCACTATGAAAAGAAGCCAACTGGCAATTTCAGTATTCTGCCTGGAAATCTCCTCAGCTGGCCCCACAGGTTCACTGGTTGTATTTTCAGTTCTCCAGAAGAACACAGGCTATGGCTTCACTAATGGTCCCCCCACAGTATAACACAGGCTGTCCTTTCTCTAGTCGCCAACAGCAGTTTCCTCACTGCTCTTCCAGGCTCCACTAATGGTCTGTTTGTTGTAAAAACTACCCTAAAACTGGGTGGTCTAAATCAGCAATCCTGACTGCGGTTCTACTGGGCTGTTTGTCTCTGCAACGTGCAGTTTCAGCTGACTCACTCATGCGTTTGTAGGCACCTGGTGCCTCTACTGGGGGTAAAGGAACCAAGATGGCCTCACTCACTCACCTAGCACTCAGCTGAATGACCCAAATGGCTGAGGCTGGGCTGGGCCTGTCTCTCCGCAGGGCTTCTTACCTTCAAGGAAGCTAGCATGGGCTCCTTTACAAGGAGTCTTAGGGCAGCAGGAGACTGAAAGCAAGGCCCCTTAAGACCTAGGCTCAGAAATTGTCCAACACCCCTTTGGTTGCATTCTATTCCCCCAAGTAAGTCACAAGGCCAGCCCAGATTCAATGTGGAAGAGAACTACTACCAAAAAAAAAAAAAAAAAACTCACTTTTTTTTTTTTTTTTTTACCCACTGCTGTCGAGTTGATTTCTACTCATAGCGATCCTGTAGGACAGAGTGAAACTGTCCTATAGGGTTTCCAAGGCTGAAATCTTTACGGAAGCAGATTGTCACATCTTTCTCCCGTGGAGCAGCTGGTGGTCCGAACCACTGACCTTTCACTTAACAGCCGAGTGCTTAAACAACGTGCCATCAGGGCTCCTTTCTTAATATACTAGGAGCCTAAAAAATGGAAAGTAATCTGGGTCCCTCTAGGCCAAGGGCAGGCTCTCGCCCACAGTAAGTGCTCAGTCCATGTTTGGCAAATAACATGGGCAACATGGTCTCCTCACTGACTGAGGGGGTCACTTGTACCAAGAGGGAGAAGTCACATCCCCAGCCTCTCCCCATGAGCTCTGGCTTTGCAGCTCCCTCCTCTGTCCCCTCAGCCGCAGCGGCAGGGCCAAGCCGAGAAGGACAATCCAAGTGACCACAGGTTCCTGCCTTCCTGCCCCTCACTGTTTGAGAGTCCTGGTTCCTGGGTCACCATGATAGGAACAGGCTGTCCGCTGAGATTCAGCAACACAGCAACCTCACTCTCAGAGCCAGAGACACAGACTGCTGGACCAAGAACACAAAGGGCAAGAGAGGGCAAGAAAATGCACACAGGATTGTCCCTACCACAATACGGCCTCTCTTCCTGGGAAGGGGACCTTACCAGCCACAGGGTCATAGCGAGTCAGACCATAAAGGGCCCTACCCACTGCATGCTGGAAACAAGACCCAGAGTGGAGCCTCTGGTCAGTGGTAGAGCCACGCCACAGGCCTGAGGAGCTCACCTCCAATGATGCGTTAGTTCTCTCAGGCAGTCACTCAGCTGACACGGAGCCAGATGGGAAGATTTGCCAGGACAGGCACTGAGGAGAGGGCCCAGGGGAAACTGAGTGAGGAGACAGAGAGAGGAGGCTGTCCCTTCCCCACTGAACCCCAAGAGAGCCCTTTCCCCAACTGGACCTCCTTTCAACAGAGGGCCTGTGAAGTAGGATCATATTTTGGGAGTGTCCACAGGTACTCTGTTGGCGGAGAATATTGAATATGCCCCAGACTGCCAGAAGAATGAACACATCTGTCTTGGGAGAAGTACAGCCAGAATGCTCCTTAGAAGCGAGGATGGTGAGACTTTGTCTCACGTACTTGGGACATGTTATCAGGAGGGATCAGTCCCTGGAGAACAACATCATGCTTGGTAAGGTAGAGGGTCAGCGAAAAAGAGGAAAACCCTCAGTGAGATGGATTGACACAGTGGCTGCAATCATAGGCTCAAACATACCAATGATTGTGAGGATGGCACAGGACCGAGCAGTGTTCTGTTCTGTTGTACATGAGGTTGCTATGAATCGGAACCGACTTGACAGCAGCTAACAACTACAACTAGGTGCTTGCCATGTTTTCCTAGCCCATCTCGAAGGAATGCTGCCCCCACCAGGTCCCTCAGGACTCAGCTACTATCCCCAGACTCTCGCTCCAGCTGCCTATTGAGGCAGCCCAGACACAACTGTGACCAGGCCCCATTCCATCAGCCTCCACTCTCCTTACCCTCCCACCCGCCCAGGCTGCAGCCCCCCCCCCACCAGCTGTCCCCCCTCCCCCCCCGCCCCGTGTTGGCCCCCAGGGTGCACAGCCTACCCATTCCCCAGAGCTCATCAGTCAACCACTTTCCCTGGCCCTACTCTGGCTGGGCCCCAGGGGCAGCAGTGACTCAGAGCCAGCCCTGCCCTCGGGTCTGGTCATTGTTGCTTCCAGATGTGGACAAACAGCCATCTTCCCTCTGACAAGGGAATTGATGCTTTTCTCTCAGGAGAGGCTCTGAGAGCCTGGGAAATGCTGTCACCACTGGCTCCAGAGCAGCTTTGAAGGCAAAGAGACCCATTTGTGAGGATATGCTCCCCTCACTAGCCACCACCTCCTCCCTGGGATTTTCTATAAATTGTTGGGAGACAGGGAGAAAAGGACTAAGAAGCTAGAGGAAGGACTGGAGAGAGGTGCACACTCACAGGCACACTCATGCACACTCAGACACAGCACACACATGCCGTGAGCATGCATGCCCACAAACACGAGACACACACACAGACACCAACATACCAGCATGCATGCAGACACAGGCACACGGGCACACTTAGATACACAGAGACACCAACATACCAGCATGCATGCAGAGACGGGCACACATGCATTCTTAGATACACACACACCCCAACATACCAGCATGCATGCAGACACGGGCACACATGAGTACGTAGACACACACACACAGACACCAACATACCAGCATGCACACAGACAGGGGCACACATGCATGCTTAGATACACACATACACCAACATATCAGCATGCACGCAGACACAGGCACACATGAATACTTAGACACACACACACACAGGCACCAACATACCAGCATGCACACAGACACGGGCACACATGCATAATTATACATACAAACACATGCACAAAGTCACGCCCAGGCAAACACACGCACACACAAACACACCTACACAGAGGCCCAGAGACACTCACAGCATCATGCAGGAACATGTGTAAACACAAAGCCACCGTGAAGGCACACGCACGCTGCAGCCATGGCACACAGACACACCCGCCCAGGCATCGCATGTAGACAAGTTAGCACGGGGTCACGGAAGCCGCACCATCACAATGGGAGGCCTCTGCAGTCCACAGGCTCTGGCCCATTTTGCTCCACCATGGGGCGGGGGGGGTGCCCCTCCCTACAGCCTGCTGCGGCCCCTATCTGGGTGGGCTGCAGCCTCTGACAGGAAGAAGCAAAGTGGGGAGGAAGATGCACTCTAAGGGAGACCTCAGCCAGGCTCAGGGGCACAGCCAGTGGCCCAGGGAAGAGGGCAGCCTCCAGAGAAATGCCAGGTGGCACTGCAAGCCCAGGGGCGTACAGCTAGCAACGCTCCCCCTGTGGGCCAGGAAACTCCAACACAGCATCCAAACCAGGAGGCTGCTCCTCAGGGGGCCAAGGGCTTCAGCCTCCCACTGCCTGCGTCAGCGGAGAGGAAGGGAACCAAAGCCACCCTCACCTCACCCTCACCCTCCCTGGCCTTCCCCACCCGCCAGCCCCAGACACAGACTTGCTGCTCCAGCAGATTTCCAGGGGTGGGAGCAGAGGAATCAATGATGCTCAGAGCATTTACAGCCAGTGGGAAAAGCCACCCTGGGCCTCCCTGACACCAGAAATAAATGATTCCACGAACAGAAAACCACTCAGACGCAGCCGGAATGACCAACTGGAGAATGCTTTCACCTTGAGGAATTGCAGGCGCTGGCGGCAGCCGGCCATGTTGAGCCCCGGCCCAGCTGTCTGGGTAGCAGAGGGTCAGAGCACATGGCATGCAGGCCCCCAGACCCGACAGCCCGAGCCAGGGCCTCCAGCAGCCCTGCCAGACAGCCTCTCATCGCTGGGGTGCACAGGGGATAGGAACCCCAGCCTTGCAGAGAGCAGCTGCTCGGAATGATTTGACTGTGGACAGAAATGGGGTTTTGCTTTCTCAAACAGAAAGCCTGGTTTCTGTTTCTCCTCACGTAACTCCAAGGCTGCTGATCAGCTCTAGAAAGGAAGAAACTATGAGGCACTGGCTCCCTGGTGCATGCAGGACCCCACCACCTGCTAAATCTCCCCCACGTGTTTCTGGGAGTCCCAGGAGGTGTCCCACATGTGCTTGTGCACGAGGCTGGTCAGTTGCTACGTGACAGCTGCGGGTTTCTTCCTCTTCTGCTAGGGACTGTGTTTATCTGACATTGCCCCTTCTGCTGGGTACCCTGGGTCCACCAGGCACCACTGTGGAGCCCTCCCAGATCCAAAGCTATCCCACAGCCATGCAAAGTGGGGCAGAACCTCTCTCCTGCCATGCGACACTCCATCAGAGGGGTCCGGAGCAGGTCTACTTGGGCCCCAGTGCCTTATGGAATTCTACAGAAACGACAATTGCAATTCTGCCCACCCCACTCCACCCCCTCTCCCATGCCCTCACATCCAGACAGGAGTCCATAGGGGTCTGCAACGCAGACAGAGCCAAGGCTGTTCCCAGAATTGTCCTGCCCCCTGATGACAGCCCCTGGGCAAACCCATCAGCCTGGCTGCCTCTTCCCTCAGGTGAGCATTCTTCTAGTCCACAACCAAGAGGATGCTGGCAGGCCTGTCCCATCAGTGGCCAGAAATATCTAGCCTTACCTGAATTCTGGAGGTGCGCAGTGGTGTGACTCAGGCAAGGAGCCCCATTACACACAAGCACGTGTCCAGACCTTGGAAGCCTGGACAACACATTAGTAACGTCAAAAGCGAGGGCCTGGCTCGGTGCTGCTCACCACCAGCTCCGCCTTAGTCCTGAAAGGGCCCCAGAGGCAAGAACACTGACTCCCGTGGGCAGATCCTATGCTGAGGGCTGAGCTCTGACCACGAACTCTCTTCAGCACTGGTGAGGAAGACTCGGGGCTCCCCACTCCCACACCCCTTGCCCCACTTGCTTCTTTTCCATATAAAATGAAGACCGTTGGTATGGAAGAAGGGAGGGATTACTGACCCATGCCAGAAACCAATGTTTCCCCAAGCCCCCCTCTCCAAGCCTCCAGCACTAGCCTTCAGTACCCTTGCTCAGCCTCCCCAGGCCCTGTCCTGCTGTCCAGAGACAGCCCTGAGGACTAGTGATCCTATACCATTGGTTATCACCTCCCTGGAGTTCTCTGCGCACACCCAAACTCATTTCCCCTTAAATATGGGCTCTGAGTGGTTATGTTCTGAAAGGCTTCAACCCCAATATCTTTGGCTTCCGTATTTTCAGGGAAATTAGAGTACAGAGTCAGCCTCTGGCTGGACTTCACCCAATATCCACACTCCTCTCGAAGATGATGCTAACATCTCCAACTGTGTCCTTCTCCAGCTCAAGAAGCCTGAAGAGGCTTCTTGGGAGAGAATAGATTTCTAGAAGAGAAGGCTTGTGTTGCAGCCAGCACAAAGAAGAACGCCAACCTCGTAGTCTGTGGATCTCAGCAGACTTGAGGATCATGGCGTTCATCTTGGGTCCGTGGTCCCCCCAGCCCTGAGGACCACAGGAACCAGCTCAGGGCCATGATCTCAGCAGACTTGAGGACTGTGGAAACCAGCTCTAGGCTATGATCACTCAGCTCTGAGGACTGTGGGGACCAGCTGAGGGCCATGATCCCCCAGCCCTGAGGACCATGGGGACCAGCTCAGGGCCATGATCACCCAGCCCTGAGGACTGTGGGGACCAGCTCAGGGCCATGATCCCCCAGCGCTGAGGACCATGGGGATCAGCTCAAGGCCATGATCTCAGCAGACTTGAGGACTGTGGGAACCAGCTCCAGGCTATGATCACTCAGCTCTGAGGACTGTGGGGACCAGCTGAGGGCCATGATCCCCCAGCCCTGAGAACCACGGGGACCATCTCAGGGCTATGATCACCCTACCATGGGTCAGGGAAGGGAGACGCTCAGAACCTGGCAGTCTGAGAAGAAGCACAAGCGCTGCTGGTCACTTGGCCATTTAATTGCCCCAAAACTTTAATGAATGTCTCAGACTTCAAAAACTCCAAAATTTCTCTGACTCCTTTAAGTTTTTAAACTTAAATATATCTGTGCTCTTGCAGTAACATGGAGCATCAGGTGGTTAGTGCTCAGGGGCTATGATGAGGTAGCAAAGAACTGAGACCAGCACTACAAGGAAACTGGAAAGTCCTACAAACATAAGTTGATACCTGGGGCAGGATACTCCACTATAACCTGGGTCAAGGCCAAAAGGGAGTTTACGAATCACAGAATCACAGGAGCCAGCAGGCTCATAGAGGGAGGAAATGGCAGGACTCATACTGTGTAGGAAGAAAGACTTCTTGGCCGTTGACCTTGAGGATATTCGAGTGTGCAGATGAACACAGGGGTTGGGAGCAGCAGATTCAGGGCACTTCCGGTCATCATGGTGACACATCTCTAATCAGGTGGTGGAGGCACCAAACATTCCGTCACCTGACTCCATGCTCCCTCTCTGCCTGCAGACACAGACAGAAGGTGCTGGCCACATGCGCTTAAGGATGTCCTTCCTGGTAGCAGTGAGTTCTGGTACATCCTCCAGGTGGTTCTGGTGATGATTTGGTTTCACCTGTACATTGACCACAGGGAGAAGAGGTCCTAATCTTGGTCACACACTGTCTCTCTCTCTTATTGTGCACGTGTGCATGTGTGTGCATGCGTGTGTGTGTGTGTGTGTGTGTGTGTGTGTGTGTGTGTGTGTGTGTGTGTGTATGAGTGGCGGGCGTAGAAATATTATTTTAAAATCTGACTGCAGTTAGAGATGCTTGTCCTAAGAGGCTGACAGAATTCCTCTGAGGAAGAGACCTGCTCTTCTGTTTGGGAAAACACCTTAATGGATCTTTTAATTATGCAAAGAGAGGCCCCGAGGCTGCTCTGGATGGGAGAGAAAAAAACAGAGGAAGCTAAAGGGCACTGCATAATAAAGTAACTGGAATTTTGGAACTCTCCCAGGAGGTAGCCTTAGGAAAGGGGCCCCCAGCAAGAGAGGAGAAGTTGGGGCCTAAGAAGAAAGGCAGCCAGCAAAGAATGCAAGCGTCTCCCTCCCCCCACCTCTGACCCTGCTGGGGGACAACAATAGACTTCCCACAACACGCTGGAGATTCTTGACCTAGATGTTAATGGAAAGGGGCACCCTAGAAGGCTGGCAGACTTGAGACATGTGGATTACAGATTTCAACTATTTCCATTCCCAAGGTCTGCCAATGTTTATTATAAAGTGATAAACGGACATTCTGGTGTCTACCTCAACCTTTTGGGAGTCGGGGAAAAGGGGAGGCAGCATGGAGAATGGTGGGACAGAGGTGAGGCGACTGGCCACCCAGGAGAGAGCAAAGGGTAGAACAGAGTGGACCAAGGGGTGTTATCACTTGGTTCTGTTTTGCAGTTTGCAAGGTGGCCTTCTGTTCCATTTCTTCGCCAAATCTTCGGTAAAATCTGCATTGTTTGGGAATGATTTGTGGAATTATGTTTGACTTTTAGCGGGTATGATCAGATGCTGAGTCTTGCTCCAATGTGGACATGGGGGTAGTGGAGGCTAGTCACACCTGGGTTACACCAAAAGCTAAACATGTTCTTTCAAAGGGCTGTCCTTTATTCTTAGATCATGTACTTCCTGTCTTTTATGAGGACTCCCTGAGTGGTACTAACGGGGGAGGGGAGGCAGGACAGCTTAGCTGCTAACCAAAGGGTTAACAGTTCAATTCCACCCAGGCACCTTAGAAGAAAGGCCTGGCAATCACTTCCGAAAAAATCAGCCATTGGAAACCCCATGGAGCACAGCTCTACTATGACCTACACGGGGCCATTATGAGTCTAGTAGTAGGTAGGTATCTTGCTGGAAGCTATGCCATCAGCATTTCAAATACCAGCATGGTCACCCTTGGTGGACAGGTTTCCGTAGAGCTTCCAGACCAAGATTAGGAAGAAAAGCCTGGCAATCCTACTTTCCAAAAAATTAGCCAGTGAAAACCCTATAGGTCACAACAGATTATAGTGCTGGAAGATGAGCCCCCTAGGTAGGAAGGCACTGCACAATGGCTGCAACATTGGACTCAAACGCACCAACAATCATAAAGATGGTGCAGGGCTGGACAGCATTTCCTTCTGTTGTCCATGGGGTCGTCATGAGTCAGAGCCGACTTAGCGGCAAAAAACAGCAACAATCTTTTATGACATGATAGGATTTTTTTTTTTTTTAAATATTCTTACCTAGCAAAATAACATTGTTCAACCTGGTATTACCTTCCCTTCCAAAAAAAAAATGGTACTGGTCATTGAAACCCCAAGGTCTGACACGGAAATCACCTGCTGGAGGTCCTGCCGTGGTCAGAAAGGCTTTCCCTTCCATACGGCGTCTCACCGCTTCTTCTCACCGCTTCTTCGTCAGCGTGTGTGGCTTTACTACTCAGTAACGTCAGGAAGACAGGCGTGATCCTTCCATCAAGGAAACCAGCCCTTACAGACAACCAATGAGAGTTTTATGGATGCTTTTATGTCCTTGGGCAAACTTCTTGGTTTTTTTCCTGAATAAGCATCAGGCTTAGAGGCACATGTATTTTAGTTTGTCGCTCAGTTTACAATATGAGATTTTTTTTCATCTTCTCAACCATACTTAAATACGATTTAGTCTTTATCAAACATCATGGGGAAAGACTTTTCACGGTCTCTTTTATTTTCTCTTTATCCTCATCATGAAGTACAGTGGTCTTGTCTCACCCCTCATCCTACATGACATCTCTGTCTCCCCAGGCTGCTATTACTCGCTATTACTCTCTAGCTCCTCAGGTCTCCTCCTCCCTCTCTGACCACACCCAGATGAAGCTCGTCCTCCACACTCTGCCCTTGGTCTTCTCTCTCCACACCAGTGTTTCTCAAAGTGCCGTCTGAACCTCCTGCCTTCAAACTGTCTGGGTAGCCTGCTAAGCAAACAGCTGGCTCCTGAAGAGCTCAGGAGGCTGGGAATCAGCAAGATTTGGAGCTAGAAGAACCAAAAACCCATTGACATTGAGTCGATTCCAACCCATAGCAACCCTATAGGACAGAGGTAGACAGGGCTAGGGAAAAGCCCTGATTACCAGGCATTCTTTGTGCCAGTTCAGGCCTCTGGCCTATGGAACAAGGTGAATTATCAGATATTTTTGATGACTGAGGTGTGCCTGACCCAAGCCATGGTATTTCCAATCTCCTCATATGCATCCAAAAGCTGAACAATGAAAAAGGAAGACCAAAGAAGAATTGACACGTTGAAATTGTGGTGTTAGCGAAGAATACTGAATATACCATGGACTGCTAGAAGAACAAATAAATCTGTCTTGGAGGAAGTACAGCCAGAATGCTCCTTAAAAGCTAGAATGGTGAGACTTCATCTTGCTCACTTTGGACATATCATTAGAAGGGACTAACTGCTGGAGAAAGACATCATGCTTAGCAAAACAGAGGGTCAGTGAAAAAGAGGGAGAACCTCAGTGAGATGTATCGACACAACGGCTCCAACAATGGGCTCAAACATCGCAACGACTGTGAGGATGGTGCAGGACCGAGCAATGTTTCATTCTGTTATACATGAGGTCTCTGTGAGGGGAAGCTGACTCCACAGCACCTAACAACAATTACAACAGCAATCAGATATTTATTTCTGCTCCCCTTAGATGTACAAGGAGGGACTGAACCACCTTTAGATGAAGCCTTCACTCCAAGGAGGATCAGAGACCTTGTAGCCTTTCACATTTAACCCAGAACCATTCCTCCACACTTTGGGAGCATATACAACACGTGTGAATACACGTGTATGGGCATATGTACATACAGTACGTAATCGCAATATGCGTATGTGCCTGTGTACTTCTGTGTGGTGTGTGAACGTATCTATGTGAGTACAAGTGTTTGTGTGAGCATGATTGGGCATGTGTGTGTGTGTACAACTCTTACAAAGAACAAGGAAGCAAAGGAGACCGCGGTATGGTAAATGAAGAATATGGAGTGCTCATGAGGAAAGAAGAAAAAGAAACAAGGAGTTAAAATTGTGTTTCCCCCTTCTCCTCTTCTATGATTCTTACTCTGACTTTCAGCACTTGGTGTCTCAGGAAGGCTCTGAAAATCTCAAGGTTGCAAGCAGCCATCTAGTGCTTGAAACCCTTCTGCAGCATCCCCAGTAAGTAGCTGTCTGCCTTCTGTTTAAACACCCCTGGTGCTGTCTGGGGAGTTCATCACCACTCCAGAGCATACATTCCATTATCAGGTGGCTCTGATCATTGGAAATTCCTTCCTTATGTTACCTGAAATCAGTATCCCTGTCAACTCCACTCACAGATCCAGCTCTGACTGACCTGATGGGTTTCACTAACCAAGTTGCACTTCTCAGTGCCAACTTCTTCACAGTCTTTTGAAAACTGACCCCTAGGACTGAACACTATTCTCCAGGCTCAGTCAGATAAGAGGAGGCAGGATAACTGAGAAGATATTTGCAATTTCCGAAACCAAGTAGGGACTAATATCTAGAGCATTCTGGGAACTCCTGAAAATCATTAAGAAAAAAGATAGACACCCCAGTAGAACAATGGGCAAAGGACAATGAATAGACAATTTACTTATGAGAGAACTCAAAAATCTATGGAGCATTTCAGGAGATGCTCAAATAGCATTAGTAATCAAAGAAATGCAAATAGAAACAACAATAAAATATTACTTTATATCTATTAGACTGGCAAAAATGAAGCCGGGTAGTACCAAGTGTTGGCAGGGATGTGGGACAATGGAACACGCTCACACCTCTAATGAGAGTGTTGAGTGGTACAACCATTCAAGACAGCAGCTTGGCACTATCCAGGTAAAATAAAGATGCACACACTTTGTGAATACCCTCCCTGGGTATGTATTCCAAACACATTCTCATACAGGTCCATAAGGGGCATGTACAGGGATATTCATCACAGTTGCTTACAGAGGCAGGAAGTTGAAAGCATTCTAGGTGCCCATCATCAGGGCAGTGGCTAGGTGAAATGTGAGGATTCAGCATTTAGAAGCATTTAGAAGCAATGAACTTGATGGACTCGTGGCAGGATGGATGCAAATTTGACAACAAAGTACTGAGTGAGAAAAATAAATAGAATGAGCTACGACAATACCATTTATATAGATTTAAAACAACAGCAATGCACACTTTACAAGAAGACATACAGACAAGAAGAACGGAAGGATGCTACTGCAAGGACTGGCTGGTGGAGAGGGAGCATGGCCAGCATACAAGGGACCAGCCATGGGAACTAAAAAAGCTGGAGGTGTTTTCTTGTCTGTCTTAAGCAGCAAGAGAAAAGACATACTCAAAGAACAGCTAAAGCTGTTGCAAGAATAAATTTCCTTTGAAACATCACAAAATGAAAGACAAAATCCTCTTAACCTAGTGATGGCCCCTGATGGAATAAAGCACTTTCTCTAAAACAGCCCCCAAATTAGCAAAACTGTAATTAGGATTACTAAACGAATAGATCAGAATTCCATAGAGAAAATATTTACTCAGGCAAAACCTCCTCGATTCAATAACTCTTTCAATTAGTTTTTTCTAAAGTTTTGGATTCCCACTGACTAATCTGCTGGTATTTAGAAGGATTTGTAAACCACTTGCCAAGTAGTTAAAAAGTGTGAAATGTCTTTGCCAGGAAGCTCTTTGGGGACCTTTACAAGAATGTACAGAGAAGCAGTGAGGTGTCTGAAATGGCAGGAAGACACCACTTCCTCCAGCGCTAGTTCACGTCCCCCTAGGGTATGCCTTACAAACTGTCTCGAGCAGCCTAAGATTGTTCAAAGCCTTGGCCAATTCCAAATGCGGTGGCTGCCCAAGCAGGAGGGATACAGTAAGAGCTGAAGGTTCCAGCTGAAAGAAGCTAATGGATTATTAGAGCTGGTATGAATGTGCACAATGGAAATGGGCTGTGTTTCTTTAATGTGATGGGCTGTGTTTCTTTCAGTGTGATACCAAATCAAGTCTGGACCACATGGGGCCTTCAGATTTATTTGGATTGCCCTAACTTTGTGTATGCATGTGTGTGTGTGTGTGTATTTTGCTTTGTTTTGTTTTATAGGATTTGCTGGGTGGTGCACAGTTAATGTGCTCGGCTGTTAACTGAATGATTGGAGGTTTGTGTCCACCCAGAGGTGCCTCAGAGAAAGGCTTAGCAATCTACTTCCAAAAAATCAGCCCTTGAAAACCCTTTGGAGCACAGTTCTAGCCTGATACACATGGGGTTGCCATGAGTCAGAATTGACTCCAAGGTAACTGTTTAAGATTTTTAACTGGTAGGATATCTGAGAGAACCCTGGATGTAGAAAGCTAGCAAGGCCCTACCCTGAGTCCTAATGTACCTATCAGCACCATCTTCTGCCTGTCTGAGCCTCACCCCATTTGCTGATATACTCATACACATTCCCCACCCACACTGGCCTCTTCCTCCCTCTCCAAACTCACCTTTTGCTCTGGTTGTTCCTTCGACCTTAAATGTGCTTTTCCTTAGAGACTGGCCAGACTGAAAACACAGTAGAGGGCACCCAGTGCTCCCTGTAATCCTGAACCCAGGCATGGTGGTCATCCAGTGGGAGCCTCTAATCTTCCCCTCACCAGCCTTGGAACAAGAGTCAGAACTCCCCTTCCTTCCTCCACAGAAAATCCTTCCCACATACATTAGAGTAAGAAGCAGATACTGTGGAGGGTGATATTGTGACGCAGTGGAGGGTCACACCACACAGCACACAGCATATTCAACAGAAATTCCAATGAGACGTCGCCACTCTCCTGCAAAGTTTCTCCTCAGCCACACGCATTCCCTACCAGGTGACCCCTCTCCACAAAGCTTCAGTCTCCCGTCCCTTCCCCCTGTGTTCCCCTCTCCTTCTGCAGAGCAATTTAACTTTTCCTTTCCTTGCTTCCAAGTCCGAATCCTACCTCCCAGGTCTTTGGGAAGACGTGGGGGGTTATAAACAAATAATATCTTTCCGTGTCACACGGGTTTGAATGAAAAATTAACTTGAGCTGTAAATTGTCACCTAAAGCACACTAAAATTAAAAAACAAAACCCAAAAAAACCTGGATTAGATAGGAAATTTAGGGAAGCAAGTTTATGTTAAGGGAAGAGTGATAACTGGGAAAAGGAGGGTGAGAATGGTGGCACAACTTGAAGAACGTAACCAATGTCACTGAATCGTACATGTAGAAACCGTAGAATCGGTGTGTGTTCTGAGGCGTATATTTTCAATAACAACAAATATAAGTTATTTTTTAAAACGTGGACTTTTATCTTATATGGTTTTTTTAAAATTTAATTTTTCTAGTGATTAACTTCTATTGGACTTTTACAAAATAATGGCTACACAAAATATCTAAAAATTGATGAGAGAGGGTGTGGGATCTGATGCTCAGCACTGGCCCAGTGCAACCTGCAGTACCACCATTTAGGCCCCGAGGAAATGCTGCGCCTCACCTTTTGCCCCGTGTCCTCATCACAAAAGGCAACTGTGTCTGATTGTAACAAAGGTTTCTGGGTTGTGCTTCTGCCAACACCAGAGACAGACCCTGCTTCAGAGTACATGGAGGATTTGAGTGGCGGAAGCACTTAGGGAGGAAAAAAAAGACAAATTAATTAACTTGTCAAATCCTTTCTCTCAGATAGCAGGAATAGCTTCTTGCACAGTGAAGTACCATTTCCCAGCAGGGCCCCATGTCCATTTTCCTGCTTTTCTTTGTGCTCCACTTCGTGGTTCAGAAGGTACTCATGAATTAGTGTGGTGTTGACAGTTGCACATGGTGGCTGAAGAATGTTTTACGATATGAAACACTTTATTTTATCTTTATGTCTGTATAGAT
This sequence comes from Trichechus manatus latirostris, assembly GCF_000243295.1. NCBI lineage: Eukaryota > Metazoa > Chordata > Mammalia > Sirenia > Trichechidae > Trichechus > Trichechus manatus. Next base: position 18,294,023 of record NW_004443966.1, on the reverse strand, counting down.
GTAAGTCTAGATGTAACGTGTGAACCATGAGGTCAATTCTTCACATTACTGTATGAATCTAGATACTGCTTTAAGAGTTGGTGAAAATTACAATATGAGGTGGAAATATGGTGAAGTTAAAATCTTTTGTAACATGTTCTGCAATAATGATAATTTATCTTATACAACTCCATTAAAATATTTAAACAGGATATGTAAAATTCATGCTTCATTTCCAAAATAAAATATCATTTTACGATTTTGATGACAATTTCAGTTATTACTGAAACTTTCTCCAAATTTAAACTAACTTTTAAAATTCTCTAAGAATTACAGTGATTCAAGAAAGATTGTCTAATTTGACATCATTATCGACAGAACATAAATTATGTGAAAATCTTGATTACAGCAATATAATTAAGTGATTTTATAACAAGGAGGGCAACAGAAATAAATTTAATGAATACATAATAATGTGTGAATTATATGTCTTTATTTTATTACTTATCTAAACATCACCAGTCCATCAACAGAATATCCAAATACTTGGAAAAACAATTAAATTCTATCTTTACTATCTTGCCAACTTTCATTCATATACAAACCATGGTGTTAGATATATATTTTTTAATTTTTATTTTATGAGGGTATATTTTCCAGGTAGGAGAACAGAACGTTTTTTATCTAATAATTTACTGCCTTGGTTTATAAGTTTAAATACTTTGATGTATGCTATGAGGGCTTCCATTTAGAATTAGAGACTAGCTTGTGGTTACCTTCCCGAACTAGCGAGTTCATTCCACATTTAAATTCACTTATGAGAGCTTCAGGTGGACAGAGATATGACTTGAATACAAACCTCAGAAGGGAGACATGGTTTTTACAAATAATTATTTGCAAATGATCCCATATCTCATTTATTCTTCAATTAATAGAAATGATTGCTTGGCTTTGGCCTAAGAAAGTCACTCTAGCAAAACCTGCAGTGCATATCCATGAGAGAAACCTCCATGATCCTCCTTTGTTGGTGTCCCTTCTTTGATCCTAGGAGCCCTGGTGGCGCAACGGTTGAGCGCTTAGCTGCTAACAGGAATGTTGGTGGTTCAAACCTACCCAGTTGCTCCATGGGAGAAAGACCTGGCGATCTGCTTCTGTAAAGATTACAGCCGAGAAAACCCAATGGGGCAGTACTACTCCATCGCATGGGGCTGCTATGACTCAAAAGCGACTCAGCTGCACATAACAACAACTTCTTTGGGCCTGGAAGGACAGAATCCGATTTCCATGGTGAGGGACTAGAGGAATGGCTCCATCCTGGAAGATGACTCCTTCAAATCCTTCTCTGGAACCAGTGCTGCCAGCTAAGGAAGGAAGAAGAGGACTTGCACCCATCCACAACTGTCCACCCCTGCCAAAGCCTCTAGATAGAGGCCTCCTGTGGACTGAAATGATTGTAGTTAACCCTAGGCCTCACCAGGAGTCATAAAGGAAACACCATCATTTACACCATGTCCCTACTGAGAGGCATTTGCTTTGTTTCCAGAGTGTGTGTGTGCGCGCGCGCGTGCGTGTGCGTGTGTGTATGTGCGCACGCGTGTGTGTGTGTGTGGCTCCACACACAGGCACCTCTAAGATCAATGCTGCAATAAACACCCTAGTACATGGGCCCTTAGGTTGATGCTTTTATTTCTTTGGAGTAGATTCCCGGGAGTGGGATTGCTAGGTCAAAGGGCATATGTATTTTTAATTTCAATGGATTTTTTCAGATTGATTTCCAAAAAGGCTGCAATAATTCACATCTCCACCAGCAATGATTGAGAGAACACTCCCATCTCCCCCAACTGGCAATAGATGTAGAAACTTTAAAATTTTGCCAGTCTTAAGGGTGTAAACTAGTATCTTGTTACTACTTTCATTTGCATTCCCCTGAATTCCAGTCAATTTGAGCATCTTTCCATATGGCTGGATAGCTTTCTTCTCTGAATTGCCTATCCGTATCATTTTGCCTATTTCTCTATTGTGTTGTCATATCAGTTTATAGGAGCTCTTTGCATATTATAGCTATTAAACTTTGTCTATCATCTGCATTACAAATATTTGTCCAAATCTATTGCTTGTCTTTGATATCGCTAACAGTATCTTTTACCATAAAAATGTTTTAAATATATATAAAAGCAAAAATCTCTATTTTTTTTTACCTTCTAGGTTTCCAATCTTGGTTGAGAAGGTCTTCTAACTCCCAGATTATGTGAAGTCTCTTAGATTTTCTTGTCAAAATTTTTATCGAAGTACAATATACATATGAAATAGTGCATCTATTAAAATATGGATCAATGAATTTTCATAAGGTGAACACACTCATGTAACCAGCTTCCAGATCAAAAAGCCAAACATTACTAGCACCCTAGAAGCTCCTTCATATCCCCTTCGAGTCATCACCCACCCGAAGATTAACTGCTACCTTGACTTCTAACACCATAGGTAGGTGTTTCAACTTTATTTAAATTGAATCATCCACATGTACTCATTTGTGTCAACATTATGTTGGTGAGATTCATTCATGTAGTTCATTAATTCTCATTGCTAGGTAGTATTTCTTTATATAAATATACCACACTTTATCCATTGTACTCTTGATGGACACTTGGGTTATTTCCAATTTGGGGCTATTTTGAATGGAGCTGCTATGAATATTCTTGTACATGTTTTTTGGTGAACTTCTATATGTATTTCTGGTGCCACGGTTAAGTGTTTGACTGCTAATCAAAAGGTCAGCAGTTTGAATCCACTAGCTGCAGTTCTACTCTGTCTCTATGAGTCGTAATCAACTCAACGGCAATGGGTTTGGTTTAGTTTTCTTGGTATTTACCTAACAGTAGAATTTCTGGTCACAGGGTTTACATTATGTTCAGCTTTTGTAGATATTGTCAAACAGTTTTCCAAGGTAGTTGTACCAATTACACTCCCACCAGTAATGTAAGAGACTTATAACCAAAACCAAAACCAAAACCCCACTGCCATCAAGTCAATTCCAACTCATAGCAACCATATAGGACAGAATAGAACTGCCCCATAGGGTTTCCAAGGAGCATTTGGTGGATTCTAACTGCTGACCTTTTGGTTAGCAGCCAAGCTGTTAACCACTGCACCACCAGGGCTCCTAACTTACAGGTATAGGGGTTAGCATTTATAACACACATTTGGGTGGGACATAATTCAACCCATAACAGCGATGTTCTTTGAGATCCTCATTTTGAAAGGTGTGATTATCAAATGTCACTCAGGGGAGAGAACTTCTGTGTTTACTGAGCACTTATTAAGATCTACTACATATATTATTTCATTTAGTCTTCTCAATGACTTTATGATGTGTGCACTGTTAACTTTAAGTTACAGATGAGGGCATGAGGCTCAGAGAAATATAGTGCCTTGCTCTGGGTCACATAGCTAGTAAGTACCAAAAAAAAAGAAAAAAAAAAAACCCCGTTGCCAGCAAGTCAATTCTGACTCATAGAGACCCTATAGGACAGAGTAGAACTGCCCGGTATGATAATTCCGTTACCCCACAGGTAACGGAGTGGCAGTGGATTCAAACTGCTGACCTTTTGATTAGCAGCTGAGCTCTTAACCACTGTGCCACCAGAGCTCCAGCTAGTAAGCAGCAGAACTGAAACTAGAACCCAGTCTGTCTGTCTCCTGAAATGCTGCTAACACTGCCAGTGGACATATGAATTGAACTTCCAGACACTTCCCAAATAATGGGGCATGTGATGAAGCAGAGATTTATAATCATTACATCAGCCCCTGCCAACACACCCTGTGGTATCTGTTTTCTCTCACCCTAGTCACACGAGCGGCCGATTTCCTGGGAAACTGAGTCAGTGTTCAGGCAGCAATGGCCTCTTCTGCTGAAAGGCATGTAGAATCAAACTTTGGTGACTGCCCTGGGCCTTTAGGTAGCTTACGGGAGTCATGGCCTGGGGGAGAAGGGGTGGGGAGGAGAGGAAGGGGGAGAAATACACAAATAATGAGATGGTGAGGGGAGAGAGAAGTTAAGAGATTGCCTCTGCCCCGATTTTTCCCAGTCACAGTTCTAAATTACAGAAGGTCCAGGACCTCTTCTCTTCCCAGCTGTGCCCTACAATAAGCCCTGGCCACCTGCACTGTCTCGAGAAGGTCTCCGTTTCTCAGAGCCAGGGGGATGTGAACACTCACAGACATGCACACACTACACTCGGACGCCACCAGACACCCAGCCACATAGGCATGGGGCAGACCCAGAGATAAACACACACTCACAGAGAACCTGCCTCCTGGACCCTGGGAGCCCAGACAATCAGCCGAGCGCAAGGGTTTTCCAACTGTGCCACGCTGCTTGTTCTGCAGAGGGAAGTCACACAAACTATGAAGCAATTTCTCCCCAAAGGAAAGATTTTAACTGCTAGAGGTAATTGTAGAAAAGTACACCGAGACGATGAGGTACCATTTTCCCTCTATCAGATTGGCAAAGATTTAAAAGTTTGATTATACCCAGTGTTGGTGGGGATATAAAGATATGGCATTTGGCACAAAAGTAATTGTTAAAACCTCTGGGGAAGGTAACTTAGTAATATGTGTCAAAATGTTAAATGCGGCTCCCCTTAAACCCAGCCATGCCACTCCTAAAAATTGTGTGTGTATGTGTGTATGTATATATCGCCACACAAAAAAAATACTGTGAAAGGAAGTTAACATTGCAGCATTGGTTAATAACTCCATAAAATTAGAAACAACTAAAAAAGTATCAATAGAAGACTGGCCGGATAAGTTAAAGGACATTCATATCATGGAATACTGTTTAGTCACTTGAAAAGATAAGGTGGATCTCCATGTTCTGACATGGAAAGATGTCCACAATATATTATTTAGTTGTGGCGGGTGGGGAGAGCAAAGTACAGAACAACAAATGTTTTTACCCTATTTGTGTTTGTAAAAATATATGCGTGTCTATGCAAGGTACACAAGGAACTGTTACAGCAGGTGGCTCTGGAGAATGGGGAGGGAGCAGAGAGGAAGAAGAGTAGAGGGACTGATTTTTTACTTAACAACCCTCTGTAAACTTTTACAATGAACATGTATTAACCCTATAATAAATTATTTTAGCTTATTATATATTGAGTCAGAATTGACTTGATGGCAATGAGTTTGTTTAGTTTTTTGTTTGTTTGTTTTTTATATTAGGGTTCCCTGAAAAGTTTCACTTAGGAAAAATGTTCCACCACTAAAAAGTTTGAAAAACCTTTCTCCAACCCAACCCTATTGTACAACTTGCCAGGAAAATTATGAAAGACTTTTGAAACAGGGAGGGGGAGTACCAGGATCCTATGTCCTATGGAATGCTAGACTAAGGTACATTCCAGCTTTCTGATTCTATAGAAGCCTGCACCTTTCATTGTCTTTGAGCTATTCTGAAATTCTGTAAGATGTAGAAAACTGAAATAATACAAATGATTCTTACCCATAGCGATGCAAATGAGTTTTTGTTGGTTGGAGGTGCAATTGATTTCTGCCTACAGTGGAAGGAGCCAGTTTTGCACCAATTAACAAATTCATTGCAGTATTCCTGATTGCCAACACGTGTATCTGTTCTTTGTATTCGCCTTTGAACCAATTTTTAACATATTACTGGTTCCCACGTTAATGAATGAGTTAAATAAAATCTTTGACTTGTGTTACTTTTCTATTTGTATGGCAGGCGTAATTTTCCCTTTAAAAATTTGTCTTTTAACAAAGCAGCGACAATGAAGTCCAGTTGAGGAAGAGATTTGCCTAAGGTAAGTGCCTGCTGTTGCAAACACAGCACCAATCCTACCCTTTAAAGTGAGCTCCTAGACTGTGAGTACCTTGGCTATTTCACTTACATCATCGAGTAACAAGGATTGAAATCTTCTCCAATTTGACTTGAATGTTTAGCCCATACAGTTATATCGTTCATTTAAAAGATACTTTCCCACAAATTTATCACCTGCAGGTTCACACATGCACAAGCCCCCCCCACAGACATAAACAGGCCCCTGCTGACTTGACTGCACAGACTCCCACACAGATAGAGAGAGCCTACATCCTTTCCCCCACCCCTATCCCCAACTGGGACACAGGTGCTATTCACGCTCCTACTTGGTCTTTGGTTCAGTCTCTCATCTCAGCGGAACCAAGAGTGGTGGGGGCTGGGAGCAAGGCACCCTCCTGCGGACCCTCGCCTGTACCACGCAGGGAGAAGAGGTTGCCGCCTCTCTTATAACCAAGGGCGCTCGGGTGCTGCGGGGAGTGTCCATGTAGGGAGGCAGAGCCCTCGGTCCTCAAAGACAGCCCAACGTGGGATGTGGGCCCCCCACACGGGCCGCCACGCCTCTGGGTCCTGGGGACGCACAGAAAGGCTCGCCGGAGGGGGTGACCTCTGTGCTGGGATTTGAAAACCCTAGAGGAAGGACTGAGAGCACAGGGGCTGTGCGCCGGCCGCTGGGCGGAGGCGTCTGGGTAGAAGGACTGAGTGGCGGAGGGAAAAAGCCAAGGCCTCCAAGTATGTCTCTGTCAAACTGATCATGTTTTTATTTTGCGGAAAAAGAAATCCCACGGGATTGCTAGGACCAGGCGCAGGACCTGACCTGCAGGCCCAGAGGAGTGCGACTCGCGACCCCTCCACGGGCGGCCGACGCGGCCCTCCTCCCTGGCAGCGACCGTCCGTGTCGTGGGCGCACGGCGCCCCCTGCGGGCTCCGAACCTCGTTCCGCAGGCGCAGATGGGAGGGGGACCGGGGCAGAGTGGGGAGCCTCCAGGAGGTCCCCTAGGCTGTCCAGTCCTTTGTTCCCTCTGGCCGTCGGGGCCACTCTTGCAGGCAGGGCTCGGTTCTACGCACCGCAGAAGGCATCCACGCACCTCCATCACTGTGGGATCCCATCCCCGCTCCGCAGATGAGAAAACCGAGACTCAAAGGCAGAACATGATGCATCCAGGGGTACCAAGGAGAATCCCCGGGACCCTGAGGCCCACTTCACCTGTGCTCATCTCCCTCCGCCCAGGGGCCACTTCCTTTGCCCTAGAGGGCTCAGGTGCGGCCACAGGCTTGGTGGTTTACCGTGCAGCCCTCCAGCCTACTCTTCCCCGGTTCTTGAGCCACAGGGGTCGCATGGAGCATCGTTCCTAGAATGGGCTGGCTGGGCTGCGGTGTGGACTGGAGTGCCTGTGGTATGGGACTATCCTTATCCACTTCAGGAGGAATGTCTGTCAGCTTTACTGGAGGGAAATCTGACAATGGCATCGACAAACTTAAAAATGTGCGTGCCCCTGGTCCCAACAATTGCCCGTGTGTGATTCTATCCTAAGGAGACATTTAAGAAACTCAGCAAAGATTTTGCTTTGAGAATGTTCATCCCCTCCTTCTTTATAATAGCCAAAAATTGTGAACAACCTAACTTTCTACTGGCCAGCTAAATAAATGGTATTCTATGTAGCCATGAAGGAGCCCTGGTGGTGCAGTGGTTAAGCACTTGGCTGCTAACAGGAGGTTCAAGCCCACCAGCCTTTATTTCCGAGAAAGATGTGGCAATCAGCTTTCGTAAAGATTACAGCCTTGGAAACTCTATGGGGCAGTTTGACTCTGTTCTATAGGGTAGCTATGAGTTGGAATTGATCGCAATGGATGCAGCCATGAAAAATTATGTTGGATAAAAATTTTTAGGGATATATCAAAGTGTTCATCATACTGAGCAAAAAAGGAGGTTACAATACAGTATATATAGTAATAGAATCCCGTTTCTGTGAAGATGTGGGTGTCTGTGTGCATATGTTAATAAAGAAGTCTGGAAAGACCAAAAATTAGTGGGATCAAGAGTGATGTTTTTAAATTTTATTTGTACTTTTCTGTATTTTCTAAATAATACCCATTAGCTATACATTGTTTTTGTGTGTTTTTCAAAAAGCAGAACAGTCCCAGTGCTTTTGTGCCCACCCCAGTAAGGACAGGACAAACAGCCTAAAGGGGTGGATCAAGGGAAGTCAGGGAAGGGGATTACTGGGGCATTTCCTGCCCCCAATTCTGGCACAGCCACAGGAATCATGATCACCAAGAGCTGTTCTGCCTGAAGACTATGACAGTGATGAGAAATTTTCCAAAATGTTGACTATAACAGAGCTTGCAATATGACCCAACTGGGGGATCATACATTTGTCACCTATCAGGAGCTTTGGAAGAAAGGTACCTACTCAAGTTGTAATGGGTAGAATAACCAGCCAATGTGCCAGATTTTTGTTCCAGAAAGTTGGCAAACATGCAGTAAGTGATGTGGTTCCTTTCTTGTGCAAGCTCCATGCAAATTGGCTGGAGCACGGGGTGCGGCCTCTGGAGCCCACAGCCGAATTTGTCTACTCCAACAAGGGTTTGCAGTGCTAGGCTGCACATCCCAGGGATGCAGGGACATCATGTCGATGGATGCATTGGTGACTGAGGGCAGTGGTGACAACGTAGGCTGTCACAAAAGTGCAGGTCCCCCAGATTCTCCCAGGCAAGAGACAGCACCAAAAACTACATGTCAGGCTTTTGCCTTCTGAAACTGAGCAAAGGAGAATTTGCCGAAAAGTAAAGCAATGCAGTCCGTTTTTAATTTCATTTCTCAAAAAAACCCAGCTAACTTTCATTATGATTTTTTAATCTTGTATTTTTTTGGAAACTAACTTTTTAAATATAACATTAACTAAAAATATGTAAATTTTTAGTGTGAAAGCAAAGTCTATTTTTTAGAGTATTTTCCCAATGAAATACTACCCACTTTTTATTTAAAAAGTTATTTTCTATTGTTCTACACAGTAAATAGTGCCAAAAACTAAGAAAATGTGTATTATAGTTTCAAAATCAGGACTGAGTTTCTTAAAAAAATCTGTTTGCAATAAATTGTAATGAACTGTAATATCCCTTTAAAGAAAGATTTAAGTAAATTATTAGAATTATTAATTCATTTAAAAAAAAACCTAAGCACAATGGGAGCAGAGTAGAAATGAACTGTCTGCTCTTGAGAGGTGGGGGAGAACATCCTGCTGAGGGCCAGTGGCCCCAAGGGCTGACCAGTGGGGACATTAGCTGCCCCTGGCCTGGGCACTGCCGTGTGAGTCTAAGGTATAGAGAAGGGCTATTGCCACAGAAGAAGATACACACAACCAGCTTCAGTCTATCCTACTTCCTGTCTCAGAATTTAAACACGAGAGTGTGACATATCTTTGGAAATCAGAGATTCAAATCTCAAACCCCTATACCCCATCACCATCACCTCCACAAACTGTGTGATTTGGGGCAAGTTACTCAGTCTTTTCAAACGCTATTTTCTCATCTGTAAACTTGACAACAATATGCATATTACGTGACTGCTGAAGGATTATTTTGTTATTCAACAATTATTTTATTAAGTGCCAGGCACTATTCTAGTCCTTCTCACTAGGACATACAAGGTCCCTGTTTTCATAAAATTCATATTCTAATAGGTTGAGATCATAATTAATAAACAAATTAGAAAAATATCAGATATTGATAAGTTCTAGACAGAGAATATAATAGAAGTGATAGAGAACTACAGGTTGATTATATATTATATTTATTATATATGTTATGTTATATCATATTATGTTAGTCGTTCAGGGAAACCTTCTCTGAGCAAATTGTATTGGAGCAGAGAGGAATGACAGAAAGGACCAGGCATGAAAAGATCAAGGGGCAGAGTGTTCGAGAAGGAGGGAAGAGCTAGAGCCATAGCCTTAGGCAAAGTATCAAGTAGCTTTTGCTCCATAATGCTGTTAGTTGCTGCTGAGTCCACTCTGACTCATGGCGACCCCATGTATGCAGAGTAGAACTTCTCCACAGGGTTTTCAAAGCTGTGCCCTTTTGGAAGCAGATTGCTAGGCCTGTCTTCCAGGGTGCCTCTGGGTGGGTTCTATGAAAAATAAACAACTCAGAACACCATTAACAGATTGCCATGCAGGTTTAATGGACAAGTTGGGCAGCATGTCATTACCAAGTAAATCAGTGCTCTGACTAATAAGATTTTCAGGGTACTTATATATAATTTCATCAGGAACTTGTATCAAAAAAATTTTTGATTGTTGACAAGTATGTCAGAATACATAAATCTTATGAGAGCAGTATGTGTTCAAACATTATAAAGAAGAGAAAAATAGAAACCTTGCTTAAGACAATCACAAAATCAGTGAGCCATGGTTGTAAGACCTCTGGAGTTTTGGAAACAGGACATGTTCATTAATCTTCGATTGTTTTCTGGAAGAGTAAGTTTCAAGTGTTTCAGTAAGCCTGATCACCTAAATACAATTATATGAAACAAGACAAGCTGCTTCTAAAGATTAGTTAGAGTTTAAGGCATAAATATAAGCTTTAAAAATTATATACATATATATATATATATATACACATCTATATAGTTATACAACACATAGGTTTCTAACATTTAATAAGACGACCTTTAGTGTTATGGGCAAGACAACGCTCTGTTTCCATAAAGCAAAACTTATAATTTTATTTCACAGTTCAAAGCACCAATATTTTGGCTAGTAGTTGAGTGCTTAACTGTTCATGCCACCCAGGGATTCCTGCTCTATAATAAACCACCTCAAAACTTAGTGGCATAAAATAACAACCATTTATTTAGCTCATGATTCTGTGGGTCAGCAATCTGGTCTGGCCTCAGCTAGGCTGTTCTTATGGTCTCAGTTGTCCTTATGTTGGTGGTCAGTTACCAATCAGCTAGGTGACTGCTTCTCAGGGTTGGCTGACTTTCAGCTGAGCTCTGGGAGAAATTGGGCCATATGTCTCTCATCATCTAGCAGGCTAGCCCAGTCTTGTTCATGCGGCAGTGCAGGGTTTCAAGAGCAAGTGGAAGCATTTAAGACCTTTTAAGGCTTCGACTCAAAGGAGCCCTTGTAGTGCAGGTGTTAAGCGTTCAGCTGCTAACCGAACGGTTGTCAGTTCGAGCCCACCAGCCGCTCCACAGGAGAAAGATGTAGCTGTCTGCTTCCGTAAAGATTTACAGCCTTGGACTACCAGTGACCACCCTGACAGGAAACACAACAGGGAGTCCCTGATGGAGCAGGAGAAAAGGAGGGTGCAGAACTCAAATTCTAGTAAAAAGACCAGACTTAATGGTCCGACTGAGACTGGAGGAACCCCGGAAAGCATGACCTCAGGACTCTGTGTCAACCCAGAACTAAAACCATTCCCAAGACCAACTCTTCAGACAAAGATTAGACTGGACTATGGGACATAAAATGATACTTGGGAAGAATGTGCTTCTTAGCTCAAGTAGATACATGAGACTAAATAGGCAGCTCCTGTCAGGAGGTGAGATAAGAAGGCAGAGAAGGTCAGGAGCTGGTTGAATGGACATGGGAAATCAGGGGTGGAAAAGAGGAGTGTGCTGTCACAGTATAGGGAGGGCAACTAGGGTCACATAACAACGTATGTATGAATTCTTATATGAGAGACTAACTTGAATTATAAACTTTCGCTTAAAGTACAACAATAAAAAAAAAAAAGATTTACAGCCTTGGAAACCCTATGGGGCAGTTTTACTTTGTCCTCTAGGGTTGCTATGAGTGGGAATTGACTCAGTGGCAATGGGTTTGGTTTTTGGTTTTGGTAAGGCTTCAACTCCGAACCAGCACAATGTCACTTCTTCTGCCATATTCTATCGGCAAGGCCAGCACAGACGCAAGGAGTGGAGAAACAGACTTTACTGCCTGATGGGAAAACTGCAGGAGACATGGACACAGAGAAAAGGAGAATTGTGATTTTTGTAGCATATCATGAGCAAGAATGGATGAAGAACAGAGGAAAGGCCAGTGCGGCCAGAGCAATTGTTGGACAGGAGAGTGGAAGAGAATTAGGGAAGAGTGAGATCATGTGAGACTTTTAAGCCAGGATAAGATGGGAAGCCCATTATGGGGTAGCAGAGAAGTTGTGTATGATTTGTTCTAGAGAAGAGATTGTAAAAGAAGCAAGAGCAGAAGGAGTTGCTATCAGTAAGGAGGCTCTTGCCACATTCTTGGAGAGAAATGATACTATCTGGAACTAAAGTAAAAACTCAAATATAGGAATATGTATGAGAGGAATAATTAGCCCTAGACTGTATTCCGCTCTGGTCTGGCCTAGAAAATGTTAAAAGAAGAACCTGGAAGGATCAAACTGTTTTCAAATAACTGCATTCCAGCACAAAGCTCAATAATATGTATTGAAATACAAAAATATCTAGCACCCAAAAAGATAAAAATCACAATGTTTGCCATCTAATGAAAAAGTACCAGACATGAAAATGTGACCCATGACAGCAAGAAAAAGCAATCAATCAAATCTGACCCAGAGATCGACCTAAACATAAGCACTAAAACCATAACACTGTTAGAAGAAAACAAAGGGGTAAAGCTCCATGAACTTGGATTTGGCAATAGATTCTGAGACATGACTGTTGTTGTTGTGTGCCATCAGGTCGATTCTGACTCACGGAGACCCCATGTGACAGAGCAGAACTGCCCCATAGCATTTCCTAGGCTGTTAATTTTATGGGAGCAGATTGCCAGGTCTTTTCTCCTTCGGAGCTGCTGGTGGGTTCCGACTGCTTACCTTTCAGTTATCAGTCGAGCACTTAACCATTGTGCCGCTGGGCTCCTTTTTAGATATGACTAGATCTTACTAAATCTTACTAAAATTGTGCAAAGCCTCTACACATGAAAGTCTAATAAATTATTGGGAGACATTTAGGTAGATCTAAATAAATGGAGTCCCCACAAAAGAAGACCAGACTTACTGGCCTGACAGAGACTGGAGAAACCCCGAGAGTATGGTCCCCAGACACCCTTTTAGCTCAGTAATGAAGTCACTCCCGAGGTTCACCCTTCAGCCAAAGATTAGACAACCCCATAAAACAAAATGAGACTAATTGGGCACAATAGCCCAGGACAAGGACTAGAAGGCAGGAAGGGACAGGAAAGCTGGTAATAGGGAACCCAAGGTCAAGAAGGGAGAGTGTTGACATGTCGTGGGGTTGTTAACCAATGTCATAAAACAATATGTGTATTAACTGTTTAATGAGAAACTATTTGTTCTGCAAACCTTCATTTAAAGTACAATTTAAAAAAAAAATTATAAATAAATAAATAAATGGAGTCCCTAGTTGGTACAAACTGTTAACACACTTGACTGCTAACTAAAAGATTTGAGGTTCAAGTCTACTCAGGGGCTCCTTGGAAGACAGGCCTGGAGATCTACTTCCAAAAAATCAGCGATTGTAAACTATGGAGGAAAAAAAAACCAAAAACCCTATAGAGCACAGTTCTACTCTGACATACACAGGGTCACCATGAGTTGGAATCGACTCAAAGGCAACTGGTAAAAATAAATGAAGAGCTCTAACAGGGTCCTAGATTGGACAACTCAACATTGCAAAGGTGTCAGTTCTCCCCAAACTGATAAAAATTCCAACTGCCTTTTCTTTTTGTTTGACAATTTTGATTTAAAAATGTCCCTGGGGATGAAAAAGGGCCAAGAATAGCCAAGATGATCTTGAAGAATAAGGTAAAAGAATCTACTTGACCAGATTATCAGTGACGTGCTGGTACAGGGATGGACAAATAGAATAATGGATCAGAATAAAGAGCCCAGAAACAGATCCATACATACTGGACACTAGATACTGGATATTGAAATGCAGTCATTGAGAAATGACCAATAAAAGGCACTAAGTCAATTGGGTATCTATAAAACTACCTCCCACAATACTTAAAAATCAATTCCAAGGTGAATTAACATATAAACGTAAAAAGCAAAACCATATAGCTCTTGGTAGGATAAGAGAATATCTTCACCACTCAGGGTAGACAAAGATTTTTTTCAAGCAAGTAACAAAAAGCACTAATGATAAAGGAAAAGGCAGCAATAAAAAAGAGTGAACTATTAACTACATTAAAATTAAGAACTTTATTCAACAAAAGATATTGTACCCAAACTCATTGCTGTCAGGTCGATTTCAACTCACAGTGACCCTATAAGACACAGTAGAACTGCCCCATTAGGGTGACCAAGGCTGTAATCTTTACAGAAGCAGACTGCTACATCTTTCTCCCAAGGAGCAGCTGGTGTGTTCGAACCGCCGATCTTTTGGTTAGCAGATGAGTGCTTTAACCATTGTGCTACCAGAGCTCCTTAAAGATATTATAAAGAGAGTGAAAAGACAATCCATAGAGTGGGACAAGATACTTGCAACGAACTAACCAACTAACTACGGTAACCAACAAAAACCCTGTCAAAACCACAATGAGACACTACTCCATACCCTACAGAATGGCAAAATTTTTAAGAATCTGTTGGTGTGTATGTGGAGCAATGGTAACTCTCAGATGCTGCCAGTGGAGGGGTAAACTGGTACGCCACTTAGGAAAGATGTGTGACATTATCTAGTAAAGTTGAAAACAGGCATATCATATCACCCAGAAATTTCACTCCCAGTTTATACCGTAAAGAAACTTCTGTCCATGTGCATCAGCAGAGTATATATAACAACACTGTGCATTATGGTAAAGAACTGGAAAAACTCCAAATGTTCTATTTACAGTAAAATGGGTAAATCACTTTTGGTATTTTCATTCAATGAGGTATTATTGTATTGATGCTGAGCAGCCAAAAATTAGAAAAGGCCACTACACTGTATCTATGCAGGGATGCCTGTCCTCCTTATAGTGAGAGAGTGACAGCCCAGCAGGGCCGAGAAGAAAATTAAGTATCATTCTCAGAACAAATCGTACCAATGGCAGGCAGCATTTTTCAGTTTCAGTGTGCACCACAGTTATACACTGAACTGTGTGACCCCTAAATATGTGTTGGAATCCTAACCCCTACACCTGTGGATGTAATCTAATCTAACATAATGTAATCATCGGCCATAGTATAATCAGTTGAGGTCATACCAGTGTAGGGTGGATCCTAAACCTAATCACTTCTGAGTTACATAAAGAGAACCATAGACACAGAGGCAAGAGCACATACTGGAGAAGACAGATGTTGTGTGAGGATCCTCTACAAGCCAAGGAACCAAGGAATGCCGGGGCTACCAACAAGGAAGGAATCAACACAGCCAAGACACTGACTTGGATTTTTAGCCTCCAGAACTGTGAGAAAATAAATTTCTGTCCTTTAAAACCACCCACTTGTGGTATTTGTGTTACAACAGCACTAGGTAACAAAGACCAGGCACTGTGCTAGACTCTTTACATATAGCTCTAGCTCCCACCACCATTATGTAACGTAGGAATTACCGTCCCCATTTTGCAGGTAAGAATACTAAGGGACAGAAAGGCTGAAGATAGCAGGTGGCAGAAGTGGAGGTTTGAAACCTGGCATCAAATCCCACTTTCCTTCCAATAAAGCAGAAATTGTTGATTGCCTTGCAGCAACAATTCACCACATCTTCTTTCTCCTGGAGCCCTGATTTTGAGACTTACCCTCGCCTCTGTGCTGCCACCCTATGGACGGCAGAGCAAGAAACAGAAAAGCCTGGGCCCCTAACAACACTCTAGAAACAGAGCTGAGCTGCCATGCCATACCAGCTGAACGTTTTTTACTTCCTGTGTGTGGGTGTATGTGTGTGTGCGTGTGTACACGCACACACACGCACACACACTTCATTTATTTTGTTTGCATATAAGGATGGCAACTCTTAGGATAAGTGGTTCCAGAACTGTTAGTGTTCTTATATCAAGAAGGAAATGCTATTAGAAGGCAAACTTCCCATTTCCTCTCAAACATACATTGCAGGTATTACAGAAACCCAAATCAGATCACTATACCATACGCCATGTGGTCTACTGCCGGGCTGGCTTGCACAGCATCCAAAGGAAGCCCAAGCAGGACATGTGAGTGTGAAACAGCTGTAGCAGGCAGTCTGGTAGCAGTATTCCAGGAAGCCTGAGACGGGAGACAGCACTGCTGAGGGAGGCCCATGCTGTTTTTTGCCCCCTAACTCATTTGCTCTTTGAAGCTGGTTGACCCCTGCCAGACAGAAGCCCAGACAGCTCTGTTCCTACTTTTCTAGGCCCAGAGCTTCCTGCTAGTCCAAGGCAGGAATCTCCCGAGGTGGAGATCCAGGCCTCCACACACATGCAGGCCCCAGCGTTCCACACGGTTCCAGTCCCACAAGCTTGGAAGGTCCCTGCTCACAATCTGTGTAGGAAGGGCTGCTGCTGCCAGGGAACTTCCAGGCCCTCTGCACCGCTTTGCTGCTGACATTCTCATCACCTGGCTCCCGTGCCTTCAACATCCCTGCTTTTCCCCATTCAGCAATCTATCCTGTGAGTTTTTCTAGTACCTTCCTGATCGCAGGTTAGGGAGGAGGGTGTCTGATCACTCAAAGCTTTCTCTCTTCAGATCCCGGGATCTGTTATTCCTTCTCTTTTGTCACCTTGGAGTTTTCTATAACCTTCAAAGCCGGGCTCTGACTCTGGCCTTTGGTGGGGCCTGTGTGGTGGGCTGTGTCCCCTGGCATCAGCAAATGGCTTGACAGAGTGTAGCCTTCAGAGAGCAGCTTGGATGAAATCCCAGAGGCCTGGATCTGTGGGCAAAGCGGGTTAGTCCAGCTTTCATTAGGACTGTTTGGTCCTGCTTTAGTTTCTGCTCCAGTGTGGAAACAAACTTGCTCTTTAAAACGCCTCAGATCACATTGTTGGTGTTGACCAGTGTTTGTGTCAAAGCCAGAGGCTTAGGCTAATTTGGGAATGGATAGAACTCTGCTAATTCCTTGTATAAATACGGGATCTGCTCCCTGGCCTCCCATGTCAGGGTCTTGGGTGAGATACCTGGAGCCTCCGCTGTCTCTGAATTTTCTGAAACGGGACTGCTTTTTTCTCTCATTTCAAAGTCCGGGGAGAGAGAGCCAATACCAAAGGCCATGTCTGGAAGCAATTTGGGTGGGTGTGTGGCGGGGCGGGGGTGGGGGGGGGGTGGCCATTGCTTGAGGCACGCCCAGCCCTTTTCTCTTTGTTCCGTTTAGGCAATGAAGCCAAAGTTGCCCGCTGGGATCTGTTCTGTATAATGCCCCCCAGAAATCTAACTTCTAGAAAAAGAATTGGCCTGTAAACATTCCGGGCTCTATAAACAGATGATGGGAATCTGAAATTACTATTTTTCAATTAGGAAATATTTTAAGAGGGACTATGGCGGCACAGTGGTTAAGAGCTCAGGCTGCTAACGAAAAGCTCAGCAGTTAGAATCCACCAGCCACTCCTCGGAAACCCTATGGGGCAGTTCTACTCTGTCCTATAGGGTCGCTATGAGTCGGAATCAACTTGTCAGCAAGGGTTTTTGGTTCATAGTACCAAGAGGATCCCTGATGGTGCAGTGGTTAAAGCACTTGGCTGCTAACCGAAAGGTCAGCAATTCAAACTCACCAGCTGCTCCGAGACAGTTAGATGTGGCAGTCTGCTTCCATACAGATTTACAGCTTGGAAACCCTATGGGGCCGTTCTACTCTGTCCTATAGGGTTGCTATTGGAAGAGGCTGCATAGGCCCAGCTCACTATTATTTACTCCCCATTACTAACGGCCACATTGTCTCGTGATTTTTCCCTCCCATTCTAGTCTCTACAAAAAGGTTTAAGATTAACCAACGTTCCTCCCTGGGGGGTGGAAAACAACTGATAATGATCTAAGAATGAAAAACCAAACGAAGCACCCATCTTGTGATAAGAAAAAGCAGGATGTCCCCAGATAATCCCCAAAGATGTCACCAGATAACCTCTAAGAATACCAGTAGAAGGTTAACTCATCTAAGACATCGTCACCTCAAGGGGAAACTACCACAAAAGATCCATAATCCTGTCCCTATAAAAGCCTTCAGCCGATCTCCAGTGGGGGAGATGGGTTTTTTGGAGGAATCTATTCCCCTCTGTCTCCTATATATCGATATATAATAAACATCTTGCTGCTCACCTCACCCGTCTCAGAATTGGCTATTGCGGCAGGCGGCTCCAGTCCGCGTTATTGTGGTAATACTATGAGTCAGAATCGACTCAGTGGCAATGGGTTTTTATAGGACCAAGAGAGCTGAATGCCTGCCCATGCGCCCCTGATGAGGAGTGAGAAGGAATTAAGGCCACTGTGGTTGTGGATGTGACTGGAACTGAAGAGGCAGGAGCTGCAGGAGGTGAAGAACACCAGTGACAGCTGCCAGATGGCAGGGCCTGCCTCTTCTGTTTCCAGTTGGAACTGAGGTCTGCTCATGGCTCCTTGTCTGGCCCCGCCACCACCCACAACGCAAACCCACACTGAGTGACCAGCCAGTGGAGCCTCAGAGCAGCCACCACGGGGACCAGATGGGGTCAAGCTCACTGCTGTAGCCTGCAATGTGGCAGCACCCTATTTGGACTTATACATGAGAAATAAACTTCCATTTTGTTCAAGCCACTGTAACTAAATCAAGAGTTCTGGCAGGTCTAGAAGGAAGCAGAGGAATGAGGGGCAAAGTGCTAGAAGTTCAGCAGCCTCTCACGGAAGGAGGATGGCCCCAGGTGCCTTTCTCTCCACGTTGCTTTGGGCCTACTGGAGTACTCCCTCAGCTCTTCTCAACTTGTCTGTTCCATGGCCTCCCTACAGTTGGGCTTCCTTTGCTCCTTCCTCTGCTCACCTTCGAAACATATTTAACTGGTTCTAGCTGACCTTCCTTTTTCATTATTGTCATGGATTGAATTATGTCCCCCCCAAAAATGTGTCAATTTGGCTGGGACATGATTCCTGGTACTGTGTGATTTTCCTATATTTGTAAATCCTGCTTCTATGATGTTAATGAGGGAGGATGGGTGGCAGGACTCAATCTACAAGATTGGATTATGTCCTAAGGCAATCTCTTGAGATATAAAAGAGAGAAGTGAGCAGAGAGACAGGGGGACTTCATAATATCAAGAAAGCAGTGCTAGGAGCAGAGCGCATCCTTTGGACCAGGGCCCCTGCGCTGAGAAGCTCCTAGTCTGGGGGAACATTGATGAGAAGGCCAACAGACAGAAAGCCTTCCCCTGGAGCTGACACCCTGAACTTGGACTTTTGGCCTACTTTAAGGAAATAAACTTCTCTTTGTTAAAACCATCCACTTGTAGTATTTCTGTTATAGCAGCACTAGATGACTAAGACAATTACCCAACTTTGAAATACAATCAGAATGTTCCTTAGAAGGGAAGATGGCAAGATTCCTACTTGCTTATTCCGGACAAGTCATCAGAAAAGACCAATCGCTAGAAAAAGGACATACTGTGACTGGTAAAGCAGAGGGCCAACAAAAATAAGATGGATTGACATAATAGCTACAACAATGGTCTCAAACATGCCAATGATCATGAAGATGGTGCAGCACCGAGCAATGTCTCGTCTGTTATACATATGTCATGATGAGTCTGAACCAACTCAACAACTAACAACAATCTGGTTCACAACCAAAAGTAACTACCTACAGACTCCTGACTCTTGGTACAAATTCTCGGAAGAAAGAAGTGGTCTCTGGACAGTCAGTGGATTCACTGTTTTTGCGTTAGGTGCTGGTTTGGTCACCTCTGGAGTTGTAGGGAAACCTACCCACTCGACCCTCCACAGAGGCTTGGGAGGGAGCAGTTTCTCTGAGAACTGACTGACATGTCTCCCCAGGGTGAGAGAAGGGACAGGCAACTCTAAGAAGGATAGCTTCATGGCTCCACACGAATCTCATTAGCACTTCGGCTTCTTTCTTTTGGATGGTAGCCCAAAACTCTTACTGTGCATACATCTCCTTTGAAAGAGATGGAATTAACGGACTCAGGTGTTGTATGGTCAGGTAGGTTGGGTGGAGTGAGATAGGGAAGGCAGATGACCAGGATGGGGAAGTGTTAGTAGGGTGAGGCTGGAAGGGCTAAAGCCTAATACTGCTCAATATCAATTGAAGTTTTACTGCCAGGTTCAAAGGTCAGGAGCAGAGTGGAAAACTGGACACAGAGCCAAGCTCAGGAGACAGGAGAACTAGCAGAACTGGAAAATGGCAGGCCGGGCTGGGCATGGTGGCTGCTGAGAATGAGCTGGCAGCAAGCCTGTCTTCACTAGCCCTCAACCTAGACTCACACACAGAAGGGTCACGACAAGGAAGATGGCCTGGGTTTAAATGCTATCACCCAGGGGAAACAAGAGAAATCAGGGTCCACTCGATGGCACACAACAACATAACCCCGTGTTGTACACAAGATTGTGTGCATTTGTGCATTTTCCTGCGATAGTTCAAAGGAACAGCGCCCCCAAAAGGGTTATTTTAAGGTACTGAATGTTGAATACAGTCTTCCTGGCGAAGACGATCACTGCAGACTCTCCTTAGTCTTGACATAGGCCCTTATTGGCTGAACGGTCTCGGCCAACGGGCAGAATTTCCCTCCCTCGCACGCCCCAGGGCTTCGCTGCAGAGCTGCTGTTGTCTGAGCCGATTCCTCCAGGGGCGAAGAGTGCCGAGCACCGTGCCTTGAAAAGAATGAGCTTAACAAACGATGGAGAATGGACAGACGGGCGGAGGGACGGATTTAAAAAAGGGGAGTGTGACTCGTGCCCCTCGGTGGACCTGCGGTCGCAGCTCAAATGGGTACACCGACTGTTTCGAATATTAATGTGAAGATTGCCCGCTTCTTCATAATCTGTCCGTTTCCTTTTACTGGGAAAACAAACGCATGGCAGCACCTCTATCTTCGGATACAGTTGGATTTCCAAATCACAGTGCCTCCTTCCTTTGCCCGACAGTCACTACCGCCTTTGTCCAACCTCCTTTAGGGCCGTGGAACCGTGCCCCCAAATGCGAGGATTTCGACTGCGGACGACGGTCCCCCAGCCTCCAGTCCGGCGCCCCGCCCCTCGCCCCCCCCCCTCGGGCCCCGTGGCGCTCCTAGGTGACGTGGCGCGCATGTCGACGTCGACGCGCGCAGAGTCCGGAAGAGGCGCGGGCTGGGAAAGGATCCTTACGAGAACGCTTCAGCGCCGCGGTCCCCATGGCGCTCTGGCGTGGCTCTGCGTACGCGGGTTTTCTGGCGCTGGCGGTGGGCTGCGTTTTCCTGCTGGAGCCGGAGCTGCCGGCTTCGGCGCTACGCTCTCTGTGGAGCTCGCTGCGGCTGGGGCCCGCGCCCTCGCTCCCGGGACCCGCGTCCCCCGAGGGTCGTCTGGCGGCCGCCTGGGACGCACTCATTGTGCGGCCGGCCCGGCGCTGGCGCCGTGTGGCCGTGGGGTGAGTGCCTGTAGCGCCGGTGTTTCCGAGCCTCCCCAGGAAGTGCGGGTGCTCGGGGTTGGGCGGCTTGGGAGCTAGAGCCCGCGCGGGCACAGGTTCCCAGAGGTCCCCAGTGGGCTGCTCCACGCACGTGTCCGCGTTGCTGCTTTGGCGAGAAGCATCGGACGTCGGGAACGAGCCCCGGTCGTCACCGCTGCAGGGACTCACCAGACTGCTTTTTCCACTCGCCTGGCCCCTGTGCCGTCTCACATCTTCGTAGGACTGGCCCTAGTCTCTTACAGATCCCACTCATGTTCGAGCCTCCCTCATCGTTCCAGCTTTAAACCCCTCCTGCACCTCTCGTGACTGCCTTTTGCAGTCACAAATGCTTGGTCTTACCCACCTTGACAGCACTCTTCTTCCTCTTCTGAACTTGAAGATGAGTGATCTCTGCCTTAAGCTACTGACTTTTCTAAGCCTTGCATTCCCTTCGTTGACGCCATATAGCCCATCACTCTATTGAAACTCCTCCCAAAGCTCAGTGGTGACTTACAGATTTTCATATTCAACTGCCTTTTTTTTTTTTAAGCCTTTATCATCAATCTCTCTGTAGCCTTCTATGCGTTGAACGTGCCGTCCTTGAAACTCTTCTTCCCTGTCTTCAGTGACATTGCATATTTAAAGTGCTTCCAAATCACAGTGCCTCCTTCCTTTGTACTCCTCTCTGGGAATGTAATTATTCTCTTTGCAGTAACTCCAGTCCATGTCTCAGCTCTGCTGGAATATCTTGCCATCACCCCAAAGGCACCATATCCAAAAGCAGGCCTTCTATTCGTTTATGTGTTTGGGCTAGGGCGCGGGGAAGGGATGAGAGGTAAGGCAGAGCAAAGTTATTTTGAAGATAAATGAAATAATCTATGTTATCTACCCAGCACAGTATCTGCTTTGTAAAAAGCACTTAAATGTTAGCAAGTATTTTTTATATCAACACATTTACTTGTTCTTCAGATGTCTCTCTGTTGACCTCTTCTTTCAAGTTCAGGCCATTTTCACCCAGTTCCATATATGCTTCTTAATGCCTTCCCTTGCTTTATGCTCATTTATTCAACAGATATTCGTCAACTACATGTGTCAGGTCTGTGCTAGATTCTGAGGATACAGAGATGGGTGAAGCAAGGTGCCTGCCTCGTTTTTTGGAAACAGATAAACTCATTATGGAAAGTGCTTTACTGAGCTGATAGTAAGAACCAGGTAGCCCTGGTGTCCCAAAGGATGACTGATTCTTCCCAGGATGGGTTGTTGTCAGAAAAACTCCATGTGAGAAGGTGACACACCATTTAGTAATGCTGCATAACAAATCACCCCAAAATTTAGTAGCTTCAAACAACAGTCATTGTATTATCTGTCACGGTTTTGAGGTTTGATTGGGTTGGGATAGTCACTTCTCATGAGTTGCAGTTGGACGGTGGCTGGAACTGTTTACCGTCTTGAAGGTTGACTGTGGTTGTCAGCTAGGAGCTCAACTAGGGTTTTTAGCTGGAACACCTACATATGATCTGTCCATGTAGCTGTTTAGCTTTCTCAAGCAGAGTGACTGGTTTAGGAGAGGGACTGTCCCGAGAGGACCAGGTGGAAGCTTTCATGCCTTTTATGACCTAGCCTTAGAAGCACGTAGTGTCCCTTCTATCAGAGTCACAGGTCCACCTGGTCTTAAGGGGAGGGGACATAGAACACACCTTGATGGGATGAATGTCAGCATCACTTTGTAGAAAGTGCATGTGGGCTGGGCGATCTCGTGGCATCTTTCTATTCTGCTGAAGTGGCTTGTGTGGGCTAGACCCTAGAGAAGAACTGGGGCTTCTCCAGGCAAACGTGGGGCAGAGGGAACCAAATGTGGAAAAGTACATAGCCTTTTTGGGGAACCGCAAGTTGTCCCTGTGTTTAGGGCAAGGATCTTACGATAGAGTGTGCCAAGAGACAATGCTGAGAAGGGAGTTAGGCCAGATTGTGAAGGGCCTTTTATGTCAGGGTCAGTGATAGGGAAGCTATGAACGTTTATAAGCTGGTAAATGATGCTCAGCTTTTTGCTGAGAATAACTGGTGAGAGTTGAAGGGTGGATTTTGAGCAGTAATTCTAACCTGTTTTACTGCTTCCCATCATTTTGGGTAACATACTTATAACACTGGTAGCATTTCTCATTACCCAAAGGGATTTTTCACCTGAAGATGGGGATTGCTAGGGGATGGGATGGGGATAGGTGCAAGTACCTGTATAAGAATCTCGGTTTGGGGGGATGGGTTATAGTTTGCCTTCTCAGAAGAATACACACACATTCATGTAGTCTCTCTCTCTTCTTTGTCTCTCTTACATAAGGAGAAAAATCTTGTTACCCTGACACTGGTTACGAGGCCATTGTAGGGACTGGGTGAAGGGAGAAAACAGCTTGATAAAGAGATGAGATTTGAGAGGTACTTGACAGGCTGGATGTAGTAGAGTAAGGAAAGCATTGGGTGGTGATCTTAGAAAAACTTTGTGCGGTAGATAGGTATAGGTACAGTGTTGCCAGTTTTCACAGAGATGATAAACCCAGGCTTGGAAACATTAAGTGACTTGCCCAAGATCACACAGCTGTCGGGTACTAGAGGTGCCACTTGAGCCCATTCCCTCCATTCATGCTACATCCTTGCCTTAAGAGAGACTAAGAATACATTTATGGAGGAAGATAACCAGTTTCATTCTAGAGGAGGGAGAATGTATATTCTTTTGGGATTTCAAAGAAAGCTGCTCCTTAAGCAGCTGAAAATGAGAGACTGGCGTTTAGGAACATATTCTGGAGCAAAGCTGCAAATTTTTGAAGATGTCAACACTTTGAAGCCAGAGACAAGGTAAGATTGCCCAGGAAGAGAGCAAGAAGAGAAGGTAAAAATGGCAAAGGTGGAAGTCCTGGAGGCACCAGCATTGAAGGGGCTGGTGGAGAAGGAATCAAAGAAGTAAGTAAAGGATGAGAAGATTTTCAAGAAGATGTTGGTCACTGGTGAGCCCACTCCCATAGCTTTCTAAAACACATCTTGTGACGTTTCCCCTGCTTCAAATACGCTCTGAGTAGATGTTCAGTGATTTTTGTTATTGTAAAAAAAAGTTATCAAATAAAATAATTTTCTTTGTAAGACTGTTTTTCCCCCTAATATTCAAGACATGATTAGGGAGAGGATTGAAGATACTTCTGTGGTAAAGTTTTATATGTATATGTGTGTGTGTGTGTGTTTGTTGTTGTTGAAAATACAGCAAACATATACCAGTTGAACAGTTTCTACATGTATAGTTCAGTGACATTGATTACATTCTTCAGGTTGTGCAACCATTCTCACTCTCCTCTGAATTGTTCCTTCCCCGTTAACATAAACTCCCTGTCCCCTAGGGTTCATATCTAATCTTTCGAGATGTGCTTGCCAGTTTGATCCCATATAGATAGATCTTAAAAGAACATAATGCTCAAGGCAGACATTCTTTATTAGTTAAGCTAAACTATTGTTTGGTTTTAAGAAGACTTCAGGGGATATTTTTTGTTTAAGGC
The DNA here is from genome assembly GCF_000243295.1 of Trichechus manatus latirostris. NCBI lineage: Eukaryota > Metazoa > Chordata > Mammalia > Sirenia > Trichechidae > Trichechus > Trichechus manatus. Next base: position 18,269,197 of record NW_004443966.1, on the reverse strand, counting down.
TTAAAGATGATCTCAGAGGAATAGTTTTGGGGATTCATCCAGCCTCCATGGCTCCAAAAAGTCTGGATTCCATGAGAGTTTGAAATTCTGTTCTGCATTTTCCCCCTTTTGATCAGGATACCGCTATAGACTTTTATCTAAATGGTCTGTAATGTTAGTTGGGCACTATCCAGTTCTGGTCTCATGGCAAAGGAAGCAGTTGTAATTTTTAAACTTAAAATTAGTTCTGTTAGATTTTGTCTTGTGTTGCAAAATACGCTGAACATTGTTCCTTTTACTTTTTTTGTGTGTCTGTAATTTTTGCAAACTCAACTTCCCGTATTCAAACCTCTAAAGCATCAAACTAAGTTTCTTTTTCCTGTTTTGTGTGTATGTGTGTGATTTGGGTGAAAGTTTACAGAGCAAATTAGTTGCTCATTATCAAAGTTCAAGGTCTCAGCAGAACTAGGTATGGAGGTGATTATCTACAGTTTTTAAGATAGTTATTTCCAAATACAGGTATCCCTCAGTATCTGAACACTTGCTCTCCAGACTCAAGAACCAAATCAATTTGGATACATTTTGTAGATACGGCCGTTTGCAGGAATTTGCATCCCTGTTATCTAAGTCTCACTCTCTGAAACTTGGGAAGCTATTAGCATCCGAGCCAGGGATACCTGTATCCTGTTGAGATTCTACTCTTCAGACATCTAATACTGTGTTAACTGAAAATAAAGGGCCCTCTGGATGAGGCAGGATTGAGACCCGTTTACAAGCTGTGTGGGCTATGAAAGGAGTGTGTTTTCAACCCCTCTTTGAGTACCTGCCACATGCATGGCAATGTGTTCTGTGCACTGACAGGTAGGAGTGCGCTGGACCGTGCCTCTCCAGTTAACCAGAGTCACAAGGCAAAGGCGAAGTGATCTGTATTTTTAACATGATGCCTCCTGAAATCCTAAGGGAGATGATGGGGTTTACAAGCTGGTTTTGACATTTCAGAAAGCCTAATGGAAATTAACACCTTTACCTACAGCAGGGCTGCGAGCCTAACCAACACATGGCAATTCTCTCCTTTTGGGGGGGAATTATATTTACTTCATGTCCTTATTCCATGCTGATTATGTCCAGTTTGTCAGTTATAGGTGTGCTTGGTTTAAAAAGAATAAGAAAATTTGAGTATTTAAAGCTGTTTGATAGATAGAAAAAATAATTATAGGATCCTTATGTGGAAGATGTAATCAGTGTGTCATGAAGAAGAGCGTATCTCTTTCTCGCCTTGTAACCCTTCCTCGAGTGATGGAAATAATACCTAGCTTACGTACCAAACCTTTTTTAAAATTATGTTGTAAAAATCATAAGAGCAATTCATGTTTATAAAAACTAGAAATACATCTTAATAGAAAGTAAAAATTTCTCCCTCCCCCCAGTCTCATTCCTCTTCTCAGAGTTTGCCACCGTTAATGGTTTGCTGTGCCAGTTTCCAGACCAAGAAATTTTTGAAGGGGAACAGGAAACTATATTTTACACTAAAATCCATTAAGCCTTCTTTATGGACGAGCTTGCTGGTTTCAACCCGTTGCTATCGAGTCAATTCCAACTCATAGCGACCCTATAGGACAGAGTAGAACTGCCTCATAGGGTTTCCAAGGACTGGCTGATGGATTCAAACTGCTGACCTTTTGGTTAGCCACTGAACTCTTTAATCACTGTGCCACCAGGAACTGTCTCAGCCTGCTCTGAGCCTTCCTTCAGCCTTGCTCAGAGGCTGGGGGCTGCCTGTGTGGTCACCCAGCCCCACTATCGAGAAAGGCATCCCCAATACAGAGACAGGAATAAAGGTGACTGTGGCGGGGGAGGGGTCAGGAAGACCCCATCTAGCTACCTTAATTATTTGGCCCTCCTCTTTTAAGGGATGACTTTCAGCAAGGAAATACTGAAGATAATAAGCCAGATCTCCACCCTCACGTAGGAGGGGCCATGGCAGACACCTTAGTACTTTACAACTTCCTTAGAGCCCATGAAATGATGCAGCACTGGCTTCTAACCAGCCCTTTAAGCTCACGCATCAGTGCAGCGAACACCTGCCCAGTGAGGCATTGTTAACACAGTCACAGGTGTGCCTAAGTCTACCGCACCAACCAACTCTAAAATGCAGGGTTTCAGCTGGGAGTATTTGGGCATTTTATTTATCTTACCACCATCCTGATGTGTCTTTGGAAGGAAGGTGTCTTGATATTTGGCTTTTGATCAAAATTTATACTTTGCACCAAGCACTGGTCTAAGCATGTATTAACTTATTTAATCTTCACAACAGCTCTACTCATATTATCACCCGTGTTATAGATGAGGAAACTGAGACACAGAAACAGCCAGTATGAATCCAGGCAGTGTAGCTCCACCAGCATTTTCTCTGAACTGTACATTTGTGCTGTTGTTGACAGGTCTGTTCTGAAATGCTGAGTGCCTGTCTCCTTTGTAGCTAGTGTAAAAGCTTGCCAAATCATTGAAAAAGTTCCTGAATTGTGTTCTGATCCCAAGATATGCAGAGAACAGAGAACTCGTTAGTCCAGGTTAAGTAATCATCTGCCATGTGCTCTTTGCGTTCCTGCTCAGGTTCAGATCCATCTCATCTGTTTTTCTCTTTAAATACCGTTCTGGGAAACATTTTCTGTTGAACGCAAAGCACCACCCAGTGCTCTGTGGCTCTCACACTGTCTCTGCTCCTTCCTCCCCAGAGTCAACACCTGCGTGGATGTGGTGCTTTCAGGGGTGAAGCTCTTGCAGGCACTGGGCCTGAGTCCTGGCGATGGGAAGGATCACGCCATTCTGCATTCAAGGAATGATCTAGAAGAAGCCTTTGTTCACTTCATGGGGAAGGGAGCAGCTGCTGAGCGATTCTTCAGTGATAAGGCAGCTTTTCAGGACATTGCCCAGATTGCTTCAGAGCTCCCAGGAGCCCAGGTCTGTTCTGTTCACCAGTAGCGAATTAAGGTAGGGTGCGAAAAGGTGCCTTTCTCATGTATGGCTCCTAGAAGCAACCAAGCAACTTGTTGTTCCACTTGGCCCCAAGAGTATGATTGTTAGAAATCCAATTCTGCAGTGTTTTCCTTTTTTGTAAAACTATACATCTGACCTTCCATTAACTCTGCCATTTCTAGTCAGTCAGATTCCACCAACATTTATGAAATATATTTACTACAAATTTGGTTCTGATTTATATACTAAATTACCCCGTTTTGCATGTTACCCAAACTTAAGGTAGAAAGGATATCTGCTTCTCCTTGTTTGGATTGTATTGCTTGTGGCTGATAACTTGCAGTGATCTTAATATGGCTGAGTCCTTTCTGGGCAGGAGAACAAGGCCAGAGCCACAGAGAACTAGCTCTAGCCTTCATGCGGTCCTTTCCTTCCTCCATTGGCCCAAAGCAGGGTTTCTCAATGGGGCACTATTGATGTTTTGAGGTGAATAGTTCTTTGTTGTAAGGGCCACCCTGTGCTTTGTTGGGTGTTCAGCAGCATCCCTGGCCTCTGCCCGTTAGATGCCAGTAGCAGCCTCATCTCCCTCAGTTGCGACGGCCACAAATATCTCCAGACAATGTCACGTATTTCCAAGGGGTAGGGGAGGGGGATTAAAATCACCAGCGGTCTAGATCAGTGGTTCTTAAACTTGAGTATGCCATAGGGGTTGTTGAAACAGATTGCTGGGTGCCACGCGCAGAGTTTCTGATTGATTAGATGTGGGATGGTACCTAAGAGTTTACCTTTCTGACAAGTTTCCTGGTGACATTGATGCTGTTGGTCTGAGAACTGCTGGTCAATAGGATAGAAATTTTCAAAAGTGGAGAGAACCCTAGGGATTCCCAGGCCCACCTGGTGATGATAAAGCACTGGGACTGGCACGGTCCAGGCAAGCCCTGGAGGTCCCAGACAGAGTGAGAGGCAGCGCTGGGCTGACGCCCCAGCTGCCACCCTTCTCGCCTCTCCAGCAGGCCTGCTGCTGCACGGGCCCTCCCACCGCTTGAGACTGAGCTTGGGCTGTTTGTTTCAGCTTCGCCCCTACTTCTTCCTGCTCACCTAAAACCTTCCTGTGGCCCGTCAGCCCAGTCTGTGGTTCCAGCCAGAGATGCTCTTCATGCCATTTTTCACCAGGACCTGTCACAGGCAAACCTTGGTGACCATGTTGATTAAGATTTTTAAGGTTTTTTTTCCCTTTAGCTGCCCGTTGAACATCAGAAATGGGCACAAGCATTCCCCAGCTGATACAAAAGAGAAAGCAAGCTGTTCACAGTTCATTCCCCCTCAGCGTGACAGCCAGCCTCAGTAGGGAGAGGCTGATCTCTTAGAGAAAATCATGATGGGTCTACATGATGGCAAGTCAGCTGCTTGAAAGTCTTTATGATCATAGTGCTTTAACCACTAATCTTTTCCCCTAACGTTTTTAGCAGATTCTTCTGGCCACCATAGTTAAAACATTAATTCATGCTAACATGTCAAAAGGCCAGATTTCATCCTACATATCATAAATAGTTTTCTGTGTATTTATAGAAAGCTACAGCCGCCCCTGCTTGAGTCCGGAGGTCAATCCACACAGGCCTTGGGGTGAAAGTGATGTCTAGCATCTAGAATTGTTTGATTGTTAGTCTGTGCCTCTGCGTGGGGCAGAGGACTATGAGGGGTGTAGCATTCCGCCTGGGTGAGAATATTGATTAGGCTTCTCAGCTTTCATAATCAGACATCAGCTTTGCCTCCTGCTTGTCAGGTTGCCAAAGCACATGAATCCATCCTTAGTCAGCAGCATGGGATCCCAGCTTTGACTTGTCTGCTCTCCAGCTCCCAGCTGGTCCTCACCTGAGAGATGCAGTGTTGAGGGAAAATAGTCGGAGGGTCCACAGACACTGTAAATGCTGTAAACACTGTCTTCAGACTATTAAAGTTCACCCTCTGAAAAGTCTGATACATTCACCGTATTAGCTAAACCCATCAAAGAAACATTGAATTACCGATTAATGTTATGAAATTAGCCAGTGTTTGCTATAAACATGTTGAGAACGATGTCCTATATCAGAGCCTTTTTCTTCTGAGATATGCTCCCAGAAACGCCTTTCTTTTTCCCAAAGAATCAGTGTGTTTCTTCCTTTCCCAAAATTCAACAAGACATTTACTGAGCACTTACTCTAAGAAGAGTAAGATCATTCCTGCACTGAAGAAGCTACTTATGCACCCCGATACTAATAACTCAGGCTGAGAAGGGCTGTATAGGGGTAGGATCTGTAGTCCTGTCTGGGGAAGGGGGTTGTGGAAGCTGAGATGGCAGTGGGGAAAGGGGAAGAGAGAAGGCATTGCAGAAGAGGTGATGCTGGAGTTGACTCTTGTTAAGTGATCAGGAGTTCACCAAGTGTGCGAGAGGGGAGGGTGTCGTAATCAAAGAAATAGTGTGCTAAAGGCACAGAAAGAAGAGAGGAAGGCTCACTCAGAGAGCTGCAAGCAGGATGTGGAAGGGAAGGCAGGAGGTGAGGGTTGACAGGTAAGCAGGGGTCAGAGAGTGAAAGGCCTTGTTCTCCTCAGGTAAGTGTTGGGTTTCAGTTCATTAGAGTGTCTAGTGAATGATTTTCAGGAGGAGAGTGACATAATCATATGCTCATTTTAGAAGGAGTAAATGTAGAAGATAAGATCTGTCCACATTTTTCATGTTTCCTTTTTCTGTCCTGGCTGCCTGGAAGCTCAGAGCCAAATTTGATCTATAGTTAAGGAAGTTACACTGGTCTTCGTGGTTAGCAAATTGATCTTCTTTACCTTTCCTTATTACTCATCGTCTGTTTCTGTATTTTATTAACTTACATCTTTGTGCCCTTTGTTGTAAAGTCACCTTGAAACCTTTTTGGGAAAAAATGGACTATAAATTATTTCAATAAATTAGAAAATGATTAAGCTTAGTTAACATAGTTGTGCTAAGATACTGTCTAATAGCCTTGAACTCTTACAGCACTATGTAGGAGGAAATGCAGCTTTAATTGGACAGAAATTTGCAGCCCACTCAGATTTAAAGGTAGGTCAAATTCCCAGATTAAAACCTATGCCTTTCGGTTAGTATTTCCATAATCTTATGGGCAAGAATGCGTGTTTGTTCCTTGACTCAGCTTATGGACCACCTGCTATGTGCCAGGCACGGGGCTCTTGTTAGAAGGTAAGAAACTGCCCAAGGTTCATGACAAATAAGCAATGGAACCGGGATTCTAACCTTGGCAGCCTGACGCCACTGCCCATGTTCTTAAATACTGTATCATGTGATGGTTGAGAGCATGTGGCCTCTGGAGTCACGACTTGGAGGCTGGGGATTATACAAGGGATGAGAGAGAACGTGGCGGTCTGTATTGGTGAGCCCGGATCCAAAGTGGTGAAAAAGAAGGCCATTAGGGGGTCAATGGGGGCATGTCTTCAAGTCCATTTGGCTTAACTGGAATTAAAAAATCATTGTTCTGTTCAAAGTAACAGACAACTAAGAAGATTCTTTTGCTATAAGTGGAATAGGCCTAAGATGGGGAGGCCAGCAAGAAATTATTGCTGCTGTCCTACTGTCAAATGATTAAGGTTTGGATTAGAGCGGCCACAAGAAGAGATGTGTATGTCTAAAACCTAATACAGTGGAGTCACTGGCTGGGCACTAGACCATGTACATGGGAGCAAAGAAGAGAGATTTAGTGAAGGTGATTCCAGGATATATAAACTTGAGACGTGCAGGATGAATGTGGCTGCTGAGAGACGAGAGAGGGAACAGCAGGCCTCTGGTTTTGGGGGAGCAGCCTGAAACCAGAAATATGGGTCAGAGGGACAGAATCAAAAGCCCAGAAGTGGACCTAGTAATACAGATAGATGATAAGCAATTCGAGGGGGAAATCATATGGATCCACACTGTATACCAGAAGATGGGTGTACTCAGAGAATATATTAAAGTATGAATGTGTACATTTTAATAAGAATTAAAATGCCTATAAATTATTAGGGTGGGAAATGCAGATTTTTGCAGCCATTAGTTATCTGTTCAAGATCTGTGACTCTGGGTCTTTTATCAACATCTCATTTCTGGGTACATTGTGGCCATTGTCTCCAGAGGCCTAACCCCTGGCGATCATCCCTCTACTACATACCTCCAAACCAAGAGCTTTCAAAGTTAGATTTGGGTTCCAACATTTCATTAAAATGAGTAGAACTGACCTGAATGCACCTCCCTGGTCACTGTTCAGATTCTACGGGAAAAGGAACAGGTTTCCTCATGGACTTCGTGGTTCTTGTCTCCAGGTTCTTCTTTGTGGTCCTGTTGGTCCAAAGCTGCATGAACTTCTGGATGACAATGTATTTGTTCCACCAGAATCATTGCAGGAAGTGGATGAGTTCCACCTCATTTTGGAGTATCAAGCAGGTAAGGGAAATGAGTAAGTAATGGCTGTAAGACTGGTCAGACGACAGTTTTCGTAGATTGGGGCATGACTGCAGGAATTGTCATTGTAAATTAGGATCCTGTCCCTGTCATACCCAAAGGTTTCCTGACCCACTGGTTCTACTGAGCTGATCCTGGCCATTGCCTCAGGAGGAAGAGAGACTATTCCAACATTAAGAAAATTCCCAGGTCTTCAAACAAAACTGATCTGAATCCGAGATAAATCAGGCTGTAGGGAAGCAGGCATTTTGAATAAAAATAGAAAATGTGTTAAACACACATATCTAAAGCTTTTCTTTATTGCTAAGAAAAGAGAAAGGCGGGTAGCATCTGCTCAGCTCTGTGCTGGGTTCTGCCGTAGGCCTGTCTGGCCAGCTGTTCAGGATTGATTGCGGGCCTCTGGCAAACGCCTTTTGAAGCATGTTGTTTTTCCTTAGGTGTGTAAGGAGAAGTGGTTTGTATTTAGCATCACTTACATTCTTGCCCATTATATTATGTTGCAGTGTTTATAAATCCAAATGCAGCCCACCTCACCTCCAGTAGTACATCTGATCTGTTACACGAACTAGAGACCTGATTTTTGAGAGAATCTTAAATACCTGGAAACAGTTTTTCATTCTGTGTATTTCCTGCTGTATCTTTCTCTCTGCTCAGAACTCAAACCCTGAGTTTCTGATTCAACACGTTATTAATTCAAGTTAAGGACTCAAGTATCTAAGCCGACTAATTGGAATCTCAAAATAGTACTTACTTTAAGTTTCACTGAGCTGCTTCCAAGTCAGACAATTAAGAGAACCTCACCTACTAGAGTAATTAACTTTAATTAAGACAGGACATGCAGTGTTCTTTAAAAATATACCTTCCTTCAAATACAAATGAGAATTGTTTCTTATTTCTGGTTCTCTTTTGGGTGCTTACTAGAGTCAGGAATTTAGGCAGGGCCAGATCTGAATGTTAGTGACAGGAGGTTGGAATAGGCAATTCACATGTATGATACACAACTTCCTCTCAGTGTAGTCTCCCCAAACAGGAAATTGGAGTGGTGTTTCTCACTCCCTGAATGTTGTAACGGTTAAGAGGTTAGTGTGTTTCAGTATTTTGAACTGCTTAAGTGCAAAGTACAAACATGACTGGAATGGCTGAAGATGTGCCTTTGAGGTCCTGCTGCCACCAGTTCCAGATTTGCCTCTCTTCGGTTGGTGCCCGTGGCGTGAGCTGGCAGCCTTTCAGCTTCCTGGTTTCTGGCATTTTCCATAGCACCTACAGAGTGGAGAGACTTGTTTCTTCAACAAGGCTTTGCTGTGGTATTTGACAGAGTAGTGCCTGCGTGTTGTTTAGGAGCAGGCCTGGCTTATTTTGAGAGTGTCTCCATCCTTGAGTATGAGCGTCACACTCCGTTTTTCTCTTCTGTGCCTTATTTCCTTAGTACAAAGCGCTACACCCCACCCCCCACCC